>NC_090266.1:331205032-331551824 GCF_040414725.1 Anabrus simplex
CCCTCTTTAACCTCCCTTCCCATACTCCAAGCAATAGCTCACCAAAAGCGAGACAGCACGCAGTACACCACTAACAATACCGAATGAAGCAAGCCCGTGAGGACTCGAAGGAGTAAGTCACAGAAACTAGTACTCTTTTCACTCACGTTTACACTTGACGGAGCATTATTCAATACTATTTTCAGTTTTCTTTCTCAGACATCATGTACCTACCATATTACTTGCAATACATATAACTTGTTATTCTACGGTTCACATCTGCACAAGCTATAGAAAACCGATCAACAAAATCCGAGATGTTCCCTCCTAGCCAAAACTACTCAAAAAGCAACAACAACAACTAGCAGGTGGGCTATCACACATTGCTCCACAACTAGACCTAACATAGAATAATTGTGCTTTATACGTGTTTGAATGGTGCAAATAGTTTTGGTAACATATTTTACCACAACATTGATTTAGAACAACAGAAGGATTTACATTGTGAATTTACTACAGTATTCAATACAAGAAGGGTGACATTTTAACAGCAGTGAATTGCTATTTTAGTTATCAGTAATATGATGTATCAGCTGATGATGATCTATATAGATCAAAACTAGTCCTGTGATGTATTTTTAGTTCTCCCAAATTCTAGCAATTTGGGAAACACAGAAGGTGCCTACCGACATACGTGAGTGTGAATTCAACATGGCGGATAGATGTGTGAAGTGCTCCGAAAAATTTAAAGATAATAATACGAAGGTAAAGTGTAAAAGGTGCCTGAAGTTGTTTCACATGAAGGAAGAATGCATGAGGTCAACCAAACATGAAATAGGTCGCATGGTTAGTCTTCCAAAAAAGGATAGGGATTGGATATGTTTGACCTGCAACTCAGCGTCACTCGAATCTGAGCTTAACATTCCAACAGGCTCAAATGTACAAGAATCCATTTCCACAAAATTCAACGTAATATTAAGCAAACTTGGTGAACTAGACTCAGTGTATAAGGAACTAAAGACTTCTGTCCAATTTGCCAGTGACAAATTTGATGATTTTAGTATTGAGGTGGGCAGAATGCAATCTGAACTGATAGTATTTAACACCATGGTACAAGACTTAAAAGCAAATAACTGTACCCTTTCTGGAGAAGTGACACAGCTGAAACTAAAACAATACTCGAGAGCACATAATATGAAAATAACCGGGATTCCATACCATTCAGAAGAAAACTTGACTGAACTTGTCCAGAAAATTGGAGACATCCTGGATGTACCAATATCCACACAGCATCGATGCTGTTCACAGTGTTTCTTCTTTCAACAAAAACAGTGTGAAGCCCATAATCGTAAGATTTGTCCAACGTTCAAAAAAGGATGCCCTTTTGAAATCAGCAAGACGCCAGAAGATCCTAACCACTTCTCTTCTAGGCCTTTGTGGTCCAAAAGTGAATATATACTTGAACGAACAAGTTACGCCCTACAATGAAACTCTCTTCAAAAAGGCTCATGATGCTAGGACAAAGGGAATTGAACGTGCACCTGTGAGACAAGGGAGGATTCTGGCAAAAATCTCTGCCACCTCCCTTGAAGTGTTTACAATAAAATGTGAGGACGATATTGAAAAATTGATTAGGCTAGCAGCATCTAGGCCTAAATGAGCTGTCAACCTTCACAATCTCCTCTTGTTTCCTTTTATGTTTTATATTTATGTTTGTTTATCTTCCTCTTCTTTTAAACTACACTAACGACAGAAAGAAAATAGAACTCATAGTTTCAATATAGTGACTTGGTTACCTCTTTTGGAACAATTGCTCCATCTGTGAGAATAATGTATTTCAATTCTCGTAGCATACGAAATGGTAAGTTAGAGATGATCGCCGATCGCATAAAGTTAATTCAGAATATTGATTTTATAATACCAATATAAATGGTCCGTTATTGGATATTATAAATTTTCCAGCTAACTCATTCCTGGTTGCCAACTTTTCGCCCCAGTGTGCTAAGTTGGGCTCATCAGTTGGTAAATAGCACACCCACCAAGACGCATGGCTAGTGCATTACCGTGTAGGCCACTGTATAGGCTAGTGGGAGCCACCGGCAGGGCCAATCCACTTTAAGAGACTTTGTCTCATTACCAAAAATTGATGCCTGCCTGGCCATCAGATGATACAATGTTGATTCCCATAAGGAATTTATAGTTGTTTTCGAACATGGTTATCTGTAGATGGTGATGAGTCTAACTTCTACAATATCACAAGTTATGAAGCATTTCATTCATTTAGAATTCCTTCTGAAAAATTACTCATGGGCGGGGGAGTATCAATTTACGCTAAAAAGAAATCTTGGTAATGTAATATCATCTATAACGTCCAAAAGAATCACAATATTCTGGTTTTGGAGATTTCTAAGTTAGGGTGGAGTTTTTTTATTATGGCTATTTACAACCCATTCACTTCAAACTGGACACAGCTATGTGATGACACAGAAATAATCTTCTTCTTCTTCTTCTTAATCTGCTTACCCTCCAGGGTTGGCTTTTCCCTCGGACCCAGTGAGTGAGGGATTCCACCTCTACCACCTCAAGGGCAGTGTCCTGGACTTCAGACTCTGGGTCGGGGAATACAACTGGGGAGGATGACCAGTACCTCGCCCAGACGGCCTCACCTGTTATGCTGAACAGGGGCCTTGGTGGGGAAAGGGAATATTGGAAGGGATAGACAAGGAAGAGGGAAGGAAGAGACTGTGGCCTTAAGTTAGGTACCATCCCGGCATTTGCCTGGAGGAGAAGTGGGAAACCATGGAAAACCACTTCCAGGATGGCTGAAGTGGGAATCGAACCCACCTCAACTCAGTTGACCTCCCGAGGTTGAGTGGACCCCGTTTCAGCCCTTGTACCACTTTTCAAATTTCGTGGCAGAGCCGGGAATCAAACCCGGGCCTCCGGGGGTGGCAGCTAATCACACAGACGACACAGAAATAATACTAAACAAAATAAATCACAGGAATATCATTGTTGTTGGTGACTTTAATATAAATTTACTCTCAAATGCAATATTAACTAATGAATATAAAATGTTCATGCAGAGCTAAGGCCTTAAAAACTAACACAATATACCCTGCCAGACTGAGTTCGAACAATTCACTAATTGACCATTTTCTATGCAGCAAAATCTTAATAACTGGTCTGTAGATAACATAATTGATGATATGAGTGACCATGATCTCTTGCTCTTTTGTTATGGGTATTTCAAAGACATCTATTTATACTTCCAGTCAGGCAAAACTACACTCATATAAACATATAGATTATGAAAGGGCTAGATCTTATTTTGAGAAACACCAATTCCAATGGGTAGATGGTGGGAACATAAATGCTTCATATGCTGCTTCAACCAGATACATTACAAGTGGTCTTGACTATGCATCAACAGTTAGAAAATTTCATCATTGAAATACAAATACCATTCTGAATGCATGGTGCACACCAGAACTAGCATCACTCTGCAGGCATAAAGCACTTCTCTACAGTAAATTGAAAAAAACCACCCACACAATGGAAATATAAAAAACACCCACACAATGGCGTAGTTAAAGAAGAATATAAAAGTTACTGCAATAGACTTAAAAACCCTGAAAAGGACTCTCAAAGAGACGTATTATGATAATCAATTTAAAAACAATCTACACAACACTGAACACACCTGGCAACTCATAAATGAACTTTTTGGTAAACCTTCAAAATCAACAATCAATATTGCTCGTATCAAGCTGGGGAATGAATGTTTTGAAGATAAAAGTGACATTTGCAATGCCCTGAGTAATTATTTTATCAGTCCCTGCCACACTATCCTCAAATATTGTTCCACATCGTGAATGTACTGCTACAATTAACAATCGTCCTAATTCCCTTTTCTTAGAACCATGTTCTCCAGAAAAAGTGTCTGCAATCATCAATTCTCTCAAACATGCTCACTCAGTTGCTAGCGATGGTATTTCCAGTAAACTTCTCAAAATCTGTTTTCAAGCACTCACTGGTCCAATATCTGTACTTATCAACTGCTCTTTGGCAAAAGGCATTGTCCCTGATTCACTAAAGATCTCTGGAGCGGTTCCTACACACAAAGAGAATTATAGATCCGACCCAGGAAACTATCGACCCATCTCAGTACCACCTGAATTATCTAAAATCTTAGAATCTGTTGTCAAAGTTAGGCTTATTAGTTACCTCGAAAAAATGCAATTATTTTTCCAGACTTCAATATGGCTTCAGAGAAAAATCTGGGGTGAATCCGCTATAATGGATATTATAACTGAACTTCAAAATTATACTGATATAATTTACAAGACTGCTGGGTTGTTTACTGATTTAAAAAAGGCTTTTGATACTATCAGCCATGAACTTATGATATACAAACTGGAAAAGGCAGGTGTGAGAGGTCCCTCATTGCTCTGGTTTAAGGATTTCTTATCAAATCAACAACAGTATGTTCAGACTGGCATGATAAAAAGTGAACTACAAAAGATCTCTTTTGGTGTACCACAAGGTTCCATATTGGTTCCAATTTTGTTTCTCATATATATTAATGACATAGCCCTGTGCTCTTTTAAGGGTAAAATATCACTTCTGGCAGATGATACTTCACTGTTCTATTCATCAAATTCTGAAGATGAAATAGTTGCAGATATCCAGCATGACTGTCATATCTTAGATGAATGGCTGAGTAAAAATCTCCTAACAGCCAATTACTCAAAAACTGTCTGTATGATGTTCCATAAATCACAAAATGGCCTAAATGCAATTACAAATATATTATTTGGCACCTCGAAAATGCAATGGGTTAAAGAACTGGACTAAAAATTGATAGTGCTCTCTCCTGGACACCTCATATATATATTAAAATAAAAAAATAAAATCTCTGTCTTGGTTGGTATCATTGGCAAGATTAAGTACCTACTAACAATTGACACTCTTCTTCTAATTTATTTCAGAATGTTTCATTTGGGGCAAAGCAACCCTAAATAACTTCTGTACTTTACAGGTCTTACAAAACAGGGTTATTAGATTTATGTATGGATTCCACCAACTATATTCTCGAAATAAAATATAGTCTAAAACCAATATATTATCACTTAAGAAATTAATCTCATTAAATGCATCACTTCTTATTCATAAAATCTTGCATAATAAAATGTTCACCAACTCTGAATTTCCTAAAGTCACTGACATCCATTCATATAAGACAAAGCAAACGTAAATTACATGTTTTTTAAAATTATACAACAAGATTTGGCACTAAGGGAGTAAATGGAATGGCGTATGGCTTTTTTAGTGCCGGGAGTGTCCAAGGACAAGTTCAGCTTGCCAGATGGTATGAAATGAGATGAAATGGGATTACAATTTAAAAATACAACATTCATCCACTGACCCGAATTCAAAATGTGATGATGAGGAATGAATTGATGAATATGAATTTAAAACAAGCAGTGGATAAGACGCGCAATGCCTCACATTCCCAGAAGAAAAAAAAAGTTACTGACCAAGGGACTCCTTCCAAAGCCCAATCCTGAATCGATGATGCTTGTCTGAATGGGTCAATATCTATGTCAACGATCTCGCATAACGGCACTTATCGGTAGTAAAGGAGAACCATGATATTTCTCAAGCTGAGGTACTAATCAAAGGTAGCATAAACTCACGGTGTTCCAAACATTAAGGTACTACTCACAAGTATTGTACGTCGTAAAGGTAACGCAGACCTATGGTGTTTCTCACACAATGGCGCCACTCAAAGCCAACACAAACTGATGAGGTTCCTCACCTAGGTGTACTATCACGGGCGCCAACATTCCCGTGGTGTTCCTCACATAGTGGGTACTAATCACAGGCAACGCAGATCTACGGTGTCGCTCACATAGTGGTACAACTCACAGGCAATGCCCAGACTCGTGGTGTTTCTCACATGGGTACGATTCACGGGTACTGGAAACCCACACCCACCGAGCTCGATAGCTGCACTTGCTTAAGTGGCCAGTATCCAGTAATCGGGAGGTAGTGGGTTCGATCCCCACTGTCGGCAGCCCTGAAGATGGTTTTCCGTGGTTTCCCATTTTCACACCAGGCAAATGCCGGGGCTGTGTCTTAATTAAGGCCACGGCTGCTTCCTTCCAATTCCTAGGCCTATCCTATCCCATTGCCGCCATAAGACCTATCTGTGTCAGTGCGACGTAAAAAAAAAAAAAAACCCCACACTGAACCCCGCTTGAGTGCTACGAATCACAAAACTATTTAGTACCTAACAGAGTGGTACTACTCGCAAGTAAAAGCGACCCATGGTGTTCCGCGCATGATGGTACTAATCAAAAGTAGTTTCAAAGTTCTCATACAATCAGCCCTTGGTCGCCCCTTTTAGTCGACTCTCACGACAGGCAGGGGATACCGCAGGTGTATTATTCGTCTGCCACCCCCACCTACAGGGGGTGTGTGTTTGGTCCGCGAGAGGTATTTTATTTCCCTCAAGTCCGCCGGCAAGCCGGTTAGGACCCCCCTATCCCCCACCTGGGACGCGCCACGTGGGAGAACCACCTCCCCCCCTGCTACGCCTGCATAGCAGGTTCGTGGGAAACCCTATTTATCAATAAAATAAATAAATAAAAATGCCTCCATAGTAACCATTTCCAAGAAAGGTGATCGAGGTATCTGTGGCAATTATCATGGCATTTCACTGCTATCCATAGCAGGAAGAGTTCTGGCAAGGATTTTGTTGAACCGTCTTCAGAGACTGTTTCTGAAATGGTACTCCTTGAGTCTCAATCTGGGTTTCGGGCCTCAAGAAGTACAATTGACATGATCTTCTGTGCCAGACAAATCCAAGAGAAATGGAGAGAACAACAAATCCTGCTTCTTTTAGTATTTCACAATCTGGAATATGCCTTTGATTCTGTCCCTAGAGAAGCTGTGTGGATGATACTACGGCGCTTTGGCTGGCCTGACCGTTTTGTAGGCTTAACCCAGGGTCTTCATGATGGAATGGTTGGACAAGCTCTTCACCAGAATGAGCTATCAGAAGAATTTCCTATCACAAATGGGCTTAAGCAAGGCTGCGTGCTTGCCCCCACCCTTTTCGCCCTGTACTTGGAAGCCATGCTTCACGAGACTTTTACTATTGACCATGTAGGTGTGGATATTAAGTTTCGGTATGATGGCAGATTGTTCAAGCTAACCAGGCTCCATTCTCAGAAATTGACTCATAATACTCTGATAATGGAGCTTCAATATGCTGATGACAATGCAACATCTGCCCATACACTTGAGGAGCTTCAAACATCCATCAATTGTTTTATTATGAGCGATTTGGTCCGCCCATCAACACCCACGTGACTAAAGTACTTGCACAGCCGGCACCAGGTGGTACTGTCCCTGACTAAATGTCACCATAGCAGGAACATGTCTTGAACAAGTAGACCAATTCACCTACCTTGGTAGTATTCTCACTACACACTGCAACTCAGAAAAGGATGTGGAAAATAGAATACGCTCTGCCCAGGCAGCTTACAGCCACCTCTCCCACTGAGTTTTCTTGAATAAGGATCTCAAAATATATACCAAACTAAGCTGGCAGCGAGTGAGAGCAACTGTATCTTTTTCTTCTGTGTTCTTTTAGGAGTTTTGGTGTCAAAACAAGTAGTGTGCGCAAAAGAATATAGTTATGTTCATCTAGACCAGGGCCTCTCAGGGTGCATGCGCCGTGCAGTGCACGGGCGCAAGGTGCAGGAGACTACTTCACTAGGTTGACCAGAGTGCAAACTCCCACTCCACTTCCCCTACACCTGTCTCACCCGTTTGGCTTGTCTTCGCCTTCTCCACCTTCCCCGCTGATCCTCCCCTCACTGCGAAATGTTTATGTGCGGTGAGCGGGGACACTGTTGTATGGGACAATGTTACCAGTGTTAAAACACTCTTCTTTCAATTTGGTTTGAGCAGACAATTGATCTTCTCTAGCTCTTCTTGTCCTTTATCTTTGCAATGATACCAGTTATGCCTGGAACAAGGGACCGGCTGACAGCAATTTGAGAGCCTTCTTTAAATTACAATCAGAAATAGGCCTACTCGCACGCAATCTAGTTTTCGTACAAGTAAAAGCAGGAAAAAATATCTTTCACATATGCATGTGGAACCAAATATACAAATAATCTTAGCTGCTTCTCGATGCAGCTTAGGAAAATCTTCCTTCGACAAATTCTCGTAGAATTTGAGCTAAGCCTTTTATTGGAAAATCTTTTTGATTAACTTATCACATAATTATTGTCCCACGGAATAAGCATTTGGCTTTATCGTCACGACTAACAAAGAAATATGAAAGTTCCCAGTTCGATTGAAGTGGACTTTTGGAAGTCTTTGCTTTCTTTGAAACAGGTTGCTCCATTATTATGTTACTGTCTTGCTCTTATCTATTTCACTGATAAACAAGCCGTCTATTACTGAACGCTTCGTTGCTCTCAGCGCATTACACCATCCGAGTCAAGCCGAGTTGAGCCGAGACGGAACGATGCACAGTGCACGGAGTCTCTGCGCCTCGATATGCACGCGTGAGATTTTGAGCGTTTGAGAGGGCCTGATCTAGACGATCCAGCCAGTGATTCCTTGTGATGTGAAATGTTCGGAAGTAATTATTTTCAATTTATATGGCTTTGTTTTTATTCCACGTGCTACGGCGGCTGCTGGCGTACCCAAGCCTCCCTTGCCGGGAGTACACGACTCGACGTCTCTAGATTGATTATACCTCAGGTTGGAAATTGGTTGACTGCCGTTCGTGAGTTTCATTTTCCTTCACTGCCGACTGTAAACCTCCACTGCATTCGTGTAGCACCAGTTTCGATTCCAACCTCCAGTAAATTATCTCGGTTTTCTACTAGGTCTACTTTAAGTTTGTTGTTGACATTCCTACTGTTAGCTGGAGATGTGGAGATAAGCCCAGGACCCGCGGAGGATAGTGTGATCTCAGTTTACCATCAGAATATCTGCTCTCTTAAAAACAAAATTACTGACTGTGAGCTCTACCTACAAGAACTATCTTCTTTCGATATTGTCGCCTTCTCTGAGAGTTGTTTAACTGACTTCGTTTCAGAAATGGAAATACCTCTTTCCAAAGAGTTTTCCATTTTCAGAACGGACCGTGGATCTCGGGGCGGGGGTGTTCTCCTGGCCATTAAGTCCAAATGGCAGGCTAACCTACGTGATTTAAGTAGCGACTGTGAAGCCATTTGGGTAGAAGTGACATTTCTGCATTCCAAATATCTATTTGCCTGTTTTTACAGACCACCTCGATCAACCATCAATTATTCTGAAAATTTTCTCTCTTCTGTAATGAAAGCCATTAATATGAATCCTAATGTAATTATACTGGGCGACTTTAACCTCTCAATATCTTGGAATTCCCCTGCGCAAGGTGTCCCTGCTAATAGCCTTGACAAGTGGTATCTTGACCATTATATTACGGGCCTAGGCCTCCAACAGAACATCCTTCGGAATACCCATGGGGATAGTCTTCTTGTCTACCTGCTCTGCTCCGTTGAGCCTTCAGTTATTTCTGTAGGACGAAATATTTTAAAATCGAACCACAAGTCTGTAGAGGCAACATTCTCTATTGCCCCTCCCCGCCCCCCGAAATGTCATCGAGCAGGAACTGTGTACCCATGTGGCGAAAGGATGATTGGCAGGCTGTCAATCACACCCTCTCTCTTCTACCCTGGCACTTGCTGTAAGTTGGTGAAGTCCAAGATGCAGTGGACCTGTTTTACGACTGGACCCACGCTGTGATCCGTGACCTTGTTCCCACTCGTAAAACATCCGCCAGATGCCCACCTTGGAAGAAGGGCGACACAAAAATTGCAGAAATTAATAAAACGAAAACCTGGAAAGACTGGAAAATGTCACTTTCTGAAGCCAGCTATAAAACTTTTTCTGACTTTCGCAGACACCATAGACAGCTTCTAAAACGGGATTACCAGGACTACATAAACTCTGCCTGCCTAGAAGTGAGAAGCAATAGTAAAAGATTCTGGTCTCTGATAAACAGCAGGAAAAATACAAAGCGTGTGCCAGACACAGTGACATGGGGTGATAATTTAGCCAGTGGTAGTAATAGACCAGAAATTTTCAACGATTACTTTACGTCTAATTTTGTTTCACCTGTTCAGTTCCCAGATTTTCCGTGTATTGATTCTGTTCCTTCTCACAGTCACAGTAATCTTTCCACCTCTGAGTCAGAAGTCTATTCTTTACTTTCCTCCCTGCCAGAAAATAAACCGACTGGTCCGGATGGTCTCAGTCCTATCTTCCTTAAAAATACTGCTACGACTCTTGCCCATCCCATCGCTGTTATATTTAACCGTTGTTTCGTAGCCGGCTACTTTCCTGACAACTGGAAAATCACTAACATCACTCTGGTTTTTAAAAGTGGAAAGAGGTCTGATGTCAGAAACTATCGTCCGATTTCTATATTACCCACCCTGTCACTCATCTGTGAAAAGATTATCCACCAGCATCTTCTTTCTTTCACATTTCCTTATATATCATCCCAGCAGCATGGTTTTCTTCCTGGTAGCTCCTGCCTAACTAATCTGTCTGTTCTTCTCCATCGTGCAACATCTGCTCTTAATGCCGGTTCTCAGCTGGACGTGTGCTACATTGATATTACAAAGGCTTTTGATACCGTAGACCAAGCACTTCTTTCCTATAAACTCTCAGAATGTTTTAATATCCATGATCACTTCGTAACTCCCCTGCAGAGCTTCCTCAATACCAGATCTCAGCGTGTGGTTCTTGATGGGTTCAGTTCGACTCTTGTTATGGTACATTCTGGCGTCCGCTTCTTCATGTCTTATTTATTGACGATCTCATTAATACCATATCCTCTGTTTCTTGTGAAATTCTACTATTTGCAGATGACTGTAAAATATTTCTAACAAATCGATTCATTATCAGACAAACTCCTTATAGAGTGGGCTTAACTCACTCTCTGAATGGTGCTCCACATGGCATATTAAGCCTAATCCTCCCAAGTGTTCCTCTATTTCGATCACGCTTCGTAAATCCCCTATTCTCAGTAAATACTCCCTCCTCGGTAACCCGTTCCCAACTCTAACAGAACAAAATGACTTAGGAGTGTTGTTTGACAGCAAATTGTTATTTGTCCCCCATGTACAAAAGATAACCTCACGAGCAATGTCACTTCTCGGTTTGTTGTATAGATTTTCTGACATCACCGATATCCAAGCCCTCCGAGCCTACTATGTATCTTGCATCCTACCGATTATTGAATTCGCATCTCCTATCTGGTCTACCTCTTCACCCACTAATCTGAATCACATTGACCGCGTGCAGTCATTCTTCTGTGCCATTGTTAGAGCCAGAGTATCTGATTGTCGAAACTTGAGCAGTAATCAGATACTGGATAAGTTAAACCTTCGCCCGTTATCTAGTCGCAGGAAAGTAGCCGACCTTAGATTCCTATATAACGCTGTTAACGGTTTATTTCGTTCCCTCGAACCTGCATCCTTCTTTTCCTTACATGTTCCAACTCGCAAAACCAGGATTAATCTGCACCTTCATATTCCGTATTCCCGCCTCTCTCTCGTTCAAAGAAGTTTATTTATCCGCATACCAACCCTCCTTAACTCATTATCTTCTGACAGGAACTTGGAAGTTTTTTCTTCGCATGCCTCCTTTAAACAATTCTTCCTTAACTTAACCTAGTTCTTTTTCTTGATGTTCCTTTTTTCTCTTCGCATTGCTGTCTTCTCTTTTGTACATAATGAAATATTGATTTTTTTTACTGTACTATACCATTACTTATGTGTTATATCTGTATTTATCTTACTGTGCCTAGCTATAAGTTCTTCTCTTCGTTTCACATTCAATCTTCAATTTTCCTCGTTTCTTTTGCCTTTTTTTTTGTTCTTAATTGTTGTCTCTCTACAGTTATTTTGTTAGTTTTGAATTTTTTCCTCTATTTTTTCCTAGTAAGTGGTCCAGAGAGTCGGGATACCAGTTGCTACGGAATGGGAGTGGGCATCTCGGACATATTCTGAGTCGTGGCCCTCCTTGTGCTCAGGCGGCTAGGACTATACAATTCATCGGTGGTCCATAACCCGTTAGAGGAGAGATCCTCACTTGGATTATGTGCAAGTAGGGCAGCATCCGGCTTCATGAATTTACCGAGCTCAGAACACATTAAGCAAGCCTCGGACCTATGGGAGTAATGGAGTCCCACTCCCATTTGACAGGCGAGGGACTCCTTGGAAACAACTTGGCGAACGAAATGGAATTCGATGGGGAGCTATCAATATTAATGGGGCTTATGGAAGAAAGAAGGTAGAACTGGCTGAGTCAGCAAAGAGGATGCATCTGGATGTGCTAGGAGTAAGTGATATTCGGGTAAGGGGAGATAATGAGGAAGAGATAGGAGATTATAAAGTGTACTTGACGGGTGTTAGAACGGGAAGGGCAGAGTCTGGGGTAGGGCTCTTTATCAGGAATACCACTGCACGCAACATAGTTTCTGTTAGGCACGTAAATGAGCGAATGATGTGGGTAGATTTGTCAGTGGGAGGAATTAGGACAAGAATTGTGTCCGTGTATTCACCATGTGATGGTACAGATGGGGATGAAGTTGACAAGTTTTATGAAGCATTGAGTGACATCGTGGTCAGGGTCAACAGCAAGGATAGAATAGTGCTAATGGGCGATTTCAATGCGAGAGTTGGGAATAGAACTGAAGGATACGAAAGGGTGATTGGTAAATGTGGGGAAGATATGGAAGCTAATGGGAATGGGAAGCGTTTGCTGGACTTCTGTGCTAGTATGGGTTTAGCTGTTACGAATACATTCTTCAAGCATAAGGCTATTCACCGCTACACATGGGAGGCTAGGGGTACCAGATCCATAATAGACTATATCTTAACAGACTTTGAATTTAGGAAATCTGTTAGGAATGTACGAGTTTTTCGATGATACAGACAACTATCTGATCTATAGTGAACTAAGTATCTCTAGGCCTAGGGCAGAGAAAGTGAAATCTGTCTGCAAACGAATAAAGTAGAAAATCTCCAGGACGAGAAAATTAGAAGTACATGGATATGATTAGTGAAAAGTTTCGAAAAGTAGACAGTAAGCAGGTTCAGGATATAGAAAGTGAATGGGTGGCATACAGGGATGCTGTAATACAAAACAGCAAGGGAATGCCTAGGAACAACTGTGTGTAAAAATGGGAAAAGGCGAACATCTTGGTGGAATGATGAAGTTAGAGCAGCCTGTAAAAGTAAAAAGAAGGCTTATCAGAAATGGCTCCAAACAAGGGCCAAGGCAGACAGGGACTGGTACGTAGGTGAAAGAAACAGAGCGAAACAAATAGTTGTTGAATCCAAAAAGAAGTCATGGGAAGATTTTGGTAATAACCTGGAAAGGCTAGGTCAAGCAGCAGGGAAACCTTTCTGGACAGTAATAAAGAATCTTAGGAAGGGAGGGAAAAAGGAAATGAACAGTATTTTGAGTAATTCAGGTGAACTCATAATAGATCCCAGGTAATCACTGGAGAGGTGGAGGGAATATTTTGAACATCTTCTCAATGTAAAAGGAAATCATCATGGTGGTGTTGCAAACAGCCAAGCTCATGGGGAGGAGGAAAAGGATGTTGGTGAAATTATGCTTGAGGAAGTGGAAAGGATAGTAGATGAAATTAGACCTGAAATGGTGAAGTACAGTGGGAAGGCAGGGATGAAATGGCTTCACAGAGTAGTAAAATTAGCGTGGAGTGTTGGTAAGGTACCTTCAGATTGGACAAAAGCAGTAATTGCACCTATCTATAAGCAAGGGAACAGGAAGGATTGCAACAACTATCGAGGTATATCTCATTGATTAGTATACCAGGTAAAGTATTCACTGGCATCCTGGAAGGGAGGGTGCGATCAGTCGTTGAGAGGAAGTTGGATGAAAACCAGTGTGGTTTCAGACCACAGAGAGGCTGTCAGGATCAGATTTTCAGTATGCGCCAGGTAATGGAAAAATGCTACGAGAGGAATAGGCAGTTGTGTTTATGTTTCGTAGAGCTAGAGAAAGCATATGACAGGGTACCGAGGGAAAAGATGTTCGCCATACTGTGAGACTATGGAATTAAAGGTAGATTATAAAAATCAATCAAAGGCATTTATGTTGACAATTGGGCTTCAGTGAGAATTCATGGTAGAATGAGTTCTTGGTTCAGGGTACTTACAGGAGTAATCTTTCACCTTTGCTGTTCGCAGTTTACATGGATCATCTGCTGAAAGGTATAAAATGGCAGGGAGGGATTCAGTTAGGTGGAAATGTAGTAAGCAGTTTGGCCTATGCTGACAACTTGGTCTTAATGGCAGACTGTGCCGAAAGCCTGCAGTCTAATATCTTGGAACTTGAAAATAGGTGCAATGAGTATGGTGTGAAAATTAGCCTTTTGAATACTAAATTGATGTCAGTAGGTAAGAAATTCAACAGAACCGAATGTCAGATTGGTGATACAAAGCTAGAACAGGTCGATAGTTTCAAGTATTTAGGTTGTGTGTTCTCCCAGGATGGTAATATAGTAAGTGAGATTGAATCAAGGTGTAGTAAATCTAATGCAGTGAGCTCGCAGTTGCGATCAGCATTATTCTGTAAGAAGGAAATCAGCTCCCAGATGAAACTATGTTTACATCGGTCTGTTTTCAGACCAACTTTGCTTTACGGGAGCGAAAGCTGGGTGGACACAGGATATCTTATTCATAAGTTAGAAGTAACAGACATGAAAGTAGCGAGAATGATTGCTGGTACAAACAGGTGGGAACAATGGCAGGAGGGTACTCGGAATGAGGAGATAAAGGCTAATTTAGGAATGAACTCAATGGATGAAGCTGTACGCATAAACCAGCTTCGGTGGTGGGGTCATGTGAGACGAATGGAGGAGGATAGGTTACCTAGGAGAATAATGGACTCTTATGGAGGGTAAGAGAAGTAGAGGGAGACCAAGACGACGGTGGTTAGACTCGGTTTCTAACGATTTAAAGATAAGAGGTATAGAACTAAATGAGGCCACAACACTAGTTGCAAATCGAGGATTGTGGCGACGTTTAGTAAATTCTCAGAGGCTTGCAGACTGAACGCTGAAAGGCATAACAGTCTATAATGATAATGTATGTATGTATGTATGTATGTATGTATGTATGTATGTATGTATGTATGTATGTATGTATGTTTTTACTATTAGACGTTATTTCCTGATTGTTCTTCCACTTATTTTTTTATGTTTGCCTTGTGCTACACCACTGTAAATATATTTTTCCTTTGCGGAACTCTGTAATTCGGCTTCTCGCTGTTTTGGTTTCCCAAATAAATAAAATAAATAAATAAATAACAACATTACTATATGGATGTGAAAGCTGGACACTTTATCGTTGTGACATAAAGAAACTGGAACTCTTCCATCAGCAGAAACTGAGATCCACCATAAAAGTAAAATGGGATAGCAACATAAGCAATGCAGCAGTTCTTGACAAGGTGCATATGAACAGCATAGAAGCATTCATCATCACGCATCAGCTTAGATGGGCTGGTCACATCTAGCGTATGAATGATAGCAGACTGCCTAAACAACTTCGCAACGATGAGATTGGTCATGGCAAAAGGCCTAAAGGTGCTCCTTTGAAACGCTATGAAGAACCGCTTAAGAAGACTATGAATAGCACCAACATAAATGCTAACTCTCGGGCAACAAATGCACAAAACCGTGTTCTCTGGTGCAAAGCTACTGAAGAAGTGTCTCACTGTTTGAACAGGCACGTCGCAGACAAGAAATTGAAACACATGAAGAGCGGAAAATACATCAGACCCAACAACGTCTTCCACCCACCTTTAGATGAGACTTGTGTGACCGCATGTTTCATGCAAAGATTGGCTTGATCAGCCATCAGCGACATCTCCACAGAGCCAACAGACTTTAAGAGGAACTGCAGGATAAAAACGTATTCTCAGAAATGAGTAACACCCGACGATTAGGTGGAAACATAAAACCTTTATATTTTTGAATTGGACCGTGTTTCGCGATGACGTGGTGAAGCAGTGTATCGACACACGGCGCACTTCTGAACCACGCTTCATATCTAAGCTCAATTCACTGAATAAAATGTTCCACGACCTGATGATAAAATACGAGGTTCATAAAATATTTAATGTGCAAATGTACCAAATACAGTGTGATAAATAGATGTACAGTATAATAAGTACCAGTATATAGTAATAAACTCAGTTTTCTCCTTCACTACGCACTTGCAACGATACCAAAAAGGGATCAGTTTTACAGTTAAACATACACTAAAACAGTAACTTACTTGAATAATTACAAAATGACTAATAAAATCTACAGAGAGTCCGAAATCTGAATTTTACGTACATTAACAACCTAAACTAGTTACAAAAGCATAATAAGATGGTTAAAAAACTAAACGAACTGTACTTTGATTGTTGTTGTTGCTGCTGCTGCTTGACTCATCAGTCCATAGACTGGTTTGATGCAGATCTCCATGCCACCCTAACATGTGTTAACCTTTTCATTTCTACGTAACTATAGCATCCTACATCTGCCCTAATCTGCTTGTCATATTCATACCTTGGTCTACCCCTACCGTTCTTACTGCCTACACTTCCTTCAAAAACAGACTAAACAAGTCCTGGGCGTCTTAACATATGTCCTATCATTCTATCCCTCCTTCTCGTCAAATTCAGCCAAATTGATCTCTCACCAATTCAATTCAGTATCTCCTCATTCATGATTCGATCAGCATTCTTCTGTAACACCACATTTCAAAAGTTTCTATTCTCTTTCTTTCTGAGCTGGTTATCGTCCATATTTCACTTCCATACAATGCAAAGTCTTCAGAAACATAATGTCTGAGGTGAGCAAATTTCTTTTCTTAAAAGCTCTTTCCTGCTCGTGCTACTCTGCATTTTATGTTCTTTTTACTTATGACACTTAATTATTTTACTACCCATGTAACAATATTCATCTACTTCCTTTAAGACTTCATTTCCTAATCTAATATTTCCTCCATCACCTGCCTTCGTTCGACTACACTCCATTACTTTTGTTTTGGACTTATTTATTTTCATCGTACTACTTACCCAAGACTTCGTCCATACCATTTAGCAACTTTGAAATCTTCTGCAGTCTCAGACAAAATATTATCATCGGCAAATCTCAAGGTTTTGATTTCCTCTCCTTGGACTGTGATTCCTTTTCTAAATTCCTCTTTGACCTTTTCTAAATTCCTCTTTGATTTCCTTTACTGCCTGTTCTATGTAAACACTGAAAAGGAGGGGGGACAGACTGCAGCCTTGCCTCACTCCTTGATGGATTGCTGCTGCTTCTTAACCAACGCCCTCAATTCTTATCACAGCAGACTGATTTTTATACAGATTCTTCATTCTTGGTACCTGATTCTGATCAACCTCAGAATCCCAAAGAGCTTGGTCCAATCAACATTATCAAATGCCTTTTCAAGAACAATGAATACCATGTATGTGGGCTTGTCCTTCTTAATTCGATCATCTAGGATCAGATGTAAAGTCACGATTGCTTCACGTGTTCCTACATTTCTTCTGAAACCAAACTGGTCTTCTCCCAACTCAGTTTTAATTTGTCTTTCCATTCCTCTGTATATAATGTGTGTTAAAATTTTGCAGACGTGAGATACTAAACTGATGGTGCGGTAGTTTTCACACTTCGTAATCTATAATCTTCATTTCCATATAACAAAAGAAGATCTAAACAAAGAATTACAACTAATTCATGACATAGCTACGAACAATGGATACAAGAAAGAAATGGTTAACAAAATCATTCACAAAATAAAATCCCAACCCAAAACCAAACTAACAAAAGTAGACGAATCCAAGAAAGATTACACACTATTCACCTTCAATAATGCACACATATACCCCATAACAAACAACATTTTAAAAAAACATAACCTAAGAATAGCTTTCAGAACTACACACAATAGTACCAACATCATACACAACGTCAGAACAATCAATAGCAACAACAAATACAACCACTCAGGGGTATACCGTATCAAATGTAATAATTGCGAGACAAGCTATGTCGGACACACCAGTAGAAACTTCCTAACCCGATATAACGAACACATAAATGCGGTAAAACACAATCATATTTCCTCAATAGGACAACATGTCGCAGACTATAAACACAGTTTTACAAACATCGATAACGATATGCAAATCCTAAACATAAACCCCAAAGGCCCCCTGCTCAACATAACAGAAGAATTTTACATTACTCTAGATCAGTACACCAATCCAAATTACAACATAAATGAAATCACAGAAAAAACTAACATCATCTTCAATACAGTTATCCCCGCTCCAAAAAACTCTTACCTTAAGTTAATTGACAAACAGAACGCGACACGTAACAGAAAAACATCAAACAACACACCCAGCTCCACCCCTACCCCCAGAACAACAACTCTCCCTACCCCTCCTTCCCTTCCCCTCACAGCAGCTAGTATGAGCCCAAGAAGAACACGAAGTAGTACACTACAAGCTCGCACGTCAAACGCAACTCGGCTACACCAACAATAGTAAGTACATATTCAAA
Organism: Anabrus simplex; assembly: GCF_040414725.1. Classification (NCBI taxonomy): domain Eukaryota; kingdom Metazoa; phylum Arthropoda; class Insecta; order Orthoptera; family Tettigoniidae; genus Anabrus; species Anabrus simplex. The sequence goes on from NC_090266.1 coordinate 331,223,697, forward strand.
TTTACACACATAACCTTTAGACATTCCTCCAACATAATATCTCTCATAGCTCAATCTTATCTTCCACAGATAAACATAACACCATTGCACAGCTACAAATGGGAAAGGAGCTATTACTTTGAACCCAATTTTACAGACGCCACAGGACAACAAGATTTGATTCTAACATAAGGCAACATACATAGCAGAGCTGAACATATTTTAGCCGAATTTTATCCATACATCTGGCAACCTTTTTTAAAATTGGAAAGTGTTTTATCCCACATGAAGACTAATCTTTTACTCATGCAATTTTACAACCGTATCTTTTAAACTCCAAGAACAGCAGCTGAGTGTACAAATGTAAATGGGACTTAAATACGAATGTTCATATGCACGAAATGTTTTTTATATATTGTATTTTATCCTGTACATATATATATAAGTTAGTTTAAATGGAGATATGTTTTATACACTAATTTTAGGACCTCAACATAATATTTTAGACATACAGTTGCAATATTGTACATACTGACATATATGCCAATTCACGATAAGACATGCCCCATTTGTATGTGACTAAATGCACATCATCATATAACATTCCTTTGACAATGCAATTTAATCAAAGCTTCATCATATAAATATGTATTCATGGTTCAGCTGAAGATGACCTTGTATATGGGGTCGAAACCGGTCCTGTAGCTTAATATAAGCAATAAAAAAATAAGTATTGATTGGTGGAAATTCTTTCCTATTTTTAATTGAGTTTTCACACTTGTCAGCACCGGCATTTTTGAGAATAGGTATAACAACATTCTGCCTAAATTCAGATGGCACTTCTCCCGTTTCATACATCTTGCACACCAAATGCAATGACCTTGCCATGCTGGTTTCTCCTACAGCAGTCAGTAATTCAAAGGGAATGTCATCAATTCCATGTGCCTTGTTCCTATTTAGGTCTCTCAAAGCTCTGTCAAATTCTGACCTCAAAATTGGTTCTCCCATTTCATCAGAATCTTCTTGTTCCAGAACCATATCTTCTACTTCTTTACATTGATAAAACTGTTGGATAGGTTCCTGCCATCTTTCTGCCTTGTCTTCTTTCTCTAGAAGTGGCTTTCCATCTGAGCTCTTAATATTCATATGCATACTTTTCCTTTCTTCGAAGGTTTCCTTTATTTTCCTGTTTGCAGCATCTACCTTTCCTAGGGACCATACCATCTTCAACATCCTTGCACTTCTCCTTCAGCCATTCTTCCTTAGCTGTCCTGCACTTCCTACCCACTTCATTCTTTAATCACCTGTGTTCCTTTCTGGCCTCTTAATTTTTTGCATTCTTGAACTTTCGTCATCTATCAGGTCTAGTATATCCTGAGTTATCCACTGATTCTTAGTTGATCTTTCCTTTCTTCTAATGTTTCTTCACGACTGTCCATTCTTTTTCTATTGTGTTTCCTTCATTTAGTTTTTGTGCAACATGTTCCTTGAAACAGTCCCTCACACTCTTTTCTCTCAACTTGTCTAGATCCCATCCCCTCACGTTTCTTCCTTTCTTCAATTTCTTCACCTTCAGATAGCATTTCATAACCAGCAAGTTGTGGTCAGAGTCCACGTCTGCTCCTGGGAAAGTTTTGCAATCTGACACCTGGTTTCTGAATCTCTGCATAATCAGAATGAAGTCTATTTGATACCTTCCAGTGTCTCATCCACGTATACAGCCGTCGTTTGTGGTGTTTGAACCAAGTATTAGCAAGGACTAAATTATGATCAGTACAGAATTCAACCAGCCGACTTCCTCTTTCGTTCCTTTGTCCCAATCCGAATTCTCTTACTGTATTACCTTCTCTTCCTTGGACTACCACTGCACTCTAGTCTCCCATCACAATTAGATCCTTGTCACCTTTTACATATTGCATTAAATCTTCTATCTCTTCATATATTCTTTCAATTTTCTCATCCTTCACTGAACTAGTAGGCATATAGACCTGCACTACTGTGGTGGGCATTGTAACGTGCCCTTTCAAATTAATGAAAATCGACAAGCAATTGTTTTGTACCTGCTCGTCTGCCTCGTGCACAGCCATCATCACATTCCCGCTACATACTGAGCTGGCTGTGCTTCCAGCTGTTTCTTCACCACGTAACCTATGAAATCATTGAACTTTCTTGATGCTTGCTTCTGTTTGAGGACATTCCTTCTGTCCTCCTATAAATGGGCCAAATATTGCCCTGACAAATCAGTCCAGCTTCGATTGTGGTTTGGTGTGGAGGGACTACGCCTGAAGTCCATGTTCTATACACGTACTCTTTTATTTTTCCGTCCAACTGGAAAAATTCATCATGTGTGAGGACTGGGTGAGCTAACAAACTCATGTTCATTTAACTTTCTATGCAGGGACTTTGAAATCCCTATCGCCCTTCAGGCTTCTACAAAAACATTCAATTTTCCTCTTTTGCTGATTGCGTTTGCTTTCTCAGAGTGAGAACTTACTCCGATTATTCTAAAGTTAACTTCATGTAACACTACTTTACGACAAGATGTGGTCAAAAAGTTACATTCTATTCAAATTCGCCCAATTTAAATCTGTGCACTGCGTTCTTATGCTTTCTCTTATTTTTAATGCAGTTACTTTTATGCCGGATTTGATCTCCTTTTCCCCCCGCCTCTCCCCTTCCTTTCCTGTCGGTTTCTTGAGGACAATCTCCTTTATTCTATGTTTCCACTTGAAGAATGTTTTTAAACACCCTGGAGGTGTAATTTAATTGTGGCCCTAATCTTTCAATCTTTGTGGCCAAGTTTGTAAAAAACCTCATTATGCACTCTAGTCACTGTTATTGTATTACTATTCTCTCATAGTTGAAAATGTTTTCTCAGATCAAAATATATGCATTAAACTTATTTTGTTACAATTCGCCTGTCCTCCTGGTATTTTCTTTACTTAATGGTTCCCATAAAATTATTTACTACCTTGTACATACCACGGAATCCTCTCGGTTCCCAGCACTGCCGTTGCTATTATTGACTTCCTTTAAAATACTTGAAAACAAAAGGCCTTTTACATTTATGGTAACTATTTGACTGACTTGATCGGTTTGGCAGCCTTTGTCTCACGCTGCATTCCACACTGAATAAGTCATATTCATTTCGAAGATATACACCGACTGAGCAAATGTCATAGGATAGCGGAGCACTGATGCGCAAGTGTGTTGTCTGCGCACCACACGCCCCCTGTGCCAGCGGCAGTTGTATAGGAGACCTTGTGAGCAGTGGTTGTGCATGTGACAGGTGTAACATGGAACGTTGTCGTGAGCTGACACCGTTCGAACGGGGTATGGTGGTCGGTGCCCAGTGGATGGGAAGTGCGATTTCGGAAGTGGTGCGGGAATTCGGCTTCACATGATCAACCGTGTCCAGGGTGAATCGTGAATGGATGAATGCGGGTGTCACCGTCCACAACAGACGAACGACTGGCCGTCCAGCCACCCTTGATGACTGTGACTGGCGACATCTGAGACGGATTGACAACAGTGACAGACGGGCAACCGTGCAACAAATCACGGCTCAATTCAACACAGGCCATGCTAGACACATCTCCCAGTGGACAATCCATAGGAACATGGGTTTTATGGGGTATGGGAGCCGGCGCCGCACACGGGTGCCACAGTTAACCCAACGTCATCAGGCATGATAACGCGCATTTGTCACCAGTCACCAGGGATGGACACTGGAACAATGGCGTGACATGATATGGTCATAATCTATAATTTTCATTTCCGTATTGACAATTGCACAATTAAAAATAGGAGAGGATTTCCACCAATCAATACTTATTTATTGTATATATTAAATTACAGGACCGGTTTCGACCTCATATTCAAGGTCATCTTCAGCTGAGCCATACATACATATTTATATAATGAAGCTTTGATTAAGATTGTGGTGTTGAAGGAATGCCATATGATGATGATGTACATTTAGTTACATACAAATGGGGCACGTCTTAGCGTGAACTGGCGTATATGTCATTCTGTACAATATTGCAACTGTATGTCTAAAATGTTGAAGGTCTTAAAACTAGTGTATAAAACACGTCTTTTCCTAAACGAACTTATATATATGTACAAGATAAAAACAATATATAAAAACACTTCATGCATATGAACATTCGTTCTTGCTTGGTGGTCAATACATCGACTAACTTCCGTATTTAAGTCTTATTCACAGTTGTGCACTTCAGCTGCTATTCTTAGAGTTTGTAAAATTGCATGGATAAAAGTTTTGTCTTCCTGTGCGTATGTGAGATAAAACACTTTCAATTTAAAATAGGTGCCAAATGTATGGATGAAATTCAAGTAAAATATGTTCAGCTCTGCTGTGTGTGTTGCCCTTTTATTAGAACCAATTCATGTTGTCTTTTTGGCGTCCGTAAATTTGGATGACATTGGTTTCAAAGTAGTGGCTCCTTTCCCATTTGTAGCTGTGCAATGATGTTATGTTTATGATGTGATGTTATAAACATAACATCATTGCACAGCTACAAATGGGAAAGGAGCCACTACTTTGAAACCAATGTCATCCAAATTTACGGACGCCAAAAAGACAACATGAATTGGTTCTAATAAAAGGGCAACACACACAGCAGAGCTGAACATATTTTACTTGAATTTCATCCATACATTTGGCACCTATTTTAAATTGAAAGTGTTTTATCTCACATACGCACAGGAAGATAAAACTTTTATCCATGCAATTTTACAAACTCTAAGAATAGCAGCTGAAGTGCACAACTGTGAATAAGACTTAAATACGGAAGTTAGTCGATGTATTGACCACCAAGCAAGAACGAATGTTCATATGCATGAAGTGTTTTTATATATTGTTTTTATCTTGTACATATATATAAGTTCGTTTAGGAAAAGACGTGTTTTATACACTAGTTTTAAGACCTTCAACATTTTAGACATACAGTTGCAATATTGTACAGAATGACATATACGCCAGTTCACGCTAAGACGTGCCCCATTTGTATGTAACTAAATGTACATCATCATCATATGGCATTCCTTCAACACCACAATCTTAATCAAAGCTTCATTATATAAATATGTATGTATGGTTCAGCTGAAGATGACCTTGAATATGAGGTCGAAACCGGTCCTGTAATTTAATATATACAATAAATAAGTATTGATTGGTGGAAATCCTCTCCTATTTTTAATTATGATATGGTCAGACGAATCATGATTTCAACTGCACCATGCCGATGGGAGGCACCGTGTATGGTGCAGACCACATGAAGCGATGGATCCTGCCTGCCTCGAAGGTGTGGTCCAGGGCGCTGGTGTGTCTGTTATGGTCTGGGGTGCATTTTCCTGGTATGGAATGGGCCCCCTAGTTGTTCTGGAAGAGACTTCCAATGATACGCGGTATGTTGAGCTGCTCGGAGACCATCTCCACCCATTTTTGGCCTTCCAGCGCCCTGACGGCTCTGCGGTGTTTCAAGATGATAACACGCCGCCACATTGCTCCCACGTTGCCCGGGAATGGTTCCAGGAACATGCAGCGGAGGTCCAACAACTACCATGGCCACCCAGGAGCCCTGATATGAACCCTATCGAGCATATCTGGGATGTCCTGGAACGCAGGATCCGTGGCATGGATCTTGCACCCACGAACAGACCAGCATTGGTGGCCACTCTGCAAACGATTTGGTGTCAGCTGCGTCCAGAGGACTAACAGGGACATGCTGACTCACTTCCACGGCGTCTCACTGCAGTTCGCAGGACCAGAGGAGGCCCCACACGCTATTAGGTGACTATCCCACGACATTTGCTAAAGGGTCATTCCACGTGACTCACGTTACATTTGGAGAGCTTATACTCTAAATTAAATTCACATAGTACACAAACAAGTAACTGTGTAACTTTGATTCTGTGGTTATTAAGTACCCTATAGGTTGCTTACTTGTTTTCAAGCACTTTAAGAAAAATATGTATTTTTAAAAATTTTCTATGATTTTTTAAAGTTGTGTGACTCATGTTACATGGAAATGACACACCATCAAGCAGTATTTCTGATTTTTCGCTAAACTCTGCTCTGTTAATGATTTCATGATGATCATTTCTGAACATAGTGTACTATAGACATTAGTATACAATGTCATATAAAGAAAAAACATATATTTTGAGAACAACTATATTATTGTTCGATTAGTAATCGTGACTCATGTTACTAATGAGCGTGACTCACGTTACACCACTGCTATACCTATTCAACCTTCCAGTGTCCTCTGGTATTTACAATTGTAGGTGCATTTAACTTTTTGGTTAACTCTGTATTAGTGCATTCTTAAAGTATATATATATATATACTTTAAGTTTTTCTGCATCTTTTTGAAGTTTCCTGATTCATTTTTTGTGGAGATGACACATCAAATAGTATTTCTGCTTTTTGCTAAACTCTGGTCTGTTAATGATTTCAAGATCATTTGTGGACATAGTGTACTACAAGTAATATAAAATATCATATAAAGGAAAACACTACAGTGTAAGAACAGCTATGTAATGGATTGGTTACAATTTTGGTACATACATTATTCAACAGAATAACTCATGTTACATCACTTTCCTACTCAAATTTCCAGTGTCCTCTGGCATTTACAACTGTAGGAGCATTTAACTTTTTGATTAATTGTGTGGAAGTGTAGTAGATTTCATCTGGACTAGACGGCCACTTCCAGTAACTTCCAGCCTGCTCCATTGTACTGATAAGGTACTCATTGTTTATTACTTCAGTACCTCACCAGGGTAACACTTCCCATCATACTGTACCATGTACCAGTCACCAGGATTCACTTCACAGCCAATTTCATTAAACCCTTTTTCAGTTATGAATGCTGTTGAAAGTGATGATTCATTTGCTGCAAAGGAATGTAGTTTTGAAATGCCAGCAACTGGTTTTACATTTGTTACAATATCCTTGAAATGCAGAGCTGTATTCCTTTCCAGGATGTCCGTGGATGATACTGGTAACACTTTCACATGCCCATCCACATATGCCTTTGCAAATTCAGAAGCGCATGTAACAGTACATTTACGCTGGCGAACGGAGTTCCATACCTTCCTCTTGACAGCACCACCAATTCCGTCAACCGGGCCCTTCCCATGCGACGTTGCAAAGAAATTCCACTGCAGGTTGATTCCGTGCTTCTTGCACAGTTCAGGAAGAAATGCTGCAATGTATTTGTTTTTAAATTGCGAAGCGGGACCATCTGACCAGATAAACACTTGTTTTGTTTCCTTGGGTAAAGTTCCGAGTAAAATGTCTACGTATGCTAGAATGGTGTCCTTTGAGTGAGTTAGATTATCACTGCATATCACATAATACAGTGGGCACTCTGAATTTCATCTTGTGAGACACAGGTGTAGTTCTCTGCGAAGTCCACCTGAATTAATGCCTTGGACTCGAAGGTTTCTGTCTCAGCTTCTGCCCTCATCTGCCGATAGCTTTCAGCTTGTTTCATCTTAACGTAGCTGTGTTCAAGGAACTGAGGTACTATACTACAGATATGCTCAACAAGTTCAGTTGTGCTTCCTTCTTCCACAACTTTCTGGATGCGATCTTCACCATTATTTTTCCATACACACCATGTTGCCTCTCTTTCTTCTCTATCTCCAATGAATTTTAAAAATCCTTTTCCTTCAGAGCATACAGAGCATTTGTTGAGCCAACAATTCTCAGTGCTATTTTCACAGATAATACTATCTAAGAGATTGTTTTTAAACAACGGGACATTTTTGTCAGCATTATGAAGACCTTCCCATGCAAGATTAAAGTTCTCGTGGTACTTGCACAGACATACATTATGTGGCAGTTTGTTACTGAGAAGGACATACGGTGGCCGAAGCTTTGCGAACTTGCTACGACCAACTAATACATGGGGATACTGTTCTTGAAACATCTGGAAAGCTTCAGAAATGGTAAACATCAGATGTCGCACTTGCATTTTTGACTTTGAACCATCACTGTCAACTACTTTGATAGCATCCTTACGTCCAGGAGCCATTCTACTTATATCATCCTGACAATAAAAGTTTTTAATCATGAGGATCACTTCCTGATCAAGAGAATTGCCATGCCTGACTTCTTGATTTAGGAGTCTAGGATTCAAAATTTTCTCTTCACAGTTGTCACCAAAAAGTTTCCTGACAACGGTACAGCGGCGGCGAGGTGATGATGGAAGTGCTTTCGTTGCTCGTGATACTGCTTTACCTAAGGCTTGGGCACTTCGATATGCAGGCTGTTCAGTTTCAGCACTCTGAACCTTTTCTAAAGATTTTTTCTTTAGTGATCTGTGTTTTGCCACTCTCCGTCGTACCTCTTCCCTCTTTCTTTTCTGTACGTTGTCCCTTGTTACTCTTGGCAGCTTCTTCAAATTTTCACGCATCTTCATTCTGTGTTTCTTTGCTTCCTCTTGATGTTTTAATCTGTATTCATCGTATTTCCCTTCCTTTTTTAACTTTTCTCTTCTTCTCCTTTGGCGTTCTGCTGCTGTCATAGGCATCCTCAAATCGTCTTGTAAACCTAAAAAGTGAGGTTAAGGAAAAATAAGGTAGCAAGTTATGTAAAATACTTGTTAATATCTACAATTTACTTTAAATATGAAGTTGTTTCGTTAGCCATGAATTAGATTTTGTCAATCATAACCTGAAAGTTGTCTAAAGCGAGTGCAGGGAATGTGACAGATTTAAACTAAACTCATGAATTGCTGTGTACTACTGTGCAGTTAGCCTGAAGTATAATACATTTTGTTTGTTAAGAAAGGGTATTGCTAGCAGTTTTGTAAATATGCAATGTGAACATCAGTTTGAAGTGTCATTCATTTGCCGCGGAATATTTCGCGACGCCGCCGTGTCGTAGGCCAAAATTCGTGACTCACGTTACACGTTTATTTTTCGTATTTTAATGCATTAGAGGCAAAAAATGAATATTGTTTTATTATAAGTGTTCCCAGATAGTGCCATGGGAAGAAGAAAAACGAGTTTAAACGAAACAACATCGTTGCATCTAGCTACAGGAAAACTTTTCCATGTTTTCGTGACTCACGTTACAATCAGTTTCATTATATAGAGATTATCATTTTCAGCGATTATACAAGAAGCAAACAAGAATATTACTGTCGCAAACTGCTTACCAGAATACGCTTTTCTAAAAAGATATGGTTTCTCAACATGCGATTCCTTGTTTCAGTATAAAAAGTGGCATAAGATCACAGCACTATTTAGCCATCTCAGATCTCATAAGCATGCGACAATTTTTGGCGCAAATATAACAAAAACATACGCGATGTATCGAATTCTGATACTTTCCCATTGTATTTTGAAGTTTCGCCAACCTAATTTCACCCAGTATCTACCAGAAAATATTAAAAAAGTATTCTGTATCTATGTCCCTGTTTTCATGGAATGACCCTAAATCAGAGTACACATTACCTCGCCGCAACAGCATTGGTTTGGCATCTACCTTGACGCGACAATAATTCTTTCACTATGCTGGTCGTAGCAGCTTACCCCATGCCCTATTTTCTCATTCGTTATTAAGCCTACTCCTGCATTTCCCCTGTTTGATTTTGTGTTGATAATTCTGTAGTCACCTGACGAAAAATCCTGTTTTTCCTGCTAACGTACTTCACCTATACCAACTACATCTAACTTAAGTCTATCCATCTCCCTTTTCAGATTCTCTAACCTACCACAAGGATTCAAACTTCTAACATTCCACGCTCCGACTCGCAGAATGTTAGTATCCATCTTCCTGATGATCGCCCCCTCTCGTGTAGTCCCCACCCGGTGATCCGAAAATGGGGAACTAGTTTATCTCCAGAATATTTTACCCGGGAGGAAGCCATCATCAGTACATCATTCATACAGAGAGAGCTGCATGTTCCCAGGAGTTGGTTACGGCTGTAGTTTCCCGTTGCTTTCAGCCGTGTAGCAGGATCAATGCAGCTAAGCCATGTTGAGTATTATTACCAGGCCATTTCAGTCTATCATCTAGACTGCCGCCCTTGCAACTTCCGAAAGGCTGCTACCCCCCTTTCGATGAACCATTCGTTAGTCTGGTCTCTCAACAGATACCCATCCAATATGGCTGCACCTGCTTTGATTATAAAATAAATAATCAAATCTAAGAAGAGACCATGTAGGTATTGTATGTGCAGTAACAGACTTGACCTAGTCCACTTTAAAAATCTACTTCAAATTGAAGTTTAAAAACATAATTTCCTAAACATTTGCACTTGACAAACAGGAGCATCTTTCTGTTATATTATGACCATGCTCTGAGAACAATTATGTCCTTTTTCTTTGTAAAACAAAGACCTTACATTGCAGAGTACACTGTTCTAATAAGCAGACTCGCTGTTCGGAATATGAAGAGTCTTCAGGGAAATGTCACATGGAGTGTTCCTATTGAGGCAAGATGATAAACAAAGCACAATCACTGTTTCAAAGCATCAATGTCGTTGACATGTATGGAATGGCTGGAGTTTCTGTTCATGTGACATGACACACGAAACAATCTTATTGCTTCGAGAGCGTGAAGTGGTGGTGTGTTGCGGCATCGAGACAGCTGATTGTGCCGGTTCAGTGTTTTGAAGTATACACACACTAGCCAACTGCACTGTAATATATGTAGTGAAGACATATAGTTAAAATTTTACACTTTCTGTTATTTCTAAATAAAATAACTGTCAAAGTGCTCTCTTTCTGATGGTATTATCAGACTTCAAAAGAAAGGCTGACTGACAGCAGATATGGCAAGGTAGTGGATGAAATCATGAGCTACTCCGATTCTGGATTGTTGGAGCAATTTAGCTGAGCAGGAGCGCAATGAATCCAAATTTAACACAGTTCTCATGGTAATAATTGTAGCTTACTTCAGCTTTATAACTTCTACAAGTTACATTTCATCAACAGTTTAAAGCTCTACTGATATGAATGGATGGAAGGAGGCAATATTAAATGACTGACACAACAAGGCTGCATCTGGGTTCTCAGAACAGGGGTTGTAATATCAGAAACGAAACAACTAATAAGAACTTCATGAATGCTGGAATAGTACATGGAAAGGATGGCTCGCAAGATCATGTAACGTGAAAGAAAAGAAAATTATTCCTGCAATGACACAGTTGATCTGGATGAGCATAATACCGGAATGGTCATTTTGATTGATACTCTAATGTGATAGGAGTGATAAACAAAACAAGTGTTGGCATTTAATTCTATGACTAAAATTTATTCTAAATTACCAATTGCTTATACACTACACTGATACACAAATTCACAGATTGTGCTCTATTATAATAACAACAACAACAACACTGTTACAAATAAATCACTGTCTTATTTTTACACTAATTTATTTCAGAATGACCCAATAAATGCATGCGTGTACGCAGAATTACATTCAACCATGAATGGCCACACTTAGTTTTTGTCTATAATTCTCTGCTCTTCTCACATAGTACGCAGTCTGCCTCATTACTACCTGAGAGAGATTTAATCCTGATTGACAGGTATTTCTTTTAGTTCTCCAAGTCCAGTCACCCCAAACAGCAACTGTGTGCAGACAGCTAGATTGAAACACAGGGCTACTGAGAGAGAGAGAGAGAGAGAGAGAGAGAGAGAGTGTGTGTGTGTGTGTGTGTGTGTGTGTGTGTGTGTGTGTGTACTCAAGGCAGTACAAAGCCTTCTGTTCAGTCCAGCTACTTGCTCAAAACTCTGATGCAACAACAACTCCTCATTCAGACCTCAGTGGGAGACTAGCGATAGTCAACACCTGTATTGCCCTCAGCACAGCCACCGAACCCCAACACACTGAGTCTCACACTGACTCCAACTCCAACTCACATTGACTCCAATTCCAAGTACCACACTGACTAACACGGAGTCCAAATCCGACTGACTGTCCGAGGCAAGCCACCTGTTTATAACTCGGGTGATACGTACCAGAATATCTGCGATGTGGCTAGAGATGGAGCATTCTCGCTGCATCTCCCAGAAACTCACAGGCAAACCAGCCAACGAGAAAAATACACCGAAAGGCCGGCCCTGCCCTATAGGACGGCTGGAAGATCCCCAATCGCCTGACTCATTGGCCCCTTTCAGTAAATTTACTGAAAGGACTGAAAGGGGCTACCACAGGGCTGGCATTTAACAATCATCATCTTATTGGCTTTATGTCCCATAACTAGTTTTAAGCTTATTAGAGATACCGGGGTGGTGAAACTTTGTCACGCAAAAGTTCTTTTAAGTGCCAGTAAATCTACAGGCATGAGGCTGATGTATCTGAGCACCTTCGAACACTACCGGACTGAGCCAGGATTTAACCTGTTGGTTATACAGTTCGTGCATTCCATTGTTTACTAATAAAAACAATATCAAACTAGTTCCAGTCATGCACGGCACAGTTTCCTAATACCTCACGTCGTGCATTGTCCGTCTGAATGGCCACCAGCACACTTTGTCAGTCATACAGTCTAACAGTCCTCATTCAATGTCTCTTGCCGATCCTCGCCGAATTCTCGTACCGCGCGCGTACACACACACAATGCTCACTACCACAGCCAGACATGAAAGATCGAACTCCATGGCACTACACGGCAGAATGAGAGACTGAACTGCTCAACGGATGGAACACTTACTCTAATCCGCAGCAACACGCGCACGCGCGCGCACACACCCCCACCTGTCAGTACTGGTAGGCAGTATTTCCCTCTGCTGTACAGTCACAGTACGGCACAGAAGTACACTCATATACAGCACTGAACAAAGCTTCAAACTAAGCCCTAATGGCCACCTGTCTGGCTTTTATGCACCTAGCATTTCGTGAACAGTGTAGAAGCTGGATTCTATTGTTAATTTTTCTTTACGTCGCAACGACACAGATAGGTCTTATGGCGACGATGGGACAGGAAAGGCCTGGGAATGGGAAGGAAGCAGCCGTGGCCTTAATTAACGTACAGCCCCAGCATTTGCTTAGTGTGAAAATGGGAAACCAACTATCTTCCCGACAGTGGGGTTCGAACCCACGATTTCCCGGATGCGAGCTCACAGCTGCGCGCTCCTTACCGCACAGCCAACTCGACCGGTAAAGCTGGATACAACCACAACACTCTCGGCTCCTAATTGCCTTGAGGTTTCCAGTATTGGCCAGAAGCTTCAACCTGAGTTGTTAGCTTCACGGACAATCGGTGTGGGGCCAATAATTTGTAGTGATGTCAACTGCTCATTACGTAATATCACAATAATAATTATAAAATTAATGTTGTAATGGTCCACCTTTTCAATACTATAATATGCAATATTTTTGATTCACATTACTAAACTAGGGACAAGTTTCCGCCTTTAATCTCAATTGTATGTTCGTTCATTTGTTTAGTTATTAGATGTATTACATTACGGCTGATGATGGCCAGCCAAGGCCGAAACGAGTCCCTCGTTATTAATGTAATTAAAAAATATTGCATATTATAGTATTGAAAAGGTGGACCATTATGACATTAATTTTATAATTATTATTGTGATCACAATTCAGTACAGATCAAACCCATGAAGTTTATATCCTCTGACATAATATCATAATATATCATTTCATATCCGTATTGACAGTACTGAATCATACACTTATAAGACCTTATTAGATCCTCTTATTCAATACAAACAATACATATCCTACAATAAAACTTTGTATTGAATAGGAGGATCTAATAACGTATTGTAAGTGTATAAAATGACTGCTCAGGCGGGGTCACCCTAGCTTGCTCCTGTCTATTCCCTGGCAACATTCTTCAAATTAAATGGAATTCAAATCACAATATAAAAAGTGAATTTTGATAAAAGTACTCCATGTATGATGTCGAATACTATGATGTTACATGTGATAAATATAATTTTTGAACCGTATTGATGATATTTGATTGGAATAATAACAATAAGTTAATTTATTAATTTGACCACCTAATCAATACAATAAGTCTTGTCTTTGTTGATTTACATTGACATGTTAACTAAAATGGTACATGTTTCGCCTTGTATATAGGCATCATCAGCCATTGCCTTAACCTTGAAATAATTTTTTTTTTTTTCTATTTGCTTTACGTCGCACCGACACAGATAGGTCTAATGGCGACGATGGGATAGGAAAGGCCTAGGAGTGGGAAGGAAGCGGCCGTGGCCTTAATTAAGGTACAGCCCCAGCATTTGCCTGGTGTGAAAATGGGAAACCACGGAAAACCATTTTCAGGGCTGCCGATAGTGGGGTTCGAACCTACTATCTCCCGAATACTGGATACTGGCCGCACTTAAACGACTGCAGCTATCGAGCTCGGTTTGAAATAAAATCAGGCACCTGATGTACATATAAATAAAGTGAAATTAATTTTTTAAAAAGCATTCGAGAGACTTGAACTAAAATTAACATATAGTAAAAGACTTGTACAATGTTGGTTTTAAAGATATTGCAAGGAGTGAGGAGTTTACAATTGGTGAAAGTATTTGCAATATTGACATTAGAAGGCTACTATTATAATTAAAATGAACAAAGCAGCAGTCTGTTACAAACAAGTGGTAAGATTGCTATAAAATTATGTTGACCGACCAGCGGTTACAATTAGACAATGACGATCAAAATCGTATTTATTCAAAAAATAATGTTGAATAAAATAATGTTGAAGGATGGTCAAGTGACCTGTAATAATTTGTTTACACGAGATAAAAGTCGAAAGTCAATGGCATATGGTGAAGTTGTGGTTCACTTTGATGAAAAAATACGAAGTTATAGTTGAAGGTTGATGAACGATGTTTAAATTGGACGCTAACCATTTAGCCATGGAGCCGGACATTGTGTGATAGGTGTGTGTGATACCCACATCAGTACTCAGTGAGGGAGTGAATATAAGTGATATTATATAGACTATATAAATGAATCTCTTTTAAAAACCAGGTTACGCTATCTGTAATCGTCAGTGCGAAGTGAGATATTGGGCATGGAGAACAAAGGAAGGTTGTGCTATAATTAGCTCATGTGCAGTTATCAAAGGCAATAAATGCAATCAAATAAGTGAAGTCAGATTAGCCTGGAATGAGTACTGTAAGTGAAGAGTGACGCTCAGTTGGGAATGGACAAATTAGTGAGTATCGCTATCTGTAATGAACAGGGCACGAGTGGCGAGCTTCAAGGACATTAATCACTACTTGTGGTAGTCCATCTTAGATTATGAGTGGCCACTACCATTCTCGCATTATCTTTAAGTCAGATAAACATTGCTGCAAATAAATCAACTTCTATGTATGTTCGCATGTTTGTGAGTGCCCTGCAAACCTAGTACTTACACCTACCAGATCGTGTCTATGTGCCAGCGGTATTCCTGAGTGGAAGAATAAAATGGGACTTTCAACGGCTTGGAGGTAGCAGTTTCCAGTACATCATTGAGTCAGATGAACCCAGGACCTCCTACCAGTGAGATGGTGGCCATGAATAACCAAATCCATATGGGTATCGCCAAATGAAAGCAGGTTACACAGTGAAATGATAAGTACATTACAATGATATCTTAGCATGAAAATTTATCAATGGTCGCATTAATATGATAGTTTAACTTCGTAGATAAATTCAGCAGCATGTATTTTGATTTCATGCATAATGTGTAAGTAGCAGGATATGCGAGACTCAAAATGGGTACAGTTCTTTTAAATTAGCTCTATTTTCCTTGTCTTCTGGGTGATTAGTGATTAATCACCAAAGTTATCCCCAGCAATATGCATGAATTAGTGAATACTGCCCTATAAGTTGTTATGTGTGTTTAGTGAAGCACTTGTAGGTGGGTGGATTTAAATAATTCTGCTGACTTCCGTAATATTTCCAATTTAAATCAGCTGGTAGGATCTTCTTAAGTTCCGATCATTAATTGTCAGGTGTTTCACAATTTAAATTTTGCATGACTATAGACACTGCCCTTTAGTTTAAGGATGCTGATAAATGAAAAAAAAAAACAACAAAAAAACGAAGGGTTGAGGTGCAAACAAATGAACTAGAAAGATACGCGAGTGTGGAAATATTATACTTTAATTCCCTGTTTGTAAGAGTGATCTAAATATATTCTAGAAGATATTTGAATAGTGTGGATATTAAGTACATGTATTTGAAACTGACGGCAATAGAGATAATATGAGTCGTCTATTTGCAAATCCGGCCATCTCCCAAAAAAACTGAAATCCACTTTTTGTGCAGAATGTTTTCTATGTCCACTTTTACACAAGGCAACAAACTATTAGCTGCAAGCTCAGCCTCCAACCAGTTTATTTACTTCATAAGAAATTGGAGTTAGTTGCAAACACGGCTGTCCGCGTATGGTTATGAGTTGCAATACCGGCCATCTCCTCTAACGCTAGAGGGCAGAGGAATCGCAGCAACTGTGTGGGAAAGAACAGAGTATTCATGGAGACTATTGTAGGTGTTATAGTTCTGTTGTAAGGAAAGTTGTAGTTTTTATCATAGAACTGTGTAGCTATTATAATTATATTGGAAAAAATGGACACGACGGTTGATGAAGTAACACCTGAAAGGGCCAGAAAAAGGCAATGAAATAGCATCAGTGCTTTATCATAAGCTAAATAATACTAATATACCCAATGTTTCATTTTATAAGGTGTTTTGCTGATGGATGTGGGGGGCACAACAAAAATTCTGTTATGATATCAATACTCTTCTTTTGGTTTGTTACAAAGGCACCTAAAAGCATTCAGGAAATTGAGTTCATTTTCCCTCTGACAGGCCATTCATTTTTACTATTGGATAGAGTTTTCGGGCTCGCCGAAAAACAAAAAATGAAAATAGAAACTTTAATACAACATGAGGAATTTCATAATGTTCTTTCTCAGTATGGTAAATTATTTCATCTAGGAAAAGATGACAATGTTGCCGACTGACCGGAAAACAGAATGTACTTCTATTTTCAAGCCTACAGGGAAATGGCACTTCAAATTTTTTGCTGCGAAAAGGGTTATTTTGACCAAACCAAAAGGAGGCAATTCAGTGTTAAATCAAGGTGAAACCAACTACAGAACAGACGTTGGAACAAAATTAGGCGTTTGTAAGAAAGGCAAAAATATTTTGATGATGAATCCAAAAGTTATACATACTGGTAAAGTAGTAAAGAATTTAAAGGCAAAAGATGTTGAATCCCTACTGACTAAACATTTTGGGACTCAGAGGAGAAATGTTGAAATGCTTAAGTTTTACAAAGAACTCATTGACAACAATAACCTTCCACAAAACAACCCAGAAGATGAGGGAGATGCATGTGAGCACAGTGTAGACAATGACAATGTTTAATTTAATGTTTAATGTTTTTTAACGTTTAATTTTTGAAAATTTAATTCTGGTTCACTTTGTGTAAATACATTGGCTTTTTATACTGCATTGATTTTTTAAGTTGACTTTTAAATAAAGCATTTTTTGTACATTTTCATTCCTTCAGTTTCTTTAGTTTGGTGCAAACCCGGCCATCTCCAAATTTGAACTTTAAATACTTCAAATAATTATATGAATAAAACACTGGAATTATGTAACATTCATTACAATGCTATTTATAAGTGATGTAGCAAATACAAATAATTCTAAATCTCTTTATTTAGATTTTATAAGTTATTTCAGTCTCCTGAAAGTTTTACCATTTGGAGATGGCCAGTTTTGCAAATAGACGACTCATATATGAAGATGTGCAGGACAGAAGAAATAATAATAACAATTATAACAATAGATAGGACAGTTATGAAATTTGATGAGGCATTGAATTAAGTGACTGATATTTGAATAATGCCCATGGAGGGTAATGTGCCCGGGGAAAATGCGATAGATGATTTAAGAATTAATCGTTTAGTCTGGACAAAATTGTGTGTATCTGCTCAGCTGTTTGTAGCTACGGCATGACCTCTAGACGAGTGATTTGTGGCCTCATAGTGGATGGTGAAAGAAAGAGATTCTAGACCCTCAGTTGTCTCTCTCTTTAAAGGTGTGTCCGCAAGCCTCTGTGCCACTAACCTGCAGAGATAGGCTCGCCCATTACAAACAAATTATTTACAATAATCAACTGCCTAATAGTTCGTTTTTACCATCGCAAGGCTTTGTGTTTAATGAGCCGGTAGTTGACACATTCTCTTCAATCAGGGTATCTAAATAAAGTCAAAGTTAGGGAATTTCAGATAGCACCTCGAAGTCAAGACTAGTATGTAAGTCCTTGGATCGATACTAGAAGACCCTTAAGGGGCACAAATTCTGGAGAGTACTGAAGTGTATTTATTGTTTGTTTACAGGGATAATGCTCCACTATATTATGTGTTTTATTGTTTGTGCCTTGTGTAATTGTATGTTGATTCATTCTGGAGTTACAGGTGCACAAATGTTGTAATGTCCGCATTGTAAATATTAGTAATAAGTTTGTCCCCCCCGGAGAGACATGCATATTCGGTAGTGTGGTAATGTTTAATGTGATATTATAGGAAACATTAGTGATAGGCGATGACATGATTTTCATGGCTAGGTAATTTGTTGGTGTAGATGGGACGTACTTGTTAGATGCTTTAAACACCACGGTGACTATTATACTATATAACAAAAACTCCCCAGGGATGGCATCGTCTTCATGTAATTTATGTTATCATGTCACAATATAGTGGATATCCAAATGATATTAGTATCAAGGTGAAAGGAAAAGGTCCTTACTATTTGGAAGTAAAAGTGTAATATATGCAATGTTGAGTGATTTTGGCTTGGGAATGTCAGAATGCGATTCAAGAGTGTATAATGAACTCGTAAAGACATTAAATGTCATTACCAATGTGACAAAGCAAGTGCATTATTTCTAAAAAAATGACACGCAGGCAATTATGTGGCATCTCTCGTGTGTATACAGATTTTCACCAATGATCTCTCAGTGAATAAAATTGTGTTTTGAATTTGGTAAATATCCATTCTTATTATTTCTTAGATTAATGTATTACTCTTACTATAGTGCCCTACTTTCAAGAAATTTAAGTTACTTGCCCATTTTATTTTTACCAGACAGAATCATAACCCATATGCTCTGAACGAAAGTAGGGAGAATGGGACTTCGATGCCCGGGTTTGATTCTCCGAAGTTCTTCACCCATACGATTTCTATCCGTGACATATTTGTGAAGCAAGATTTTATAATTAGTACTCTGTCGATGCCCGGGACAGGTACATATATAGTGGTTATTCTTTGTGGGTAAAGTTCTGTAGGCATAATGTATTAGGATATTACGTGTGGTACTGACGGCTGAAATGTTTCCTTGTGTAGCCCAGAGGTCAAGGTCATGAGTTGTTATGATAGATGATTTGAATTCTTATGTTAGTTCCGTATCAACTGGCCATGACGAAAGTGATTTAGGTGATGCATTCGAAGGGCAAAAACCCAATGCATAGTTGGAGAAGGCAGGATTTGTGTATTGCTACTTTTGGGCCTATCAGGAAAATGTATGTGAAGTCAGCTGGGGCTGAGAGGGATACCATTCAATATTAGACTGCACAATAAAGTGTTCAAAGAGCAAGGCCAAGTTATTTCATGAACCTAAGAGGTGCCCTATGGAGAAGAAATTGAGTCACTCTGTTCCAGTAATAACTTCTAAAGTGAATGATTAGGGGTTTCAGGTTTGCCTGTGGCCAGCACTTCGGTTCGATAAATACTGCCTATGTGAAGCATTTATATTATGTTACTTGTATTTTATTTCATATTCGTCATCAAGTGATCCCTGTATTTTCCTTTTATGTGTATTTCTCTGTATGTGTTCGTCATTGTCGTGTGTTCTGTCCCTCGTCTGAGATGCCTGCAAAGTTGAGAGTCAGTTTGTTCTCGGGTTCCATTCCTGAGGGGTTGTGTGTGGTATTTATACCATGGTCAAATCTGTTATTTTCGTAGGAGAAAACTAATAGTTGGTATTGATAATGTAATCGTCAAGCCCGAGGTACAGGGAGTATTCTTAGTGTAAGTATTCGGTTAACCAGTAACTCGCGTGGTTTTTGGACCACCATACTGAACGGATTTTGGGTATGTTATCCCTCATATTTCTTTGATGTTTAAAAATAATATTCAGTGTTTGTTGCAGAACAGACTATGTTTTCTTTCGTTTGATAAAGTAGTTATTCCTTGATCATCGATTTCCTCTTTCAGTAACTATGTATCCTCGCACTACCGCATTCATAATCATTTTAGTTAGATTTCGATATCCTCAGTCAGACCGGCCTGCCTTGAGAAATTAGCTAGGCGAAAGATAGGTAGTGGCATACACTACCATACTGTAAACATAGCCAGATGAAGATTCACACATCTGGTATGAATCCGCTGTAAAATGTGCTCTCTTCCTTCGGACGTATACTTTCTATCCAAAACTATATTTTTTTTTGCTATTGACTTTACGTCGCACCATCGACACAGATAGGTCTTATGGCGACGATGGGATAGGAAAAGGGCTAGCACTGGGAAGGAAGCGGCCGTGGCCTTAATTAAGGTATAGCCCCAGCATTTGCCTGGTGTGAAAATGGGAAACCACGGAAAACCATCTTCAGGGCTGCCGACAGTGGGGTTCGAACCACCTATCTCCCGAATACTGGACACTGGCCACACTTAAGCGACTGCAGCTACTATCCAAAACTACCTACCTTTTCAAAAGAGTAACCTTTCATCTTCAGGAGTGTAAGTTGTCTAAAATTTACCAAAGTTTTGAATTTCAGTCTACATTACTATCAAATTTGCTATAGTCATTGAAATGAAGGCATCTAATAATTAAATGGAATCTGTGATCAGTCATAACAGTTCTGAAGAATGATGTGTCAATACATTTTTTCTTGTTGAAAAAAAAAAAAAAGAAGACTTATAGTGGGGCTATTGAAGTCTTTCCACCTGCTCCTCATGATCATTTTCATTTCCCTTTGTCCAGCTCCTGCCAGGTTGGGGTGTTGATGGCAATTCTCCACCGTTGCCTCTCCTTCCATCACTCCTCTTCAGCAATTTTGTTCTTCTTCTTCTTCTTCTTCTTCTTCTTCTTCTTGAGAGAGTCCATCCATCTTGCTCTTGGCCTCCCTCCTGCCCTCTTTCCTTCTATCTTAAGTCTCCAACACTTACTTTGGTATCCTTCCCTCCTACATCTTCATAACATGTCCAAACCATTTCAATTTATTCTCCATCCTATCACTCAGTTTTTATACATCTCTTTTCTGACCTCAATATTTCTTTTTCCCTCTCTCCTTGTCATCCCTACCACACTCCTCAGGAACTTCATCTCACTGGCCTGAATTTTACTCTCATTTCTTGCTGTCAAAGTCTCTGATGCATACGTTAATATAGGGTATAGTACATCTTGTAAATTATCTCTGTACATTTCATAGGAACTTCTGTTTCACACCACGTTCCCAACATTCTGGTAGAATATATTTCCTGCTTGTACACTTCTGCTGATCACCATATACAACTTTGCATTGTTTCAGTTCCCAAATATTTGTAGTATTCAACAATCTCAAGATTTTGTCCCCTGATCCTGATTCCTTTTCCTTCCCTTTCTCCTCTTGGCGTCACCGATGTTTTGCTCTTCTTCACACTGATTTTCACATGGTATTTCTAAATATTGTCATTTAAAACCTCTAGTTGGATTTGCACTTTGTATTGTTAACTCCCCAGATCACTATGTCATCAGCAAACAACATTTTCATATCCCCCTCCATACGTTGAATTTGTTTCCTTTCATTTTATCCACAACCATTACAAACATAAGTGGAAACAACAGACTTAAATGTCTTAGTCCAGTTTCGTTTCTAAACCAATCTGTTCTTCCCATTGGTGTCTGGACACAACTGGAACAATTCTTATACATAGCTTTCACTAGTTTCCTTGATTGCCACCCACATCCTTTTCTTTCTAAGGTTTCCAACACCTTTTCTCTATTAACACTATCGTATGACTTCTCTAGATCAAGGAATACCTTCACCAGATGTTTTCCATATTCCCACTGTTTTCCATCACAAATCTCGTGGTAAATATAGGGTCTATCGTTGACTTGTCCTGTTAAAATCCATTCTGCTCTTCTAAACTTCTTTCCACCTTTCCTCTCAATTTATTCTCCATCCTATCACTCAGTTTTTCTACACTTATCTCTTTTCTGACCTCAATATTTCTCTCTCTCTCTCTCTCTCTCTCCTTGTCTTCCCTACCACACTCCTCAGGAACTTCATCTCATTGGCCTGAATTTTACTCTCATTTCTTGCTGTCAAAGAGGAGATCGATTTGGCTAAATTTGAAGAGAAGAAGAGATAGAATGATAGGACACATCTTAAGACAGCCAGGATTTGTTCAGTTGGTTTTTGAAGGAAGTGTGGGTGGTAAAAACGGTAGGGGTAGACCAAGGTAATGAATATGACAAGCAGATTAGAGCAGATGTAGGATGCAATAGTTATGTAGAAATGAAAAGTTTAGCACAGGATAGGGTGGCATGGAGAGCTGCATCAAACCAGTCCATGGACAGATGACTCAAACAACAACTCCTTTCTTCTATCCAACATTTTGGCTACTTGAGACAGCAGTGTAATTCCTCGATAATTGTCACATACCTTCCTGTCACCTTTCTTAAATACTAGTATTATTACACGTTTACACCTATCAACAGGTACTTGCTTTTTCCTTCAAATACACCTTAGCAGCCTATATAACCAATGTAGAACAAGAAGTCCAGCTGCCTTTATCATTTCCATACATTTTTCATCCATCCCTGCTCCTTTTCCCATTTTCATTTGTTAACAGACATTTCCACCTCTACCAAGCAGATTAGAGCAGATGTAGGATGCAATAGTTATGAAGAAATGAAAAGTTTAGCATAGGATAGCGTGACATGGAGCGCTGCATCAAACCAGTCCATGGACTCCCCATTTCTGGAATATCCATATCTACCACCACACTATCTTCTGCATCATTTCTAACAATCAGGATTTTATTGGAATAATTTTTCGACCTATTCTTTATCTCCCCTGGGTCTGTTATATTTCCACTCCATTCCTTCACTTGTGTAGAATTTTTCTTTTCTGTTATTTTTTATCAATCCATACACCATCCTTTCTCCACCGTTTACATCCTTTTCCAACTCTCTTGTGAATCTCTCCCAATATTTTTTCTTTTTATTTACCACATTTTTATACTTTTAATTTCCTAATACTTAATCTTACTTCCCTCTTAGCTATCTCTATTCTATTCTTGCCATGCTTTCTTCCTTTGTTTAACAACCTTCTTCACCTTTGTATTCCACCAAGGTGGACCTCACTCTCGCCAAAATTTTGCCACAAATTTTACTGCACAGCTTACAAATGTGTTTTTAAATTTGATCCATTCTTCTTCCACACTTTCTATTTCTGATATAGGGATGTGATGTTTTAATTCCTCCTGAGTTCTTTTATCTTTTAATTTCCATACTTTTATTTTCTTCTGTCTGATTTCTTTTACTCTCACCTATTTTGAATTTTGCAACTACTACTCTGTGGTCTCCAGCAAACGCCTCCTCTGGTAGTACTGTTAACATCCATTAACTGTTCATAATTTAATTTCTCAACCAGAAAAATAATAACTATTTTTATCTTTCTTTCACCCCAGCCATATCTAGTGAACTTCCTACTATTCTTCTTTCTAAACCAAATGTTATCCACAATCATTCCATTTCTCTCACAAAAATCAATCAACTTATCTCCCTCACTGTTTCTTTCTCCATATCCAAATGGACCAATCACTTCTTTACCAATTCTATTATTTCCAACCTGAGCATTGAGGTCTCCCATGCCTATCACTTTCATACTGGTGATTATTTCCTCGAGTGTCTCCAAGAATTTCTCTACATTTTCCTCACTGTTTCCAGTTTCACTCCTTTGTTTGTCCTCTGTTGCACTCTGATTATTCTATCACTAATGTAGTCCATCCACATTTCCATCCAGGATTTTGTTAACAATCCCTCCTACTCCATTCTTTGCTTCACCTCCTGCACTCTAATATAGGCTGTACACACTACTCATTCTCTTCACTCCTTTTCCCCTTCACTTGTTCTCCTTTTCCAAACAATCAATCAACTCCTCTAATTTTCCTGTCAGGATCAATATATTTATTATTCCCCAACTTCATAAAATGAACGGCTGGTTAACCACTTATCACAGCTTCCCCAGCACAAGAACTGTGCATCACTTTTAGCAGGGTAAGCCCCACTGTTTTCCGAGGCAAATAATTACCACCACTCACAAAGGCATTTTAGAGCTATTGCCAGCAATTGCTCAGGCTGCCCGTTAAATGGGGAACAGATGCACTTGAAGCTGCCCGTAACTTGGGAAACAAATGCTGCTGATGAATAGTGTACTCGTACTACTACTCAGCTGCCTCTTCTGCAATCTCCACCTTTCCAAACTGAACTATACCTTGCAAAATCAAGAGGCCTATTAGAAGTTTTATCTCGCCAGCATTTATTTCCACCCATTCATGATCCCTGCTCCTGTGTTTGAGCAAACCCAATAAGCCTTTATTTTCTTATCATTTGCTTGGCATATATGCTTCTTTCCTGCACTATCAGTTCTGCTAGTTCATCAGAAAAGAAATGCCTGAAAAAATCTATAGGTTCACAGTTATCCTCAAAGTGTACATGCAAACCAGCATTGGCAGTAAATAAATAACCATTCACACGCAACTGCAATCTCTGCTGGCTCTGTCTGAATGTCCACAATGTCGCTGTCTCCTATGCCATTTACAGCATTACTGCCATCTCTCGAACAACTGAAATAACTATCACTATCAGTATCATTGTCTTCTGAATCTAACAACATATGTGTTATATCAAGACCGACTACAATATATCAGACCGTAATATCGAAATCAAAATGGTGGGCGTCGTGGGCGCAGCAGGTGCCGACTGATGAAGGTTAGGTAGGACGTAATAACTTTGTTTCAATGATAAACCGCTGCAAAATAATAATAATATTAATAATAATAATAATAATAATAATAATAATAATAATAATAATAATAATAATAATGTTCTTTTACATCCCACTAACTACTGGTCACGTTTCCGAGGATGCCAGGATTTTGTCCCACGTAAAACTACCGATACAAAACTGACGTATTTGAACACCTTCATTTCAAAATTAATGTTAAAACGTACTTACTTAGAAGAAAATAATTGAAATTAAGTACATTAAAGAGGCTATTGAAGATAAATACACACATACATGTAGTTATGTCAAATCAATTCCTTTAGCATCAGGTACATTATGACTAAAACAATGCTGACATACAGAAATATGCAAGTAAATAAATACCACATGCAATAGGCTTCTTTCTGATGAACAACTTTGCCTAAATAAATAGTAACAAGACTATTAAGAGAGAACAGGTAGAAAATAATAATAATGTTATCTGCTTTACGTCCCACTAACTACTTTTACGGTCTTCGGAGACGCCGAGGCGCCGGAATTTAGTCCCGCAGGAGTTCTTTTACGTGCCAGTAGGCAGAAAATAGAAAGTAATGTTATGTAAATAGCAGTTTACCTAGTAAGTTTACACGCTGTTGAGCTGAAGACCCTTGCGGATTTTCTGCTTCGCTCCTAAGTCCACAGTATTGCTCCTCTTCATCTGTTGAATGTGAATCTTTTTAGCAATGTCCTTGGAGACATTTTTGTCATGCAGACGTTCTGAGTAGTTTTTGACACAAATGTTGGCCAGGACTTTAATGCACTTCTTCATAAATTTTATTAATGGCATGCAACACTTGCAGATATAGTCAGCATTACTTAAGGTATTTTCAGCCATTTGGAGACTAGTTTCACTACAGCATGTCTTTGTCTAATTTCAAAAAAATGTGGTTCATATTCAACACTGATAAGGGTTTGGAGAAGGCAATACACATCAATAGTAAGGGATAGAAGGAAAGCTGAAGGATGCTTCAATCCACCTCTGTTTAGCTGAGTGAAGTATATTCAGTTCCATATTATCACAATCAAGAAGTAGCTGTTCATCAGACTGTATCATAACTTTACATTCCATCACTTCTCTCTTTTCCTTATTTTCTCCAGGACGGTCATGCTCATATAACTAGCAATACATACTAAAATTCTCCGAGTTTCAAAAGGAATAGTTGAACAGCGAGACTCATCAATAGCAGGTTCCAAAACTTCCAAGTTTTCATCTACTTTCCTCTGGGTGAATGTTACAACTAGATCCTTTAAGGTAAACTCTCCTAACTCAGCAGACTTTAACTTCAGCAAACGTAGGACTTCGAGTCTTCGATCAGATTCAAGTATCTGTTCAACAGATGCATTGTACATGCAGCCAGTCAGTCTCCTATAAGCTGCCTGTAGCTTGGATGTGAGTATATAGTCGTAATTGTACTTACCAAAAATGTATTTACATAGATCAACAATTGCGAGGCGTGCATGAGTTAGAGCTGTGTATGTGTCATCAGTGAGTTTCCCTTCTGATTGCAACATGTGCCAGATATCAATAACTTTTCAAAGTTTGCAAAAAGAAGAGTTTGGTGTCACTGGCCCCATAAATTGGGTTTGCATCCTTATTTAAGGTGCATGTTCCCTTCATAACATGCTGAACATCAACAATGTTCCACCATTTAGAGATTAACTATAAAAATTGAATGGTACCCTCAGAGATAACCATACCCTTATTTCGTAGCATCTCTAAGGCCACAATACTTTTAGGGTCAAAAATACTCATATAGCTAGAGCAACGTTCTAACTCTCAATAGCCATGGGATACAAAGCCTTCTTGGTCAAATTTGGAGCCAGCTTTAATAACATCCTCTTTTCAGAATGAAATAGGTCTCTCATTTCTGAAAAATTAGCCTGTAAGGTTGTGAATTGGCATTTCAATCAATCAATCAATCAATCAATACTGATCTGCATTTAGGGCAGTCGCCCAGGTGGCAGATTCCCTATCTGTTGTTTTCCTAGCCTTTTCCGAAATGATTTCAAAGAAATTGGAAATTTATTGAACATCTCCCTTGGTAAGTTATTCCAATCCCTAACTCCCCTTCCTATAAATGAATATTTGCCCCAGTTTGTCCTCTTGAATTCCAACTTTATCTTCATATTGTGATCTTTCCTACTTTTATAGACGCCATTCAAACTTATTCGTCTACTAATATCATTCCACGCCATCTCTCCGCTGACAGCTCGGAACATACCACTTAGTCGAGCAGCTCTTCTTCTTTCTCTCAATTCTTCCCAACCCAAACATTGCAACATTTTTGTAACGCTACTCTTTTGTCGGAAATCACCCAGAACAAATCGAGCTGCTTTTCTTTGGATTTTTTCCAGTTCTTGAATCAGGTAATCCTGGTGAGGGTCCCATACACTGGAACCATACTCTAGTTGGGGTCTTACCAGAGACTTATATGCACTCTCCTTTACATCCTTACTACAACCCCTAAACACCCTCATAACCATGTGCAGAGATCGGTACCCTTTATTTACAATCCCATTTATGTGATTACCCCAGTGAAGATCTTTCCTTATATTAACACCTAGATACTTACAATGATCCCCAAAAGGAACTTTCACCCCATCAACGCAGTAATTAAAACTGAGAGGACTTTTCCTATTCGTGAAACTCACAACCTGACTTTTAGCCCCGTTTATCAACATACCATTGCCTGCTGTCCATCTCACAATATTTTCGAGGTCACGTTGCAGTTGCTCACAATCTTGTAACTTATTTATCACTCTATAGAGAATAACATCATCCGCAAAAAGCCTTACCTCCGATTCCACTCCTTTACTCATATCATTTATATATATAAGAAAACATAAAGGTCCGATAACACTGCCCTGAGGAACTCCCCTCTCGACTATTACAGGGTCAGACAAAGCTTCACCTACTCTAACTCTCTGAGATCTATTTTCTAGAAATATAGCAACCCATTCAGTCACTCTTTTGTCTAGTCCAATTGCACTCATTTTTGCCAGTAGTCTCCCATGATCCACCCTATCAAATGCTTTAGACATGTCAATCGCGATACAGTCCATTTGACCTCCAGAATCCAAGATATCTGCTATATCTTGCTGGAATCCTACAAGTTGAGCTTCAGTGGAATAACCTTTCCTAAAACCGAATTGCCTTCTATCGAACCAGTTATTAATTTCACAAACATGTCTAATATAATCAGAAAGAATGCCTTCCCAAAGCTTACATACAATGCATGTCAAACTTACTGGCCTGTAATTTTCAGCTTTATGTCTATCACCCTTTCCTTTATACACAGGGGCTACTATAGCAACTCTCCATTCATCTGGTATAGCTCCTTCGGCCAAACAATAATCAAATAAGTACTTCAGATATGGTACTATATCCCAACCCATTGTCTTTAGTATATCCCCAGAAATCTGATCAATTCCAGCCGCTTTTCTAGTTTTCAACTTTTGTATCTTATTGTATATGTCATAGTTATCATACGTAAATTTTATTACTTCTTTGGCCTTAGTCTCTTCCTCTATCTTGACATTATCCTTGTAACCAACAATCTTTACATACTGCTGACTGAATACTTCTGCCTTTTGAAGATCCTCACATACACACTCCCCTTGTTCATTAATTATTCCTGGAATGTCCTTCTTGGAACCTGTTTCTGCCTTAAAATACCTATACATACCCTTCCATTTTTCACTAAAATTTGTATGACTGCCAATTATGCTTGCCATCATGTTATCCTTAGCTGCTTTCTTTGCTAGATTCAATTTTCTAGTAAGTTCCTTCAATTTCTCCTTACTTCCACAGCCATTTCTAACTCTATTTCTTTCCAGTCTGCACCTCCTTCTTAGTCTCTTTATTTCTCTATTATAATAAGGTGGGTCTTTACCATTCCTTACCACCCTTAAAGGTACAAACCTGTTTTCGCATTCCTCAACAATTTCTTTAAACCCATCCCAGAGTCTGTTTACATTTTTATTTACCGTTTTCCACCGATCATAGTTACTTTTTAGAAAATGCCTCATACCTGCTTTATCAGCCATATGGTACTGCCTAACAGTCCTACTTTTAAGACCTTCCTTTCTATCACATTTATTTTTAACTACCACAAAAACAGCTTCATGATCACTAATACCATCTATTACTTCAGTTTCCCTATAGAGCTCATCTGGTTTTATCAGCACCACATCCAAAATATTCTTCCCTCTGGTTGGTTCCATCACTTTCTGAATCAGCTGTCCTTCCCATATTAACTTATTTGCCATTTGTTGGTCATGCTTCCTGTCGTTCGCATTTCCTTCCCAATTGACATCTGGCAAATTCAGATCTCCCGCTACAATCACATTTCTTTCCATGTCGTTTCCCACATAGCTGACTATCCTATCAAATAATTCCGAATCCGCATCAGTGCTACCCTTTCCCGATCTGTACACTCCAAATATATCAAGTTGCCTATTATCTTTAGAAATGAGCCTTACACCTAGAATTTCATGTGTCTCATCTTTAACTTTTTCGTAGCTTACAAATTCTTCTTTCACCAGAATGAAAACTCCCCCTCCCACCTTTCCTATCCTATCTCTACGATACACACTCCAGTGCCGTGAGAAAATTTCTGCATCCATTATATCATTTCTCAGCCATGATTCAACTCCTATTACAATATCTGGTAAATATATATCTATTAAATTACTTAATTCTATTCCTTTCTTTACAATACTTCTACAGTTCAGCACTAACAATTTTATGTCATCCCTGCTTGATTTCCAGTTCCCTGTTCCCTTATCACCGCTCCCTAGGTCATCCCGTTTCCCTGAATGTACCTCCCTATTACCCTTCCAAACAAATTTCCTAACTTATACGTACCACTGCGGTTCTAATGAAGGCCATCCGAGCGCAGATCCCTATCTCCTACCCACCCATTAGGATCTAGAAATTTCACTCCCAGTTTCCCACATACCCACTCCATAGTCTGATTTAAATCCCCAATCACCCTCCAGTCAGTATCCCTCCTACACAGTATTCCACTAATAACAATCTCCGCTTTCTTAAACTTCACCCGTGCTGCATTTACAAGATCCCACACATCTCCAACTATGTTGGTACTTATATCAGCTTGCCTTACGTTGTTGGTACCAACGTGAAACACTACCACCTTCTCCTTCCCCTCCTCCCTCTCTTCTACTTTCCTCAACATCTGCCTCAACCTAATTCCTGGATAACATTCTACCCTGGTTCCCTTTCCTCCACACACTTTCCCCACGTGTCTAACGATGGAATCCCCCATGACCAGAGCCTCAACCCTACCCACCTCATTTGATCCCCTCCCCTCCTGGTCAGCCCTATCTTTCCTGATAGCTGTAGAAGCTACTTCCTCCTCCCTTTTCTCCTTCCCACGACCCTGTTCCAGCTGTCTTTTCCTATCCTCTACTCTACATTTCCCTTTCCTACCTTTTCCCTTCCTCCTACTTCCACGCATCTCAGCAACAGTTCCCTGTCCCTCATCTTCCCTCTGTTGTTCTACCTGGAGTGACTCGTACCGATTTCGCACAGACACCTGTCCTGAATTCTGATCCTGAATAGAGCCCTTGGCCTGCAATCTCCTTCCCCTTAGAACATTAGACCACCTGTCTTCTACAACTCCTCCCTTTCCTTCCCCTCCCTCTTGTACACCTACTGTAACCTGTACATTGTTTGAGGGAGTCCTATCTTCCTTCCTGTCTTCTGTGAGAATCCTAATTATCTCCCTCAAACTTTCCAACTCCTCCCTCATACCCCTCAATGCCTCACCACACCCACAATAAGTACACTCGCGCTCCTTAGCCATTCTTTACGGGGGACAAATTTTAAATTAAAAAATAAAATAACTTATTTGCAAAAAAAATAAATGAACGGAGCGATATATTGTCTGGGATAGTAAGGTAATTAATATACGACTACACTACAATACTACTTAGTCGTGCTCTATTTTTTTTTTAATCCTACAACCCCTAACAGGATAAAAGCTGCTGTTAATTACTGAATATCGAAAGTAATACACAAGAACTACACAATTCCAAACTGCAATTAAGCCTGTCCTAGTTTCAACAATATTTTAGTAAGAGTTTCTACGGATACCTCTATTACACCAGTACTACACAAATATTTTACAATAATAAAATAAGCACACTAAATTCTAATAGGATATTACTCGTATACTACTGTACAGTACACTACAGTAATTTTTAAACTACTTTCAGACGTATCCTAATTACGATACCGGTACCGTACCGTATGTCACTACTAAGCACAACAGAAATGAAATGTGCAAGAACTACTGTACTCAAAGATTACCAACGAAGCTAAATGCTTAGACAAATTATTATTAGTATTACGGTCTAATAGATATACACGAAAGATAACACACGAATATAGCAGGCAAGATACGGCACTATCTAAATGTACTGTATCTATACTACAATGTATCTACACTACACTACACTGCGTTTGGTTAAATGCTTAAGTATCAAAAGGATTGCCGTACACGAAGAAAAACACGAATATAACTGGCAAGATACTATCTAATATATTATACCTTATCTTCACTACAATTCTACTGAAATGTGGTTATGTGATTTTTACAGCTGGTGGATTACTATTATTTTCCCTACTCCACGGGACGGAGAAAGAAAAGTGTCCTTAATTAGGCCTACTGAAAAATACGAGGTTGTCTACAATAATTTCTCAAATATTTCTATCAAAACTACTACTACTACTCCTCCTCCAGGGACTTCAACTGCAATTACTGGGATATATGAACTTTATTATTATTAGCTAACCGCTCATAAATACTGAAAGATCGAGGGAGCGAAATATAAATTACGGATACTAAACCTACTCAGAAGTACAAATGAATGGAATACAAGGTCAGCTGATTTTTATTTATATTTACTTGACTACACTACACCCTTTGTTCACGACTGTAGCCAACAATGCAATATTTGAATATGAGGAGCGACAATAATCAATAACAATAAGACTGTTAACTATTACCGTGTAATCTCTTTAACTTCTTTTTAAATGGAAGTTTACAGGCGTATCGTGTTTTTTAATGTAGTAAATTATTACCTTCGCGATAGTTTGAGCGTATATCTATACGAAATACCGGAGAAGTTGCTGCAGAAGTTACGGTACTATTCCTTATGATAATCTGCCTTTGTAAGTACAACCAACGAACCTACAGATATTTACAAATATTTTTAAAGTTAATATTGTTACCTAAAGTATTACCTAAACCTAAATTCGAAACAAGGTGCACCTAGCTAGCCTACTTAACCTAGAAAACGAAATGTACTGAAGACCAACTGAATTACTTGTTACAAAATTTAAATAATTATTACTACTCCCAATTTCTACCAACAAGCACTAAACACCACTATATAAACAGCACTAAATGAATCAGATATACACAAAATTAAGCTATTTCAATAGGTTTTCACTACTTTATCACTACAATAATGCAAGAGCTCTCTCAACAGCCAACCGTTCTCAAGCGCATCCAACAATGCAACCTTACCTTCAGGAATGTTCAACATGTTCTCAATGACAGTGAATGTCTGTTTAACATCTGGGATAACAAATGATTCGCTGGACCTGTTTAGCCATTTATTCCAAATACACTTCGATAAATGCACGTTGTCAAAGAGAAGAAACAGAGACTTGGAAGGATCAGCTGGATTAGGGGCAAAAGTTTTTACGATCACGCCGCTTAATAGCTCAAACATTTTCCTATTTGCTTGATGATTGTCAGAGACTAAGCACACTACATCAAAGTTAAGTTCATTCACAATACTTTGAGAACATCTACTGTTAGTTCCAGTAGTGTCTCAGCATTCAGGTTTTTCACTGGGAAGAGACCTATGACATCCCTGTACTTCGAATGTAAGGATGAACACACAAAAACCTGCATAGTGGTGGCTGCCTCAGACTCAGGCCCATTTTCAGCAATCCCTATTATCTTTCCTGCTTTATATGTCAGCTTGGCATTAACAAGAATTTCATCCATCATGACTGTAACTACTTTATCCTCATTATTTAAAAGTTTACACTTCTCCATTAGGAAAGATTTTTGAGAAGTTCCAATACCACAACCTTTTGGACCTATCCTACCTAATAATTGACAAAGATGTACATGGTGAGGTAGAGTCATAAGGTTAGTTTTACGAATGGACTGATAGGCTTCTGGATATGAGTAAGAAATTGTGGCTGCCCATATAAGAAAATCTGACAAATACTGTAAATGACTTACTACAGACAATTCCAACTGTTCTAGAGCAAATTTAATTTGTCTGCGTCTTACTATATCCAGATCACTGTCAAGAACCAAGGCCTCCTTTAAAAAATTCACTAGGACAGAAATTCTATCAGATGTGGAAACATGTTCATCATTGTAATTTGAAAGATAACACACCAAATTTTCCAGCTTACTCCACCTCTTACACTTCAGGTCACTGTTTCCTTCACACTTGCAGTATCGACAAACTTCTCAGTAGGCACACACATATTCTTATAAAATACCTTTACATCTAAGGAACTCGATACTTTGAAACACACATTCATTGATAGTACATCGTTAAATTTACCACCATCATCTATCTTTATAAAAAGAACACGACTTTTAATCATAATTACTGTGAACGGAACCACCTGTTTGCTGTCGAGAATTCTTCTGAAGTCTTCAAAAGATGGTATTAAATCCTGCTCACACCACTTAGCAAAATTCTTCTCCTCACTGTTGATCACTTGCTGTAATCATTCTTCTGGATTTCTCCTGCCTTTGGGGAATCTAATTCTATGGTAAGAAGGTTGATTTGGGAATTTTACGAGGGATACGAACAGGCTCACCATTTTCAGTAGGAAAGAGATCTTCCCTAACCACAAATTTTGGTTTGAAATGTTTCATACATACAACAGTTTGGTCCTTGACATCCAAATTTTGCTGATGAATATTCCTTATCCATTTTCCCCGTAAAGCTCTATATTTAGGGAATTTAAATGTTGAAGTATCCGCAATGGTATAGTTCGATCTACAACGAGGAACACAGCAGGAACAACCCATTTCATGAAATGTTACAGTACGGCAATATATACACAATTATATACTAACAATACCATTATATACATTCCTAACAATGCACCTTACTAATAAACTGTTATAGATTACTATTTCACCAAATATATACTTTATACTTCAATTACTTGATCAAAATAACATTAACACAATGTAAACAAAGCCATGAATCAACCACATGTCTCAAACGTTCGCCCACACAAGTGCCATTTTCCTCCCAATCGATAGTAGTATTAAGGTCTGATATATTGTAGTCGGTCTTGGTTATATCATTTACCTCTAAATCCTTTGATTTGTTTTTTGCCTCCAGAAACACTGCAAGTTACTCTGCTGATAGCATTGCCTACTAGTTGCAAGAGCAGTGAGCTGTGGGAAGGAAAGTTGAAGATACTGAAGGCAATTTCCTTTCCCTCCCACTTGAATTCAGTGGTCAGCAAAAAGTACAATCAACACTCAATAGATGGCAGAAAGATTCAGAAAAGGTTTTATGCTTATAAGCGGCCTGCACAATGCAAAAATGCTCATTTCAAATGGCTTCATGCTTGAAAGAGGTTCACACAACTAGCGAACAGTATGCCATGACACAGTTAAGAATGTAAATTTACTCTCTCTAGGTCACTGTTTAGTGTATCAACTCAAAACTGCTTAGGTCATTCCTTGGAACTACTTCATCTTTACAACTGTATCTGCTGCTTCTGCTTGCAGCAACTTGTCCAGACCATTGTAGTCTATTTTAATGTATATTCTCCAGGATCAGTGAAATGCGAAAGTGTTTCCTTATGTCCACATTGCAAGCACAATCCAATCTAGTGATGCCTGATCATCTCAGCATCTTAGCCTCCATATAACTTAGCTGGTGTTCTCTCTCTCTCTCTTTCACAGACAGCAAACGTCTGGTACTATGGAGAGTTGAAGGAACCCAGCAAATTGGTTATGCTTTTTGAGGCATGTAGCTGTTTCCTTGCATTTGAAAGAAAGTGGGTTCAAAACCTCATCACCAGGAGTCCAAAAGATGGTTTTCTATGGTTTCCAGATATCACACCATGCAAATTCTGGAGCTACCTATATTAAGGCCACTGTTGTTTCCTTCTAAGTCCTAGCCCTGTCCGACCCCATAGCTGCCATAGGACATCACTAGAACATACAACAAAAATTAAAAAAAATTGTTACATGACATATGATGGTGCAATAGATATTTCATTTCAGGTGATCTTACATTCAATGTCATTCGTCACTTCATCCAGGTTGTACTAATCCTTGTATTCACCTCTTCAATAAACTGTTCATCATCTGCAACCATAAACGTCTTCACTAGCAGAAGGTCCAAGCAATCAACTAGGATGAACCAGACTTCTGGTGGCCCTGGCATCATGTACGGATTATTTTTTTATTTTTTTTGTTGAGTTGCACTGTATGAATAGTTTGAAGTTAATGATCAAAATTTTCACACCAATATTTTTCTGTAGTCATCACATTATTTACCTATCGTCCCAATTACACAAACATTTCTGAATTCTAAGAATGAGGGTACATTGAGTAAAAATGGGCTCCTTCACAGGTTAGTTGCAATTTATTATTTTTTTGTTGTTGCTATATTGCTTTATGTCGCACCGACACAGATAGGTCTTATGGCGACGATGGGATAGGAAAGACCTAGGAATGGGAAGGAAGTGGCCGTGGCCTTAATTAAGGTACAGCTGGTGTGAAAATGGGAAACCACGGAAAACCATCTTCAGGGCTGCCGACAGTGGGATTCGAACCCCCTATCTCCCGGATGCAAGCTCACAGCTGCGCGCTCCTAACTGCACAGCCAACTCGCCCAGTAGATTCAATTTAATAATATGAGCGAGGGCTGAGGATTGTGAGGTCATTGTTCTTGATTAACTCATGAGGTTATTAATAACACACTAAATTGTACAGCAAGAAAGTTCAACAATTTCTGTATTGAACTGTCCACGTGCCACTGACGCAAGAAGCACTGACCTTTTGAACCCACGTTGGCAGGTTTGTTCCTGGCTCAATTCGGTTATATCTGAAGGTGCTCAAATATGCCACCCTCATGTCGATAGATTTACCAGCATGCAAAACAACTCTGGTGGGACAAAATTCTGGCATCCCAACATCTGTGACTACCATAAAAGTAGTTAGTGGGATATAAATAAAATATTATCATCATTATTATAAGCAACATGAGCATTAAGGAAGCTGACCAAAGAGAACTGGACAGATCGAATACCCACCAGTGAGATTACAAACCACGACAACATCACAAGATGGACATCTTGTCCTTATGGCAATCAAAAATCGTATAGCACTCCAACAGCTGTGGCAATGTCTGCTTGCACTCTCCGTTGATGTCCGCTTCAAAGAGGACTAGTTGCATGCATTCCTTTACAGTGGGTTCCCTTGTCCCTAGACCATCAATATCTCAGACTACAATGGATTCGTGGAGAGAAAAAAAAACATGCACACAGTGGCATGCAGACTGAAACACCCTGTGTCTTTGAGAGACCTACTTTAACATGGAGTACAATGAAGGCCATATATGCATGATAGTGTGGTGAGTGGATTATTATTTGTTAAATTGGCTTTACATCGTGCCGACACAGATAGGTCTTATGGCGACAATGGGATAAGAAAGGGCTAGGAGTGCCATAATTAATGTACAGCCCCAGCATATGCCTGGTATGAGGTTAGCAGTATCCTTCCATATGTACCTTCCAGCATCATAGTGATCAAACACCAGGCAGGATGGGGAGGATGGTGTGGAATGCCACACAGTATCATGCATTAACTTGGCTGCTACATATTTTACCAGCATCAGGGGAGTTAGAGGCAAATGTCATACCTTTATTACAGCTGAAATATCCGTGTCTTTATTCTTGGTGTAACCAGCTGTTGTCAAGCATTTCTAAGAAACAGGACACAAAATTTCATTTGACAGAACCAAGATCTTGGTAGCTATTCCCTGGAGTCTTGAAAGGAAAATCTGTGAAGCTATCGAAATTAAGAAACACTAGAATAAGAATTTAGAGGAAGGATATGAAATCAGCAATTCTTGGATGATTGTTTTACACAGATTAAAAGCTGCCAGCCACAACATAAACATACAGGACAAACCTCGGTTATATAGCAGCACTAGCAATTCCCAGCTACCTGGCTGTGACTCATACATTCCAGAATCAAGAGACTGCAAGGGGCTTACATCAGCCATAGAGAGAAGGATATTTAAAGGCCAGAACAATAACTAATACATAGTTGATTAACACCTGGAAGATTGATTACCTCAGATCGAGTAGGGATATTTCATTCGCCTTAACAAAGAATACTGCAATGTATTTAAAATGTCTGCAAACTGTACAAAATGTACAGAAAACAACAACACGATTCAACCCAGAAGAACAATGTACGTAGTTACTTAATTTTTTTTTTTTCCAAAACAATGTTAGAACAGTGACTGGAAAGCATTTAACTCACTTTAGTATATATACTTAATGGTAAGTTATGAAGTCAAAGAAATATAACCACCTTAACATCCTCAATCGATGGATGATGATGCTTGTTGTTTTAAAGGGCCTAACATCTAGGTCATCAGCCCCTGATGGTACGAAATGAGACGAAATGCAATGAAAGAATAAAATAAAAAATCCTCCACTGACCAGAATTCAAAGCGTGAGGACAAAAATGAACGGATGGATATGAATTTAAAACGATCAGTGGAGCCGACCCGCAATGCCTCAGTCTCAGAAACTGACGGAAAACAATAGTAATACTGACCAAGGGACTGCTTCTATAGCTCAATACTGAATCGGTGATGCTTGCAAGCTAAAAGGGTCCAAAATATAGGTTATTGGCCTCTTATAATGGTACTTATCGCTTGGAAAGTAGAACCATGGTATTTGTCATGATGCGGTAATAATCAAAAGCATCATAGACTCGCGGTATTCCACACATTATGGTACTACTCACAGGTTATGAAACTCGCACATGTAATACAGACCTATGGTGTTCCGCACATTGCGGCGCCATTTATAGGCAACGCAAACCTACGGTTTTCATCACATAAGTGTACTAACCACAGGGACTCGTACTATCCCGTGGTGTTCCTTATATAGTGGGTACTAATCACAGGCAACCAGAACCCTGGTGTCGCTCATATAGTGCTACTAATCACAGGTACGGTAAAAGCCTGATAGCGCAGTGCTCCTGCGTGCTACTAATTACAAACCTATTTGGTACCCAACATAGTGGTACTACGCGCAAGTAACAGCGACCCATGGTGTTCCCGGCATGGTGGTACTAATCACAAGTAGTTTCATGGTTCTAATCCAATCATCCCTTGGTCGCCCCTTTTAGTCGCCTCTTACGACAGGCAGAGGATACCATGAGTGTATTCTTCACCTGCGTCCCCCACCCACAGGGGGTTGTGTGTGTTTGGTCCACAAGAGGTATTTTATTTCCTTCAAGTCCGCCGGCAAGCCGGTTAAGACCCCCCCCTATCCGCCGCCTGGGACGCGCCATGTGGGAGTATCACCTCTCCCCCTGCTACGGCAGCGTAGGAGGTTCATGGCATTTGATGGATGAATCACCACGAACAACGTAATATACCTTTACACCCATGTGAGCGTTTTGGAGAGTTTTAGAATAGAACCCAAGCTTTTGGCACGCACTCTAGTGATTAGAAAATGTATACCACCACCTCTAGTACCCTGCCGACTAAAGTTTAGAACGTAAAAAAAAAAAAAAACCCATTCAATTAATGGGATTCAAACAGGCAAATAACAGTGCAGCAGTATCAAGTGGTGACGCTGTAACGACTATGGCTACAAAGGAAGTTTGCCATTACATTGCTTGCATGCAACTCAATATAGTTATGGGCAACAACTTGCTAGCTCGGGAAGTGTCTGAAAATTCTGCGATAGCTGGAGAGGAACCATGATATATTTTATAAAAATATAAATAGATTGCATTATAGAAAGTTATTTATCGTATAGCATCATGCACCGAGCAAGTAGCTGTGTGGTTTGGGTCACATAGCTAACAGCTTGCATTCAGAAGATAGTGGGTGTGAACTCCACTGTCAGCAGCTCTGAAGATGGTTGTTTTCTGTGGTTTCCCCATTTTCACACCAGGCAGGCTGTACCTCAATTAAGGCCAAGGTCACTTCCTTCCTACTCGTAGCCCTCTCCTATTCCATCGTCGCCATAATACCTATCTGTGTCGGTGCAATGTAAATCAGACTGTAAATTTTTAAAAAATCATCAAGCAGATGCGGATTCATCACAATGTGCAGCCATCTTGATTCTTACAGCAGAGTCCCAGATATGTACGAATTTCCAGATAAGAGCGCTAACTGCCTCTCTAACTTCGGCATAGCTAAACTAGAGAATATTCTCCCAGACTGTACATAAACAAAAGTCGCAGTATGAGTTTTCAACAGAACTTCCAAATAAATGGACAAACTGTGGCATAAATTTAAACCGCACTTTTATCTGGCTGTCGTAGTACAGGCCCTCAGTAACATTAAGTACCATATGAAAAGATTTATTACCTAAACTACCCACCATGGTTTACATTGTGTGTCATTAATGTGCATCTGTAGAAAAAAAATAACTGGCAGAATACTGATTTTAATGATAATGGTGTATACAACTATTGATGGTCTTAACAGATGCATGATAGCCATAACTTTGGTCTAAAAAGGATTCATTATCCTGCCTATGAATCTGCTAACAGTATCCCACATTTTCGACACTCTTAAATACTAATGCTATTCAACTATGACAGAACTGACCTATGCAACCAACAGAACTAAAGAGAAACATTCCACCAATCATGCAATAAAACAGACCATATACTAGTGACAGCATTTTTAAAACAAGAATTTGAAAAATGAAGTTTACCTCAATTCTTAAAAATTATGAAAATTAAGCAACACTTACATAACTGATGACATCTTGCATTCGTTGCTTCCTATACAGAAGACAAAGGTAAACATCAACAAAGAAACCAATCTCATCTTCTGTACATTGTGCCTTAAACTGATAACTCTCCACATCAAGAAACCGGACAACAGTTTCCACCAAGTTGAAGGCCACACCATAGTTTCTTTTTTCACAAAGGATCTCCACTCGTACGGCCATTACAGTTCCCAATTCAGAGCGCATCAAGTTGAGAACTAGCAAAGGGAAAGAAAACATTATAAACTCAGTCAGTCAGTCAGTCAGTCAGCTAGTCAGTGAGCGAGATCCAAACACTTACGAAACAAGAAACATCACATTTTTACTCATAAGTATAAAAATAAAGACAACTTCATTAATTATATCACATGCATCCCTTTAAAAGTCCATACAATTACATATAATCTGCAAAACAGTGTAACAACATGCCATGACAATACAGCCAGCCATTCCTAGCAGATGTTAAGACGATGTGCAGTCTCTCGTCAAGTCTAATTAATTACGCAAAATCTCAAAAATTTAGTTATGTTTCAGAATACCTATGCACTGAAGGAATATTATTAAGAAGCTTACTTCACATCCAGAACATTTGTTTTACAATCTGCTTTACGCCCCACCGACACAGATAGGCCTTACGGCAATGATGGGATAGGGAAGGGCTAGGAATGGGAAGGAAGTGGCCGTAGCCTTAATTAACGTACAGCCCCAGCATTTGCCTGGTGTAAAGAGGGAAACCATCTTCAGGGCTATTGATAGTGGGGTTCAAACCCACTATCACCCAAATGCAAGCTTACAGCTCCCCTAACTGCACGGCGAACTTGCTCGGTTCACATCTGCCTTGTGTACTTACTGCATATAAGTTTTAACTAAATAGTTATGGTATCTGAACTCATTTGAGCACCGTTACCACAGAATCGAAAATCAAACTTGTAAAAGGAAATACTGATCCCTCAATTTGGGGGATAAGAGTTGAGCATCTCATTTCAGTCAGGTGTCAAGCCATATGCCTGTGCAGTATACAGAAAAGCTTTTAGTAATTCATTAATTCATTACAGGTAGCAGAGTACCTACTCATTCAAAGGTGCATTCACACAAAGGTATTTCCTTGCACACATACACGATAATTCACTCTGGAATGAATGTAACAAAATTTTAAACACTGCAGTAAATTTATGCAGGTAACCTTTGGCTGCACATCATTCAATAATATGCAAACTCCATAATCATCCAACTTTCAAGGTTCAAAAGTTTTAATTTTTAATTATTACATTTTTCTGTTATACACACTCAAGGCTCCATCCTTTATGGAAGGACCGTAGGGAAAGGGTGGGTTAAGTGGGTGCACTTAAGAGAGAAAGAGAGAGGGATTTATATTAATTTGTCTTTAAACTTATTTCTCGAACACCCAGTATACTGCACTACTCAACCAGCCAGTGTGATTCAGGTTAGAGAGAGAAGATACATCATCCTGGCAACAGAAAATTAAAAAGATGCCTGGAATGGGCAGGTAAAGACAACATGCCTGAAGATTATAAAGAAGAAACATCTACTGAAGAGGAAAGTATGGTTACAACAAATGCAAGAACTAAGATGCAGTGATACGAGGGTTAGGTACGAGTCCTAGGATCCTAAACTAAACTTCTAGACTGATAGAACAGTGACCCAAAACAAGAGTGAAGACTGGGTAAACAATCGGTAGGGAATCTCCCACCTGGGTGACAGCTCTAAATGTAGATCAATTAGGATGTGACTGAATGACTGATTTATTGATTGAGGCATGCAGAGCGAGCTGACAGAAAGGACAGGCTGTATTCCCCCAGAATCCTACCGGTAATTCTCACTGGAGACAGCTGCCATTATTTTCAACAAGAA
Source organism: Anabrus simplex (assembly GCF_040414725.1). Taxonomy (NCBI): domain Eukaryota; kingdom Metazoa; phylum Arthropoda; class Insecta; order Orthoptera; family Tettigoniidae; genus Anabrus; species Anabrus simplex. Next base: position 331,265,689 of record NC_090266.1, read on the forward strand.
GGAATTAGGAAATAGCCTCATTATCACAAAAAAATTGGAAAGAAACAAAAAGCAAGCAAGAAATTTTCTTTTCTTGCCTTAATGTCATTGAAGTGGGTGAAAATTCTTTCCATTTTAGGTTATGCACACCTGGCATTTTTAAAGGGAATTCTGTGATACATGTCTTAATTTGTCTTCTGTTATTTTTTTTATTCTCCAAATCAACTGTATGCGGATTGTTCTGAAAGACTTTGTCTCAAATTTATCTACAAATAAAATTTCCATCTACTCATATCTGGAGAACCCGATTTCTTTCTTTTCCGCATATCGCAGTGAGTAGTATATTGAAGGGGGAGGCTTATCAATAAATATGGGTCTCTTCACACTAATACTTTTAAACTGGGAAACTCGGCAAGTACCTACAACGTGAAGAATGATCCCAGTATATGTGGCAACAGCAGCAGTATATCTCTGTTGTCCATAGCCAGCGAAATTTTTGCAAGGATTCCACTTAGCCATCTCAAGGTTGTCTCTGAGAAGATTCTCCCCGAGTCTCAGTGTGATTTCTGTGCCCTTAAAGGCACAACTGACATGATCTTCTGTGCAAGGGTATTCAAAGGGAAATGCAGAGAACAACAGCAACTTCTCTACTTAGTGTTTTACAATCTTTGAAAGGCCTCTATCTCTGTCCTGAGGCCTGCTATGCGGGCAGTGTTGAGACACTTGGGTTGCCCTGAAAGCTTTAATGGCTTGATTTGAGCATTCCATGATGGTATGCCTGGTCAGGTTCTCCATCAGAAAAACATCTCTGATGCTTTTTGTATCACATATGGACTTACACAAGGGTGTGCACTTGCCTCAACACTCTTTGCTTGGTACATGGCTGCTATGCTTTGTAATTCATCATGTATTACCACCTCTGCCATTGATTTAAGGTATAGTCTTGATGGAATTCTCTTCAGCTTGATGAGACTTTGTTCACATCGCTTAATTCATGTGACCAGAATAACTGAACTGCAGTTTGCTGATGATAATGCATCACATGCTCTTACTTCTGAGGACCTGCAGCATTACTCAATGGTTTCAAGAGATCTATAGAGACCATTTAGAACACTCAGAAATCAGCAAAATTAAAAATATATCGTTTTGGTGCAGATTTATAGACAACATCTTTGTTGTTATAGACTGCAGCTTTACAAACAAGAACAACATACTTGAACAGCTAAACAAAATAGATCCACATATAAAATTTACAATGGAAACTGAAAAAGATCAGACACTGAATTATCGAGATACATCTGTCACTAAAACTGAAGACCACTTAACATACAAAATCTATAGAAAACTAAACAAACATCCAATACAATAAAAATAGACTCCACTCACCCTAATGCACACAATAAGGCGGCATACTATAGTATGATATACAGAGCTTTCAACATACCCCTATCTCAGGAAGAATTAAAAAAAGAACTAAACCTAATTCACGAATGAGCAAAGCATAATGGTTACAATAGAAATATGATAAACAAAATCATTCACAAAATAAAACATCAACCAAAATCCAAATTAAGTTGAAACAGCAAACCTAAGACAGACTATGCACTTTTTACCTTTAACAACACCCACATCCACCCCATAACTAATATTTTCAAAGGACACAATCTAAGAACAGCTTACAAAACCATATGTAATAATGCTTCCATTTTACATAACACTAAAACTATCAATGAAAACAATAAATATAGCCACTCAGGAGTATACCACATAAAATGCAATGATTGTGAAGGGGTGCACCGGTAGATGTTTTTCCGTTCACTACAACGAACATATCAATGCCACTAAATATAATCATTTTTCATCCATAGGGCAACATATCGAGGATCATAGGCATAAGTTCACTAATATCGAGGACATGGAAATTCTAAATATGAACCCCGCAGGCCCTTTGCTCAATATAATGGAAGATTTCTACATCAGTAAGGACCAGTACGCTAATCCTAACTTCAACTTAAACGAAATCACAGATAAAACAAACATTCTTTACAACACAGCCATTCCCATTCCAGAAGAAACATATCTAAAAAGAATCAGCAAACACAAATCCACACACACCCCCAAAGACACACCCCACCCTACCCGCTCCTCAAGCTGCTTCCCCCTCCCCACTACCTCTCAATCTTAATGTTACAACAGCTACACGACGTACACGCAATAGTTTGCAGCACGCTCCCAACCATGCTCAATGACATATCCAGCTCGCATGTAAAAAAAAAAAAAAAAAAAAAAAAAAAAAAATGCACACACACACACACACACACACACACAATAGTTCACAACTCTCTATTTGTTATATTCTAATTTCTACCTTCCTGCTCTTATTTCTCAGATTTTTTTGACTTTACCTGGGTGGAATACAAGTATGAAGAGGGGAGAGCTCACACTTTTACCGATTTCAATACATCATACAGAGCAACTTATGCCTCACAAGATGTCTTAGTATAAATTAGCATGTTTATCAGCAATGATATGGACTGAGAAGAGCATATAGTGCCTGTAAAACAAGTACAGAACCAAACATTCTACTTAACATAATGTTCCCCACTTATTTCTGTCCCAACAATGCACTTTTGTATCTACCCTGCACAACCGTTGGACATAATGCTGGCTTTGCAGCATAAGATATTTGAACTTGACACAATGATATCAGTGACTCTTTAAACTTCAAGAATTGTTTCCTATTTTTAACATTATATAGCATAATATAATTTTTTTTTGGAATACGTGGCATTCATGGGACTCCAGGAAGTTAAAGCCTTTTGACTTCAAAAAACTGTACCATAAGTATATATTTAGGCAATAAGCATTACATTTTATTAGAATAACGGCATTCTTGTTTAATCTTAGTAAAGTTTTATTCTACACAATCACTATTGAATAAGTAGGTTCATCAACAGCCGACTATGACCTATTTAGTATTGATTAGATGGAAAACTCTCATCCTTCATACTTGTGTAGCATAGATCATTTAGGCCTCATCATCAACGCACAACCAACCAAAAACTTTGCCCAACCTGCCCCAGGATCTAGCCTTGCAGCATCTTTTATAAACGAAGCACCTCAGAAGAGGAAGTGGAAAACAGACTCCATGCTGCTCATTTGGCATCTGGTCGGCTATCCAAGCAGGTCATTAAGACCTAACAGTTCATACCAAACCCATGCTGAATCAAGCAGTCATTATCACATCATTACTCTATGGATGTAAAACCTGGACTCTGTACCGCCGTGACATCAAGAAACTTGCAATGTTTTCGTCAGCAGAAACTTCATTCAATCTTAAATATGAAATGCGAGAACCATGTCTCCAATCTTGCAGTTCATGAGAAAGGATGCATGGATAATGTAGGAGCCTCTCTTATTGGCCATAAGTCTTGGTGGACTGGGCATGTGCGCCACATGCGTAACACCAGGCTTCCTTCCCAATTCCTTTATGATGAACTTTCCACAGGTACAAGACCCCGTGATGCCCCTCTGAAGCATTACAAATACCAGCTTAAACCATGAAGGTCTTAAACATCAACCCTCAACCCAGGGACACAAGTGCCAATGATCGCTCGAGGCGCCAAACCACATCTGGAGTTGGACTGTTTGAGCAAGAGAGTCACAGGCATGCAGAGGGTAAACAGCAGTTATGCAAACTCCGTCACATGCAGTCTTGTCTTCTCCCATCCATCGAATGAAATCTGTGAGCATACTTTTCATGGTACAATTGGCTTGTCTAACCATCAAAAATACAAGCACAAACAGAACTGAGAAGTAGTGAATTGTAGCAGGAGAATTCGTATACTTCGAAATGAGTAGCAGCCGACGACAACTAGTAGTAGTGATATACTAACAATTTGTTGGTTATTTTGATCCACCTTTGTATTGAAAAGGTGGATCAAAATAACCAACAAATTGTTAGTATATCATAGCATAGTTCAATACGGGTCTAATAATGAGATTAATTACATGTAACTAGTAGTAGTACGGTAACATTCATTTTATACAATTATCTAAAATTAGTAATTAATTTTACAATTGGAGCCCCCAAGATGTAGACCACTGTTGTTTGTTTTTATCTTACAAAGCTGCCTTTCAATGAAGGTAGCCCCCACAGGGCTCAGTAAACTATTGAATTTTATATAACAGCTGTAAGAAATTGTACTAAATTATTTGGACTGAGTTGGTGATTTATGATTTGGGAGGATATCTTCAGCACAGTCATTACAATCTCATCTCTAAGACAGGATGGTAAGTTAAATCTCTTCCTAAAATCTTCGAAAAACCTTGGTTTGGCACCTCAAGCTCCAAGGAAAAGATCATAAAGTTGACTGACTGCAAGCGATACTTATCTTTGAAGAAATTTACTGTCAATTCATAAATATGCTTCTTCCCTTGGTGACCTCTGTATGCTATTCATTTCCCAACTCGAACCTTACTGTGGTATCCACAATTACACTCGTTTTGTATCAGTAGAGTACATCATTATGTCAATCCTCAAACTTGATCCATTCACAGCAAGATAGGAAATATCACCAGTGTCCAGCTTTCTTCCTCAGGGTGTCAGCTATCTTTGACCTTACAATGTGGCAAGGTGAGTTCTGAACAAGTACTCCATGGTTACACTGTCCCAAGACGTGAGCCAGGGTTTCAGTCTCTGAGAAGCAATTTCTGCACCAGGTACCGTCTAAGAACCAAACATGAAAGGCTTAAAATGCAGCAACATTTTCATTGATCTTTAAACATGTGACCCACTCCGAAGCAGATAACACGCTCTTGTTAGTTAACCTGTGATAGTACATATATCACACCCCAGAATTATATGTAGAAGTTAGAGATATTATTGTCAGTATTCGATTTATTATTATTATTATTATTATTATTATTATTATTATCATTATTATTATCAGTATTTCATTTGTATATTTTGCCATTTATATTGGTAAGCTGGAAGATATCCACATATGTAGGTATGAGTAATTTGTTTTGCACGAGTGGGAAAACATTGCTTTAATAACTCTGGTAATTTGAATGAGTCATATGGCTACCCCAGTGTTTGTTGTGATGTACTTGTGTCGGGAAATTCATGAGTCATGTATATATCCCAGCCTGATGAGATGAGCTTGTTACTGTATTAGGAAAATTTGGTGACTCATGGAATATACCCCAGAGTTTGTTATTGTCTTGGGAGGAAGAAGTAGTTCAGGGCGTGGTCTTGACTTGAGATCACTCATGATTGGTGGGCAAGCACCAATCCAGACGTATCATCTGAGAGGAGGGGAATGTTGATGTCTATAAAGGTTGATCATACGGCGGCAACCAGGAACATTGTAAGGGTGATTGTAGAGGTGATTGTAAAGGAACGAGAAGGAAGATAACTACAACTACAACTGACGCACTGTACGGGAAGGAAGTGGTGCTGGTACACGGTACTGGAGTGACACGGCTGCAATGGACTGAACTTCAAACGTTCGTGGAGCGTAGTCTTGTTATGTTCGTGGAAAGTGGCTGATTGTGGAGAGTGCTTGCGCATTAAGTATTGTAGCACTTGTGGCGTGTGGCGGCCTGGCATTATATGTTGGTGAAAGCTATCTCAGACATTCCATAATTTATGTTTAGGATCGATAGACGTGTGTATATATCTTTACAACAAGTGTTAAAATATGTGAACACAGTATTACAAGGTACAGTATCTGTGTGATGTGATAACTGCCGATTATGAGAATCGGTAAGTCGAATTGATATAGAGACAGTGAAGGGTATTTATCTTCATACATGTACATTGTTCATCGGACTATCTACAAATGGTAGCTTAGTTCTCGCTTTCGTTTTCCCACGGTTTTCATTATTGTTGTTGTTGTAAATATGGAGTCTTCCAGCAATATTTTGTGTGTGTATTATATGTATAATTTTGTGTGTTGATGAGGTGCTCATGCACGGATTTTGTTAAGAATATAGTTAGCTATTTTAGAATCAGTGAAGTTATTGATGAACCTAGGTGCAGTTCCTACCTATTTAATCGTTTTCAGGAGGTTAGGTAAGGCCTGCAGCAGATGTACCAATACGCAGCATTATGTACACGCCCTGGGATATACAGTTTATCATGCTCTTATCTAAATTCGAGGGATCCATTCTGGTGAACTCTGGCGCCCATACTACGGACATTTTGGTTCATTATGTTTATTAATTTTATTAAGTTTTTGAGTAATTTTATTTATATATTTTTATTCATGATTTTATTTATTATTATAAAAAAAGTTACAAACTGCTTGCTATACTTGAGCACTGCACTGCTACCTCCTTACTTTTTCCAGACACAGACGATCTTGTTTCAAACGAGCAGCTACGCAATCCTTCCCGGAATTGGCCACTGACAAATCTGTCATTTTCAACGGTGGAGGAAAGTTAAGGCAATCACATGAAGTACTTAAATCATCATGCAAAATCGTAACATGTGCGTTATCAGCTCTCATTAACGCTATACAGACATTACAATGCTGGAGGTTGGGTTCCCATATAGCTAGAATTAAATTTAGGGCTGGTTCTACCACCTACAGGTAAAGTAGTGTGTAATTTGCCCTCCGCGTAAAAGAATATTTCCGTTCGACAACTCCCAAGTAGCGCTGTCAGCAGCATCGTAGTTACCCGGCGCGTAATTTTTTGGCCACTTCGAGGGCCCAATAAGACTTTACCTGCAGGGCAAGTTTTGAGAGCTGAATATTATTAGCTGTATTCTGGGTGACATACAGCTTAAATATGCTTAGTATATTGATAAAAGCATGGTACCGTAACAGTGGTCGATATTGTAATGCAGGATTTTGTGCATTAATGCTTCCCTTGAGTTGCAACGGTCACGCCAGCCTCTCGCATCGACAGCATCGGGGACACATTTTATACGTCAAGGCTTTCGCAAAGAAACTCTACAAGGATATAAAATCAAAACCTCAAATGGGCTTTTATTTTCTAATTTTAATTTTTCAGTTTTCAGACACCAGGTGAAGTTAGGATATGTATCTCAACTGCTCCAAGCATTCTCGTAGCGTAATGGCTAACGTCCTCACTTCGTAATATGAGGTGTGCAGGTTCGAGTCTTCATCCTGTCGAATATTTTTTATTTTCATTATTAGTGTTGTATTCATCTGCATGCCTCTTTTCATACGTTCTTGTGTTAATACTATATTTCATTGAAATGTTTAATCACAGTATTATGTCTACTAGGAAATTGCTTTATATGTGTGCTGCTTATAGAAAGTGATATTATGATAAATTCCAATCATCATTATGGAAGTATTAGCACACAGCATATAGGACTGTTGCCCAGGTAGCAGTTGTTTATCTAGTCTTCTCGTAAATGATTTCAAAGAAATTGGAAAATATTCACTTCCTGAATTCCTCTTCCTATGAATGTATACTTAACCGGATTAGTTCTTTACATTTACAGTATCTTCCAACTTCATAAAGTTAAACATTAGAATGAAGTGCATTATCAATAAATGAAAGCATGTGGAACTAAACGAGGTCAGAGAGCTAGTTGCAAACAGAGGATCATGGAGATACTTAATCAATTCACAGAAGCCTGCAGGTAGAATGCTCAAAGGCAATAAGTCCATAAGGAAGGTGCATGTGTATATACGTATATGGAAGCGCGTAAAAGAGAGTTAAGAACAATGGCAGAAAACATACAATACATAATACATAATATGTTGTTAGTATGATCACAACATTTTTTATTCAGTACCAGTTTCGGTGTCTATGACACCATCATCAGCTGAAACAGGTCGTATGAACAAAGATATACGAGTATGTAGTACATATAATAGACCCTTAGTAATAAGTGACATTAATAGGATGAAGTAAAAATACAATGCTTAAAAGAATATAAACAAGTTATGTGCTTGTTGGTCAAAGTATAAAATGAAAGTGAAGATATTGACAAATATTTAAAGACTTAACCACTTTGGAATGGTTAAAAAGCCTCAAACGTAGCACTGCTAAACACTGCGTGAAAATAAAACATGGCCATCCAAAAACTGACGTAGTATGCCGTCCTTCCAAAGAATATTGATATTAATGTAACGTAAGTAAGTTTGATGGTGGCTTGTAATATCAACTCAAAAAGAAGCTGTCAGTTATAAGGTACTCAAAGAAGTCTATCATATTGCAGGCAAAGAGAAAGTAGATATATGGCCATAAATTTCTCGATCCGATTCAGAACCTGAGGTATGAAGAGAAGAGTTAAAATGAAATATTGGAAATAGGGCAAAACACTATAAAGTTAAGTAGGAGATTCACCTCGAACGGCCTAATGTATACGTGGAGAGTGACAAGGAGCAAGTGCTAGAGTTTGCTGGAAGCACAGAACATCGTTAAAGGGAGGAAAGGGGTGGGTCAGGAAGGGGGAGAGGAGGGGTGATGGAGGAGGCAGAGTGAGGTTGGCGTGGTAGGGAAGGATAGCATGATAACGTGTGACGTATAATCTGAAAAATCAAGCTGTTTTTAGGGAGTTTAACACTGTTGAGAACTGAAAAGAGAGAATCAAATAAAATTTTCGGAAATGTCGTTCAAGTTGAGATTAGGATTGAACTATTGGTCTAGATGTATGTAACAGGCTTCCGTGATTTCTAGTAGGGGGCCTTTGTTCAACGTGTCTAATATTGTTAAATCTTGATCTAATCCATTACATTTGTGTTTATAATCTTATATATGCTGACCAACTGCAGAAAACCTATTGCATTTAATTGCATTGAGATGTTCGGCATATCTAATCTTGAAGCTCCTGCCAGTTTGTCCTATATATGAACTGTTACAGTCACTGCACTGAAACCTGCAAACTCCTGTATTAGTGAAAGGGTCCAAATTGTTGACCAGGTTGGAATTGTGGTGAATATCCATAGCGTATTTCTGTTGTTGGTGCGGAAAGCAATATTGACGTTATGTTTCTTGAATAGGTTGGTAACGCTGTAGATATTTTGATTGAATATAAAAGTCGAGAATAACTTAGCCCTGTGATTATCTTTTATTAAGTTAGATTTAGAGCAATGTCTGAATTTGTTGATAATACGTTCGATGAAACTGTCATTATAACCATTAAACCTGGCTGTAGCACGTATAGAATTAAGTTCTTCATTTAGGTCTGCTTTCGACATTGGAATTTTGAACTTGCAATCAACTATGCTATTGTAAGTAGCACATTTGTGGGAATAGGGATGCATGGAATCTTGTTTTATTGTTGAGGCTGTATGGGTAGGTTTTCTGTATATTTTATAAGAGAATGAAGAAGTGAGTCTGGTGATCGTTATATCTAAAAATTGATAGAAGCATTAGTTTCTGAATCCAATGTGAATTTGATATCAGGGTCTATGTTGCTGAGGTTTGAGAGGGTATTCAGTGCATCGACAGAATGCTCATTGATGATGACAAACTTGTCATCTACAAATCTGGCCCAGAACTTAGTATTACTAAACTTATCATTCCTTTCAATGGCAATGTGTTCCAGAAAGTCTATTTCTGCCGAGATGCCAGAGGCCGGTGATCCCATAGCCAAGCTGTTTTGCTTATAAATAACCTTGTCAAATGTAAAATAATTATTATCCAATAATAATTTTAAAACAGACACAAAATCAGAGATTTCAAGTTTACTCAATTGAGGATTAGAATTCAGATTATTCTTAATGATGGAATAAAGTTTGCTCGTTTTTATGCTTGGATACATATTAATAATATTGAAAGAATGCAATGTGCGGTGCGGTAGTCTGATTAGTTGGCTGAATGGTCAGCGTACTGGCCTTCGGTTCAGAGGGTCCCAGGTTTGATTCCCGGCCGGGTCCGGGATTTTAACCTTCATTGGTTAATTCCAATGGTCCGGGGGCTGGGTGTTTGTGCTGTTCCCAACATCCCTGCAACTCACACACCACACATAACACTATACTCCACCACAATAACACGCATTTACCTACACATGGCAGATGCCGCCCACCCTCATCGGAGGGTCTGCCTTACAAGGGCTGCACTCGGCTAGAAATAGCCACACGAAATTATTATTATTATTATGTGGTGTGGTTGCAAGTTAAATTTATCTAGTTTCTTAATATGTTCTGCAGTATTTTTAATGGATTTTTGAGCAGCAAAAGTGAAATGTTTTAATAAGAAGCTGTTGAATATACTTTATGCTATTGGCTTTATGTCGCATCGACATAAATAGGTCTTACGGCGACGATGGGACAGGAAAGGGCTAGGGCTGGGAAGGAAGCGGCCCTGGCCTTAATTAAGGTACAGCCTGGTGTGAAGATGGGAAACCACGGCAAAACCATCTTCAGGGCTCCCGACAGTGGGGTTCGAACCCACTATCTCCCGAATACTGGATACTGGCCGCATTGAATAAACTGAGCAAGTTTGCAAAATAAACTATAGGCCAAGCTCTTTATAAAAACTTGCTCAGTTTATTCAACAGTTTCTTATAAAACATTTCACTTTTGCTGCTCAAAAATCCATTTAAAATATTGCAGAACTTATTAAGAAACTAGATAAATTTAACTTGCAACCGCACCACACACTGCATTCTTTCGATATCATTTATATGTATCCAAGCATAAAAATGAGCAAACTTTTTTCCATCATTGAGAATAATCTGAATTCTAATCCTCAATTGAGTAAACATGAAATCTCTGATTTTATGTCTGTTTTAAAATTATTATTGGATAATAATTATTTTGCATTTGACAATATTTCCATCAACTTTTTAGATATAACGATCACCAGACTCCTTCCTTTATTCTCTTATAAAATATACAGAAAAACTACCCATACAGCCTCAAAAATAAAACAAGATTCCATGCATCCCTATTCCCACAAATGTGCTACTTACAATAGCATAGTTGATTGCAAGTTCAAAATTCCAATGTCGAAAGCAGACCTAAATGAAGAACTTAATTCTATACGTGCTACAGCCAGGTTTAATGGTTATAATGACAGTTTCATCGAACGTATTATCAACAAATTCAGACATTGCTCTAAATCTAACTTAATAAAAGATAATCACAGGGCTAAGTTATTCTCGACTTTTATATTCAATCAAAATATCTACAGCGTTACCAACCTATTCAAGAAACATAACGTCAATATTGCTTTCCGCACCAACAACAGAAATACGCTATGGATATTCACCACAATTCCAACCTGGTCAACAATTTGGACCCTTTCACTAATACAGGAGTTTACAGGTTTCAGTGCAGTGACTGTAACAGTTCATATATAGGACAAACTGGCAGGAGCTTCAAGATTAGATATGCCGAACATCTCAATGCAATTAAATACAATAGGTTTTCTGCAGTTGGTCAGCATATATAAGATTATAAACACAAATGTAATGGATTAGATCAAGATTTAACAATATTAGACACGTTGAACAAAGGCCCCCTACTAGAAATCACAGAAGCCTGTTACATACATCTAGACCAATAGTTCAATCCTAATCTCAACTTGAACGACATTTCCGAAAATTTTATTTGATTCTCTCTTTTCAGTTCTCAACAGTGTTAAACTCCCTAAAAACAGCTTGATTTTTCAGATTATACGTCACATGTTATCATGCTATCCTTCCCTACCATGCCAACCTGACAGTCCCCTCCATCACCCCTCCTCACCCCCTTCCTGACCCACCCCTTTCCTCCCCTTAACGATGTTCTATGCTTCCAGTAAACTCTAGCACTTGCTCCTTGTCGCTCTCCACGTATACATTAGGCCGTTTAAGGTGAGTCTCCTACTTAACTTTATAGTGTTTTGCCCTATTTCCAATATTTCATTTTAACTCTTCTCTTCATACCTCAGGTTCCGAATTGGATTGAGAAATTTATGGCCATATATCTACTTTCCCTTTCCCTGCAATATGATCCACTTCTTTGAGTACCTCATAACTGACAGCTTTTTATTATGAGTTGATATTACAAGCCACCATCAAACTTACTTATGTTACATTAATATCAATACTCTTTGGAAGGACGGCATACTACGTCAGTTTTTGGATGGCCATGTTTTATTTTCACCCAGTATTTAGCAGTGCTATGCTTGAGACTTTTTAACCATTCCAAAGTGATCAAGTCTTTAAACATTTGTCAATATCTTCACTTTCATTTTATATTTTGACCAACAAGCACATAACTTGTTTATATTCTTTTAAGCATTGTATTTTTACCTCATCCTGTTAATGTCACTTATTACTAAGGGTCTATTATATGTACTACATACTTGTATATCTCTGTTCATATGACCTGTTTCAGCTGATGATGGTGTCCATAGACACCGATATTGGTACTGAATAAAGAATGTTGTGGTCATAGTAACGTATTATGTATTGAAAAAAGGTGGATCAATCAAATTTCCCTCTATTGTATGGTATCTCCCTTCAATACGGACCAGATATGAAGTTATTAATGTTGAACGGCAGGTAACGAAAATAAATTTTAAAATGTACTTTAGAAAGACGTAAAGAACCTGCGTAGTGCGTACCTTCTATCACGGAGCGAGCAACTTGACCAATCTACTACGAGAATACTTGTACTTTCCAAAGCGCTGCCTTACATGACAGGTTGCAACTGGCGTAAGAAAATATAATCTCGAGATTTTAATCCCCATTAGGTATTGCTTTTGAACCTCGTAGCGAAAACTTCACATAAATCGATGTCCATAACTTTTGATGATAATCAGCAGATGCAACATAGGAAAATAAGACAATCAAAATGAGCTTCATACTACTTTTTTTTTTTTTTTTTTTTGCTAGGGGCTTTACGTCGCTTTCATACTACTAGTGACAGATAGCACCTCACTCGAAAGCGAGAAATAGCTGAAAACCAGTCTAGTCAATCCCGCATATCGGTGTCTAGCTCTGGGTAGTTACCTAGCACGAACGAGGAGGTGGTTGCACGCAAGCCAAAGTACCAGCTGATTTACACCTGCAGGTAGTTTACCTCTCATGCAGCTGCCAGCCAGTTTACCAGCAGATGGTCGAACCAGCCCTTAGCCATCTGACTTTTCTCCCCGAAAAAAACATACTGTTGGGGATATCAATTGGTAAGAAAAGAATCACTTTAACTGTGAATTAAGCTTGTCTACATCCTCTAAAAAAAAAAAAAAAAGCATGTGGTAATTGGTGCAACAGTACCATCTATAAGGGGTATGTTAGTTTCAGCAATATATACAAGTTAACATAATTTAGTTTGTGATCGGCATGTAGCATTGGTATTGATGTCAGGTTTTCAAAGTCTTCACTAAGTGATATAATCCTTCCTGAGTCGAAACTAATTTCATCTTTGAACGTTACTCCCAAATATTTAATGGCATCTTCATTTCCCTTTGCCTATATACAAGATTCAGGAAGATGCCATCTTTAACAACTGACCATCAGTTATATATACTGTATACCAGGTGGTCCACCAGCCCCTTGTGATCCAGTTTTATGCATCCCTTCAAATTTACTACAATTCTGAAAGACATCGGTACCTCTCCCTAAACCAGATGTGTGTTTACGAGCTAGAAGAAAGCAGGAATCAATAATCAAGTAAGTAAAGTGGTATTACTTTGTGACTGAAGTATTACTTTGTGACAGTGAGACATCACCACATATATTTTAATTTCATAGGTTGGCACAATGTCTTCCAGGCAACATTTGCCAATACAGATGAACCTGCTTTATACGTAACTCTGTTCTGCGTAATTCGCATTTGTATGTATCTTCCTTTAGGTCACGGCAAAATGTAATTTAAAAGCGTGTTAATTAAACCTTATTTATACGTAATCCGTTTATACGTAATTCGCCGTTATACTTATTAAGTGTCAGTGAAATATAACTGAGTTTTGCGTAATTGTAATGAGCACGTGCTTTTTTTTAAAGAAACGACTGTATTTGTGACGTTTCGACTTGGACGGCGTAGGCGGAAGTAGAGCGGTCGGGTTTCGTTGCTGAAACAGAACACAAAAGAGTTTCGCCGAGTAACATTGTTGACCCTCACTTACTGGCGGCTTAACAAAGGCCAACCGAGCGATTCCTATTCGCTCTCAATCTCGCTCCTCCTCTACCTTCGCCGTTTTTGACCTTCACACTGCCGCCAAAGATTAGGATACATTACAAGCAAAGTGGGCGGTTTCGGTGCAGAAACAAAAGAAAATACAGTAAATTTGTTTGAATATGAGAATTTCTTTCGTGGGAACAAAACTGTCCACGTTGCCGGTATCTGGTGTTTACTGTTGAACAGTCGTTTTGTCATTCAGTTGCTTTTGATTAGCCATGGAGAACAGGAAAAGTTATACCCTAGATGAAAAAGAAAAATGTATACGAGAAGTGGACGCTAATCCACACCAAACAAAAACTGAAATTGCTTCAGACTTAGGAATTGCTTATACCACGGAAGGTACGTAGATTTGGAGAAAGTACTTTTCACATTGTTCCAGCATAAGTGGGCTGTAGCTCTACCAATTAGTGGCGACATGCTGAAGGCAAAGGCGATAGATTTAGCTAAAATGATGAGTATCACTGCTGATTTCAAGGCTTCATCAGGTGGTTGCAAGGATTTTAAGATCATCATGAAATCACAGGGAGAACAATTTGCAGTGACTCTCAAAAGCTGTGGACGATATCATGGTGCAACACTGGAAAGAAGAGGTTCTGCCGGGTATCGTAAGCGATTACCAGCCTCCAAACAACTATAATTGTGATGAGACCGGCCTCTTCTACAATCTCCTTCCTAATAAAATATTAGCTGAAAAAGGTGACCCATGCCATGAAGGGAAGAAAAGTAAAATTCGTGTAACAGTCCTTCTCGCCACTAATGCAGATGGATCTGACAAACTTCCTCCACTTGTGATAGGAAAATCGAAGGATCAGAGGTGTTTTAAGGGTGCGAAAACAAAACCTACGGAATATGAATCCAACAGAAATTCTCAGATGACTATGCTTTTAATGGAACAGTGGTTGAAAAACTTGACATTAAAATAAAAAAAGAAACAGAAGAAGATCCTTCTTATTATGGATCGATGTGCAGCACATCCACCTCAAATCGTTCTGGAGAATGTCCGAGTGGAATGTATCCCTCTTAACTGTACCAGTGTTCTACAACCGCTTGATTTGGGCATCACTGCAAATTTCAAAGTGCATTATAGAAAAATGGTGGTTCAACATTTAATAACACTGAGTGACGCAGGAAATGAACCCCTCTCCATTAATTTGCTACGAGCAATGGACCTTATTTCTGCTGCCTGGAAGCAGGTGTCATCCTCCACAATCAGTAACTGTTTCCACAAAGCTGCTGTCTTACTACATGAGGCTGCCTCTAATGATGATTATGGGGACAAAGTTTTGTCTGGCAATGAGCTAAAGCTACCAGAGTGTGTAGAATTCGATACTTTTGTGCATTTCGATGATAATCTGGCTGTATGTGGACAACAACCGGATGAAGATATTATTGCTGACGTATGCCAACAACGCAGTGGTGATGACCAGCTACAAGCGATAGTGACAGTGATGGAGATTGAGATAACGACTTGAATTCTTAAACACCTGAACTGAGTGAAGTGTTAAGTGCAGTCTATGTGTGTAGGTGTTACATCAGTGCAAAAAGTTGTAATGAAAATGCTTTGAATTCATTACTATGTTTGCAAAAGGAGGTTTATACTCTTAGGCCCGGTTTCTTCAACTCTATGTTAAATTTTGCTTAACAAATGTTAACTAACAATTGTTATTAATTTCACAGTTCGTTCAAAAGTTCCCTGTTTCACGAACACATTTCCAACATTTGTTACGAAACAATTGTTAAAGACAAATTAACACATTTCCGTAAGATTTCTGAACGCGTTTGGCAGTGAGCGTCTTTTGTTTCTTTACATATAGCGCTCCTAGTGGCGTGTTGAAATAGTATTTTATCACACAGACACATGGTTGACATTATTATAGGTTATGGTTAGCGGAGACCGCTAAGAAGTAAACATGTCAAGTAAGAGGCAACAACAGCATTATTATGATGAATGCGAGACAAGTGTTGTTATAGTTTTAATTTAAAATTATGCGAGTGTGCTTAAAAAATGAAATAACGGACTGTTATATCACAACATTCTATATAGCCTATTCTTGTAGGAGTGCAATCTAAGGTTCCTACATCACCGGGAAAATGTGATAATTGATATGTTTTGAATGATTTTTGGGCATTCTTTTATTGCGGGGAAAATAATGTAGTACCTTGTTAATGCTGCTATGGCAGCAAGAATTCTTTGTAGAATTCTACACACTCTTTTCTTGCCCTCGTGAACATAGTCGCCTACAATTAGGCCTTTTTTCTTTTAAAAAAAATACTATTTGTTCGGGACGTCGACCTACGAAGATCTTTTGCCCCTACAATTAGGCCTACATGGAAAGTGTCTCGAGGTCAGATGTCATTACAAACCTCCGCTTCGGACGAAGTGGAGGTGATATAACACTAGAGGCGAAAATTTTTTACTTAAACATGTCAGGTCCGCAACCTAATATCTTCTGAAAAATTGATGAAACCCCGATTCCAATGCAAGGCGTATATATTTAGGAGTTGTGGCATAGTGGTCATCGTACTTGTCTGCGAGCGTCGTAGACGTGAGTTCGAGTCTCGTTTCAGGAAACGTTATTTAAAAATTGGAACAAAAATATTACGCAAATTGCAGTACAGGTACACTTTGTTTTCTACCTGAAATTAATATAGGTCTAAACGTTCTCACAGTTACTGCTGGATATCTTCTTAATCTGTTTATCCTCCAGGGTCGGTTTTTCCCTCGAACTCAGCGAGGGATCCCACCTCTACCGCCTCAAGGGCAGTGTCCTGGAGCTTCAGACTTTGGGTCGGGGGATACAATTGGGGAGAATGATCAGTACCCCCCCCCCCCCAGGCGGCCTCACCTGCTAGGCTGAACAGGGGCCTTGTGGAGGGATGGAAAGAAGATTGGATGGGACAGGGAAGGAAGCGGCCGTGGCCTTAAGTTAGGTACCATCCCGGCATTTGCCTGGAGAAGTGGGAACCCATGGAAAACCACTTCGAGGATGGCTGAGGTGGGAATCAAACCCTCCTCTACTCGGTTGACCTCCCGAGGCTGAGTGGACCCCGTTCCAGCCCTCATACCACTTTTCAAATTTCGTGGCAGAGCCAGGAATCGAACCCGGACCTCCGGGGGTACTAACCACTACACCACAGAGGCGGACTATATTAATTTGAGGTAGGAAATAAAGTTCCACTGCAATTTGATCATTACTTTTATTTGCACTTTTACCTTCACATTCCCTGAAATAATTAATTAAATTTGTATTTAAAAAAAAAAGTAATCTAATGAGGGACTCGAACTCTCATCGTCGTGGTTCGCAGACAAGTATGATGACCACTCAGCCACTGTTAGAATTAACTAGTGTGCAACTTTTCAAGTATATACGCGGTGCTTTACAATCGGGAATTCGTAATTTTTTCGGAAATTATTAGGTTGCGGACCTAACAAGTTGAATGTGTTCGCATTTTAGTGTTCTATCCCCTCCACGTGGTCCGAAGCGGATCCTGCCTCATGACATTTGTCCTCATTTATTTCGAAAACGAAACTGTACGGTATTGACCCAAACCCTTCTACACGAGTTACTGTTGAATATCCCCCAGTAGGTATATTAAGCTAGTTGAAATCGATTGGACGCAGGGTCTGACCCATCCTTGTAAAATCTATAAGCAACTGCTGCACTGGAGAGATTTGTAAGCAGCAATCTGTTGGAAACTCTAACCTATATCGTCTAGTAGGTACCTTGTTCATTATGGCTTCGGTAATTAGAAATCTTTCTTCTGACAACTCTAAAAGGTCGTTATTTCTTAGTATGGGTCGTCCGTTGCCTTCTTCAGTTTATAAATAGTCCTCATACAGCAGTAAAGCTTCAAACTTACGTCTTCTACATGTCTCCATTTTGAAATTTTAGCAACTGTTAAGAGGTTTAACACAGGGGTGCTGCTAGGTTAATTTAACACAAGATTTAACAATTGTTAGAGTTAACAATTCTTGATGAGACGACCATTTTGTTAAATTGTGTGTTAAGTCTCCTTAACAGCAGTGTTAACACTTAACATTCGTTGAAGAAACTGGGCCTTAATGCAGGAAAAGTGGAGCAAGAAAAACTATCTGATTTCTTTAAGGCTGGGCCAAGTTCAAAATAATATTTTCTGTCTTAATGTATTTATTATCTGCAAGGATTTACACATGTAGGTCTATTCCATTGTTTTTTTAGTAAATATGTAATGTATTGTGTAAGTTTGATTTCTAAGTAATTCTGAGTTACAAGTAGTTTTTTTCTCTTCCCCTTGATATACGTATAGGTGAGGTTCAACTGTATTTCTAACATATAGCATATGCTGCCACGTATTAGTAACTTTCGTCAAGAAGGAGAGGTGGATGGAATTAACATTCAAATAGCACAAGACAATGTGAGTTATTATATTTATTTTACTTTATATACCTTAGCTAATCATATGTGCTTCCCTTACTGTAAAAGTCATGCGCCGCCACTGTGGGGTACTAATCAAGAGTAGTGTAGACTCGCGATATTCCACACATTACGGTATTACCCACAGGTAACGAAATTCGCACATGTATTACAGACCTTCAGTGTTTCGCACATTGCAGCACCAGTTACAGGCAACGCAAACCTATGGTGTTCATCACATAAGTGTATTAACCACCAGGACTCATACTATCCCATGGTGTTTCTCATATAGTGGGTACTAATAATAGGCAAACCAGAACTATGGGTTCCCTCATCCCATGGTGTCGCTCATAGAGTGCTAATAATCACAGGTACTGTAAAAGCCGCCGCGTTCTCGTTTGCTACTAATCAGAAACTTATTTGGTACCGAACATAGTGGTACTATGCGCAAGTAAAAAAGACCCATGGTGTTCCCCGCATGGTGGTACTAATCACAAGTTTCATGGTTCTAATTTGATCATCCCTTGGTCGCCCCTTTTAGTCACCTCTTACGACAGGCAAGGGATACCGTGGGAGAATTCTTCATCTGCGTCCCCCACCTACAGGGGGTAGGCACTATAACAAACTGAGAAGCAAGTTATCTTTTTCTTTCATGTGACTGTATTTTTACAATTATTGTGTTAGTAATTTTGGGCAACAATATTGTTTTAATACAATTTATTTTGTTGTTGTATGGAGATCTATTGGTCCAATGAGATTTAACTTTGTGATAGGGAGACTGTACCTCAATGTTTTCCATGGGTCAGGGTAACTTTGTGACATTTTATTTTGAAAACATTTTGTAATGCATGCAAGAAAATGCAACCATAATTTTCTTGATTAAAGATAAAGGTTCTGGTTTTGGAAGTGTACCACTGAAAGAGTGCAAATGTATGTATGCGTGTATATATATATGCTTTTATTTTCAAGAAACACTAAAAACTGTCACAAAGAAACCCCACTTATGACAATACTTCAGATAAGGTACTATATCCCAACCTATTGTCTTTAGTATATCCCCAGTATTATATCTTCTCAATGTTGGTCATCGATCCCCATTCTTGAATCCTCCTATTTAGAACATTCTGCTACTGTTGTTGTAACTCCTCCTAACTTTTTCCCCAGGTCACATCATCTTCTGTGCAAACATCAGGACATTCATTCTTTTCCCTCTATAATCTTAAGTTCCTAGCCACCGGGCGAGTTGGCCGTGCGCGTAGAGGCGCGCGGCTGTGAGCTTGCATCCGGGAGATAGTAGGTTCGAATCCCACTATCGGCAGCCCTGAAGATGGTTTTCCGTGGTTTCCCATTTTCACACCAGGCAAATGCTGGGGCTGTACCTTAATTAAGGCCACGGCCGCTTCCTTCCAACTCCTAGGCCTTTCCTATCCCATCGTCGCCATAAGACCTATCTGTGTCGGTGCGACATAAAGCCCCTAGCAAAAAAAAAAAAGTTCCTAGCCAATTCCCCTGTGTGTCAGTATTTCCCAAATATTTGATCAGCGGATGCTGTCCTATGCCTTTTCTAGGTCTACAAAAGTGATTTCTATATTCTTCCCATATTCCCAGCTATTTTCCGTAATTGTCTCAGAATGAAAATGGTTTCTACTCAGGGGCGTAGCGGGGTTAGAACACCGCTCTCCAGATAGAATTTTTATAAAATAAAGAGAAACTGACAAACAAATGACAGTTGATTCAGTGGTTTGACTTCTTTGAACATTCACTGAGACATAATTGTAAAACCAAGAGATTTCTTGAATCTATTTCCTAAGAAGCCTTAAAAGTTGGATTTTAGATTGTAATCTGAACATACCATTTACCATAAAACTATTCACCTTGATCATATTGCTTTTGTTCTGTATTTTAATGCAAAATTTTGTAGTGTACCAATACTGCTATCCGAATATCATTATCTTCATCATCATCATCATCATTTACTTGTCTCAATGTCCTTATAACGACACACTCACATTCGCGCACCACTCACACACAAGCCCCTTCATTATGTTCCGTCATCATTTTGTAACTATACAAACCCCCCTCCCCCACCGGTCGATTCTGGCTGCGCAACTTGTTCTACTGTTGACCTTCCACTTTTGAATTCACATTGTTCCCCTTGTAATTGACTTTCCACATTTTCTCTAATCTTCTTTCCAATATCCTTTCCATTATCTTGGCAACATGGGAGAGGATGGTGATTCCTAGGTAGTTAATGTACATCATCTTACGAGGGTGCGCACGCCGCACTGAGGCACTCAGTCTTGGCTTGGCAGCTGTTGAGAATGGAGCTCTCGTTGGATGTTACTGCCAAGTGCATGGGTGTCAAAAACGTTCATAAGTGGTGTAGAGAGTTTGCAGCCGGTTGGACTGAAATTTACAACGAACAAAGGAGCGGGAGACCGTCAATTTCCGTACACAAATCATGCATGAAGATCGGCGGATCACCCTGGATGATCTCTGCACTTTGGTTTCTGAGATTTCCCGAAGTGCGGCTCACTGAATTTTAACAGAAAAGTTGAAATACCAGGAGGTGTGAGCAAGATGGGTGCCAGCACCGACGACGAGGTGAAAGATGGGGTTCACAACTTCCTGAACAGCATGGCAGCGAGCTGATATGACATGGGCATACAAAAACTGTCACAGCATCTACAAAAATGCATCGACCAAAATGATGATTATGTAGAAAAATAGCTAAATCTTCAAGCTGTAAAATGATGTAAACCACTGTAGAAATAAACAGGTCTATGTATTCATAAAAAAAAATAGGAGACCTTATTTTCAGGATTACCTTGGTATCTCCTTTCTTAAAATGCAATTTCCCCTATCCTTGGGCAAGTTTTTTCTCTTCATACACACTTTAGTAGTCTATAAGTTTACTGGAATCCTGCTGGTCTTGTAGCCTTGATCATTTCTATTGTTAGGTGTTGGCTGTCGCCAGTGTCCCACCGAGGTCTGAACGGGGAGCTGTTGTGGTGTCGCAGAGACCAGTGTGTAGGTGCAGGTGACAGAATGAAAGACTGTACGGCGTGTTTGTGTAATTTTGTGGACTGAGGATCGCCATGAGCCAGCGAGGAAACGCGCTATTGTGAGTGCGAGGATAAATGGACCCGTCTTAATGTTTGCTGTTGTGAAGTAAGAATTATAGACGTTCCCAGGTAGCAACCGGCGGGGACTCCTGGGTGTGTGTACAGAAGAGAGATTTGTAAATAGACTACTAACTAGTATGGGCATTCATAACTGGTTAGAATTGTTTGTGTTTAAATATGGTGTGTGCATTTATTAGGCAATCCTGAATTAAGTTAGAGTAATGAAACAGATTATCACAGCTGTTCCCATCTTCATTTCTGTCCCTGTAATGTCTTGATTCCTTCTCTGTTACTTCTTTTATTCCTGCGGCCTGGATACCTTCTCCACTTGTCTGGTTTCTCACGTTCAACAGTTCACTGGAATTTTCTTTCTATCTGTTTATTATCTCTTCTGGTCTTGTCAGCATTACTCGTTTATTCTTCACAAATCCTTTGTTCACCATTTTATTCCTACAGTTCCAGAATTCAAAATTTTTCCCCCACAGTTCAAATCTTTACTTCTTGGGTAAATGTTTCCCAACTTTTCTTTGGCTACTACTTTTTTGCAAACACTTTTTGCTTCTACGTATCTAGCTCTACTCTCTTAAGTCTTTTGCGTTTTCCATTTCTTACAAGTTTTCTTCTTTACTTTATCTTTCACACTAACATGCCACTATGTTGTCTCTTTCTCTCTTGCTTTTCTGGATGTTCTGCCTCATGTTTTCTCTGCACACCTTGCATATGCACTCTTAAAATTATCCCATTCCTGTTCAACATGACTAATATCTGTCCTTGGTACCAGTTTTTGTAATTCTTTTCTGAACCTCCTTTTACTTTAATCTCCAAACCCTAATCTTGTGTTCTCTCTCTTTTTACTTCTTTTGTAGTTTTGTAACATTGCCTATCAACTTTGCTATCACTGCTTTACGGTCACCCTCAGAGCTTCCTCAAGCATAGCTGTAACATCCATAAGATCTATCTGGTGTCTTCCACTAATAGGTAATCAACATTTTCATTCTGCTCTCTCATCATCCATACATGGTAATCTTCTGAGTATTTTTCTTCCTGAACCATGTGTTTCCTGTTATTAGTTGGTTCCTCTGGCAGAAATCCATTAACACATCCTCTTCTTGATTCTTGTTGCCATATCCATACGGCCACAGAATCTCTTCTCTTCCTAGTCTCTCTCTTCTCACTTGTGCATTCAAATCTCCCATCGTAGTTACTCCCTTGTCTTCAATGTATTTCACCATTTCTTCAAGGAACAGCTCTGTATTCTCCTCCTTATTTTCAGTATGTGGAGTATATACTTGGAACAGATCTTGAATTCCTGCCGCAAACTGTATCCTTGCTATGATCATTATGTCACTGATATTCTTTACCTCCTCCACATATTTCAGGGCATCCTTTCTAATGATCATTCCTTCTCTGTTTACTGCATCCTGTCCTCTACTGTAAAAGAGCCTATACTATTCCTTCAGTTTTCTTTCCCCTCCTCCTCTTCATTGTGTTTCACTAAAACCAAGAATGGCTATGTTCTTCTCCTTCATGAACTCTTCGGTCTTGTCTGTCAGGGTCAGGATGTTGATTGTACCAATCCGGATATGCTGTGATACTGTTCACCCACTTGTCAGATCCTCGGTATTTGAAGAACTGTGTCACCAGCATATTTTGAGGTCGCACCATACTTGCACTCATTTTCAGGCTGTTATCATAATCGGTTTGCTACTCACAAAGACATTTTAGAGCTACCAGCAGAAGGTGATGAGGCCACTTCCAACATGGAGTACGGACGCCATCTGCAGCCACCCCTAACCTGAGGACAGACGCTGCTTGATGGGTTCCAGTGTCATTTCCTACGCTGAGTGGACCATCATACCACCTAAGAGAACTTATCCACCCAAAGCCGTTCGTTCTCTAAGGGGTTGCAGTTATTTCTCACAACCCAACACTCTCAGTGGTGTCGCTGCCTGTACATTCTACTCTATTACCGTAGTGAACTGGACAGGCCTGGCAACGTTACTATTGTATTATTACCCTTATTCTCCTTTGCTCTTCTTAAACATCCATCAATCAGTGAAACATTAATACATCTGCCTGGTTGATTCACAAATCCCTTCTGATTATCATGTAGGACTGTAAGTGAGACACTGTATCAGTAAACGGATAGAAAATGGATGCTAGTTTGAAGGGTGACTTTTATTGCCTTTTTCTTTTCAGATTAGCATGGTTTTAGCTTCTAGAATTCCATCTGGAACCACATTCCATTTCATCATCCACATCATTAATGCAGCAATGACTTTAGATAGCTGCATTCATTTCAGAGTTCATATTAAAACTTCATTTGGTCTTAGGGGAAGAGTCTGACTTCACTTTAAAGATTTTTCACTATCTTCAACTGATATTTCAAACATTTGATCCAGGTCATGCTGTTTCACAGTATATTGGGTCAGGAAGGAGGGTGTAAAAAAAAAAAAATCATGATTTTAACTTTTAAAATCAAAATCAGTTTTTTATTTAAATCAAATTAATTTGATTTAAATCAGATTTTTCAATTTTACATTTTTACTATTTATTTGATATTATTTTCAGATTTGAGTATGCATCATTGTCGGCCCCCTGGTGTAGGGGTAGCATGTCTGCCTCTTAACCGGAGGTCCTGGGTTCGATTCCCAGCCAGGTCAGGGATTTTTTACCTGGATCCGAGGGCTGGGTCAAGGTCCACACAGCCTATGTGATTACAATTGAGGAGCTATCTGACAGTGAGATGGTGGCCCCAGTCTAGAAGACCAAGAAGGCCGAGGGAATTTGTCGTGGTGACCACATACCTCATAATCTGCAGGCCTTCGCACTGAGCAGCGGCCGCTAGGTAGACCACAGCCCTTCCGGGTTGTTGCGCCATGGGGTATGGTTTGGTATGCGTCATTGTTTAAGTACCTAAGATGAATAATGAAGTATCAATCTAAATTGTGTGTTTTAACAATATTTTGAATTGGGGTATGATATACGAAAATATATTTTTAAACCAGTTTTTCTGTCTCGTCACTTATTCTTCTAAATAAAACATGAACTACAAACTATTCTTTATACCAAACCAGTTTTTAACCCTAGACTGGGCGTGCGAATTTCTGTCACACTACCGGGCGCGCGGTTTACTTTGTCAACCAGTTATGTTTTCAGTCGTTTACAGGCTTTCAATAGCATAAACATTTCATTTAACGTGGTTTTATCTTTTGTTTCAATGTTATTCTCCAAATGAAATCAAAAACTTGTATTAGTGATTAATATGAATGTACTTAAAATGCATAATCATGAACACATGAACCAATTCTGATAGGGACATGAATACTGCACCTATTTAAAGTGAGTTAAGCAGTAGATACATAATTAAATTAAAATAATGGTCATATTTGCGCAATTACACAATGAAATGATAAAATATAATAGCAAAAAATGATTGGATGGAAAATAAACTTTGTTGCCATGTCCAAGAAATCTTTCACATCTTATCCCCCGAGCAATGCCATAATTTCACTGCGGTTCGCAAATATAGAATCGCGCTCACGGCTGTAATTCACTTCCTCCCGCTTCCTAGAAATGTACAAATTAGTCCAGTATAATAGTTAATCAACTACCTCAGCGTTTATCAACTGCATGAAACAGTCAATTTGATACCTTCCTCGGCTCCCCTTCCAGTCCTGGCAGTGTATTTACAATATTCCTTGCTTTTACCCTCGAAGTAAGTTTTGAAAAGTCCGTTGTGGACCACATTTTTCCTCCAACTCTCCCGAAGATAAATTCCCTTTCGTTATCGTCTTCATAGATCTCACGTTCCGATACGTTTATAACTTCCTCCTCCCCATCTGAAAAATCCGAGGCAGAGTCCTCTATTTCATCGGACAACTGGCTCAAAATGTCAGAAAAGTCTTCATCATTGACAAAACTAGACCTAAAATAGAAATATACTACATGTAATTACGTCTGACTTTGCCTAATTACCCGAAAAGTACAGAGGAAAGGAAATTTTAAAGAAATAAATTTTACTTACATGACCAGGCACGTGGTTGACTTTGTCAACCAGCTTCGGGTTCCAAGAGTTCGCTCGAAATAATTACACACGTATCGCTTCCACTGTTGTTGAAACTCGACTGAACTGAAGGTCAAGAGTGAGAGCAAAGGTATTAGTTGCTAGGTGGTGGAAGACTGACAGTTCTAGGAATTACGGCGTAAAATAGCGCGCTGGTTGACAAAAACAACCAGCGCGCCCAGTCTAGGGTTAAACTAGTTCACCTCCAGTCAAAACTAATTTAAGAGGTTATACAAAAACACTACCTTGGGAGCTCTGTCTACAACAAATCTGTTTCTTAACTTTGAATGAACACCACCAAACTTAGAAAAAACACTATCTACACATACGGATTACGCTCTAGCTCTTAAGAGTTACATAACATTACCATATTTACTCCCGTATTGGACCCCTTTTCTCCCCAACTTTACAGCCAAAAAAAAGTAAAGAGGGGTCCAATATGCAATAACCTCAAATTTTGTGCAGTGAATGCATGACTATAAAGAGCTATAAATTGTACATTCTACACTGTTCTTTAACGAACTTATGAATGTATTTGAGTTATACTGGCTATTTTCATTGGAAGGCAGTATTTCTAAATCAATATAAAAAGGTCAATAAATGGTGAACACAACTTTTAGGCCTACATATTAAGTAAATAAAATCCATATTACTCCTATCATGTCATTCATTTTATCTCATTAATTCCTCTGATGAGGTTGACATCAGGAAGGGCAAGTAAAATTCTTTCTTGAATAAAATTACTGTGTCCACCTATTTAATACAATTATATTCTGTAGTGATTAAATTCTACACGAATTATAAACACTAGTTAGGGACATGTTTCGCCCTAGTTTTGGGCATCTTCAGCCTAATACTAATCTTAAGGTCAAGTCTTAAATCTATTAACATTAACTTAAATTAATACCAAATACTAAATACAATGGTCTTATCCTTATTACAAAGTTGTGTTTTAACTAAAAGCCAGAATTTGTGAACAAGGAAGCAAATAAATTATTTTATTTTACAATGACTAGAAAACATCCAAAGTGTAGATCAGATTTATCCTATTGTATGGATGAAAGTTTATGCAAATGTGTACATATTGCCTAGAGATTGATCACAGCATGAATTGGGGTTTCTCCAACTGTACTGACTAGAGATTGATCACAGCGTGAATTGGGGCTTTTCCAACTTTATGGATGAACATTAGGTTGAAGGTTTTACAGCTTGTTCGTTCAAAGGTGGTTATGGTCACTATCATAAGTATATTGTTACAAAACCGGAACCATGGTTAATCATGTTGGATTTGAATATTCTTTTAGAAAGAAATATGGTTGGATGGTAATGTTTAATAGGTTGAAGCATGTATGTTGGTATTGTTCATTAGTGCTCATATGATAATTTTTTTTGGAAAATTGTGCCATTCTTGTCGATTAACGTTCCCATTGGTGCATTGTTCAACCTTGGGAGGAATTACGAGTTGTCTGTAACTGAATAGAGAAAAAAGGAATTTAGAATGATGAATGTAGAGCCCAATATAATAATAATTGTAAAGTGAAAGTGTTTACCGCATAAAAGTGGACAAACTTACTCCTCTTGTCGATGTTAGCTGGAACCACATTAGTTCTTTTCTATCAATATTGAATAATATGATACCCTTATCCTTTTCTCTACGGGGTTGAGTATGAAGTGAGACGAATTTTCGTAGCGAGTTTTTACAATCGTATGCCCTTCCTAACATCAACCCAATCAGAGGAATTGATGAGATGAAATGATATGATATTTATTTAAAATGATATGATATGAGTACCTAAAACAGACTAAATTTACTTTTTATGTAGGCCTAAAAGTAGTGTTCATCATTTATTGTCTTTTTACATTTAGAAATACTGCCTTCCAACGAAAATAGCCAGTATAACTCAAATACATTCATAAGTTTGTTAACCCAGGATCACTCGCGCATCGGCAAGTCACACGATCACTCGCGTTGTTAGGTGGAACCTAACATCTGTATTTCTCTTATAAAATCATTAATTTAGTATGTTTTGTTTTTGCTTTTATTTTAATGTTTTAAATGTACACTGATAATTTTAACATGTTTTATTTTTATTCAATACAACACACAGCTAAACTTAAACATTACATTTATTTAAAATGAAATAGCACACACTGATAAAAGTAGTCTATAAGCGTATCAGCTTACTTACTAAATCACAAATACAATCTGGAATATTAACCCTTTCCACTTGAATTATTTGTAAGTCCTGATTTCTCCCCACTCGTACTTATTTCTGTCAGCATTCTTCATATTTTAAAACCTTGTATTAAGTACTGGTTGTAACAATATATACAGGAAGGAACTACAAAATTAATTTATGGTATTTACAATGCACAAAATGATGTTTTTCACTTTCTTAACGGTATGCCTTCAGTGTGTGGAAGCATTCAAAGCAAATGCCTGGATGGAGCCCTGGTTGCTTCTCACAGGTTTTACAGAAGTGGACTGTCTCTCTCCTCCCTCCAACAACTTTCCTGCCACTGCAAACCTTAGTTTTTTCTTCAGGATGGGGGTACAGCAGGTGTAGCTTGCCATTCAACCTCACTTCTCCATCTGTTGAAGAAGGTCTTCCCCTTTTCCTGCTATGTGTATTTCGCACATTTCCTATGAGTTGCCTTACCAAGTTTTTCCTGAACTTCAGATGGGTGATTCCATTGTTACCTTCTTTGAAGAGTAGGAAGGCATTCACTATTATGATCTCCAGAAGCCAGAAGAACATTTTTACAGGTTTAGGTGCAATGACTGCCACTGCTCTTACTTATATCGGGCAAACTGGTAAGAACTTTAAGATTAGATATGCAGAATATCTTAATGCAATGAAATACAACAGGTTTTCCACAGTAGGTCAGCACATTCATGATTATAAACACAAATTTAATGGAATAGATCAGGACTTAACAATATTAGATACATTGAGCAAAGGTCCCTTGCTAGACACCACGGAGGTCTGCTATATACATCTGGATCAATATTTCAACCCTAATCTGAACCGGAATGACATTTCTGGAAAGCCCAGAATCTTATTTGATGTCCTCATTTCAGTCTTTAATACTGTCAAACTTCCCAAAAACAGTTTGTTCTTTCAGATTTTACGTAACAAATTATCGCGCTATCCTTCCCTACCATGCCGGCCTGACTCCGCCCCTTCCATCGCCCCTCTTCCCCACCTTCCTAATCCACCCCTCTCCCTCCCTTAACACTGTGCTATGCTCCCAGTAAGCTCCAGCCTTCAGTTCCTCTCTGTTCTCTGTACAAACAGGCCCATCAAGGTAAGCCCCTTACTTTAAAAACTTTTAATTTAATGCCCTCTTTTCCATCAACTTATTTTAATTCGAAATTTTTTCTTTCTCACACTTCAGGTTCCGCATTGGATCGAGAACTTTCTGGTTTCACAACAATACTTCTGCCAATGTTGTTAACACGATCCACTTGCTTAATTACTTCATAATTTATGGTTTACGTTATGAAAACTGATAATACAAGCCACTACCAAGTTACATATTATCAACAGAGAAACAATGTTTTACGTCACCTTTTAGATGTCAACATTCAATATTCATCCAGTGTTTATTCATGCCATGCTCAAGACTTTTAGGCATTACACAGTGACAAAGACTTTTTAAACCATTTGTTAATATTTTTTCACTTCTATTTTATTATTCGACCATGAAGTCCCTAACTTGTAAATTTTGTAAGAATGACTTTTAAGCACCATCACTTTGTATATTTCAACCAATTAATGTCATTTTATTACTAATGGTCTATATTTGTATTATTATATATATATATCTTTGTTCAGTTGACCTATTGTGCTTGATGATGGTGTCCAAAGACATCGAAACCAGTCCCTAATAAAAATGTTGTGATCTTGTATTCGCAACATATTTTGTATTGATATAAGGTGGATTATTTGTACTCTCCTTTATTGTATCTTAGTCTCCTTCCAATACAGAGCAAATATGAAGTTTTAATATTAAATATATGTGAATTCAAGTTGCGATTGGTAGTACGTTGACATGCTATTGTGGCAGTCTTCTTCTTATTCTTCATGCCAGTGTTTTGTTCAAGAGCATTGTAGTCAAGTGTTCAAGATGGCAGTTTATTAGTGCATGTGTAGAATATGCATATATAATTTGTAAATAAAATAGTGTACACAACTGACAGCATTGTGTGTGTGCGTCTTTTTGGTAACAACAGGGGTTCCAACAGAGTTGCAGTCGAACATGTTTAATTTTCTTTAATGTCTTTGCGCCACATATTAATTGTATCCAGCAATGACCGTCTTACTGTCATAATTCCTGTTCCGAGTGACTGCTTCTGAAGATGAGGTATGACACTGTTCACAATGGGGAATGTTTTGGTCACTGTCACAGGAGAAGCACTTACGACAAGTGTTGCCTTATCAAAAAGGTTTAATGTATCGATAAATGAAATATGTTCCCATCAAGATACTATAATATTCAGTGGAAGGGTGAGATCAGCAGATGGGAACACAATGCCTCTCTTCTGTTATCGAAGACTTTTTAGCATATGCAGAGTTGAATTCCATTGTGCATGTTTATACTGACTTACGCAGTGTTTTGGTAGAGAAATATGTTTCTCATCAGCTTTGAGAATCTTTGTGGATTATGATGAATGTTTGAAACATACTAATACTTTTCTATATAACTCAATGAGATTCTTAATATTCTTTGAATTGAAAAGTCCATCTTTCACAACAGGTTTTAGTGTATGAGCTATACATGATAAAAGGGAAGTTTTCATGAAGTAATGGCAATTGCTACACAACGGTTTTTCTCAGTGAATCACAGCCACTATTTTATGCATTAAACCCAAGTATCTAATGTCTTCCAAGAAATTTGCAATGTCTTCATCTCTGTGTCTCTCTCTCCTTCAAATGGTATCACTTCAATTCATATATGCTGAAATTTGTAGTCCTGATCTACAAAATGAACGGTGATACTTATGTAGTCGTGAGTTCCCGTTAATGTCCACTAATCAGACATTACAGCTATGCTATCTGGATTTCGGTGTTCGTATTTTACTCCTGTTTTTACTTATTGATACAGTTCTGGGAGGATGTCATTTGATAGATGGTTACGAATGTAGGTTCAAGGTACTGATTCAACTGCTTACTACATGTTCTGCAATGCTAAACGGCTGGTTGTCTTTGCATATCATGTTAACTATTTTCCTGGCAATTATCTCCCAATTTAAATTCAGATATACTGTTCAGAACAGATGTGAGAGTAGGCTGGCTAGTATTCAAGTACTGTGATGATGCTTACAACGATAAGGAGGACTATGATTTTGAAATGATATTAACAGGCACAGGCTGTTCCACTGCCATTTCTTCACTTGCTACACTTTCAATGATTCAAATATTTCTGTTAGGATATTCATCTTCAGTAAAAACAAGTTCATGAACTGAGGTGCCATGTTTCTTCAGGTTGCTAGTGTTGTGCGATTCTCCACCTAGCAAGAAACTCTTTCTACAAATGTCGCAATAGCACAGTTACCACCGAAAGGATCCAATTGCTATTTTTTTTTTGCTTTAAGTCGCACCATTACAGATACATACCTGCCAACTTTCAGAAATCAAAAATAGGAAGATTTTTAAAATTCTTGGATTTCATCACGTATATTGCGCCACGGTCTCGATGAAAAGACGACAACATAAAAATCATCCATATCTACAGTTACAAGGTGAATTGACCATTACATTTAAAATATTAAACTAAGAAAACACAAAAATGATTACAAGAAAATGTAACAAACATGGAACAAAATGCATAATAGTTTCCTTTATTAGACTAACATGAACGGAAATTCAGTTTTATAGGTAGAACACTTGGAGATAACGTTTGTTAAGTTTTGTGGCCATAGTGTGAAGAGAAAATACTAGAAACTGTCATCGACACAGCTTTTTGAAATACATTCGAAGTAATTAAAATCATAAACTAAGAATGAACAAAACTGCTCTGTAATACGCAAAACTACCACATACAAAACAGATCAATATGACTCGTACATTATTCGACAGGGGAAAAATAAGAGAACTGCAAGAAAAAACACGTAGCCTATAACTGCGACGGACGATACACTCGCCAAATAAAGCATCAAATAAATACACTTGAATGTAACATTGCGTAGATTACACAAACACACAATAATATATTCTAAGGGAAGAGTATTGACCATACTGGAGGTTATATTGGTCAAAACTAGGAAGAAGTAAAAATAAATCGGAAAATCGGAAGACGAGTTAAAAAACGGAAAGTTTCCGGGTAAATCGGAAGGGTTGGCAGGTATGCAGATAGGTTTTATGGCGACAATGGGATAGGAATGGCCTAGGAATGGGAAGGAAGCGGCTGTGGCCTTAATTAAGGTACAGCCTGAGCATCTACCTGGTGTGAAAATGGGAAACCATGAAAAACCATCTTCAGGGCTGCCGACAGTGGGGTTCGAACCCACTATCTCACGGATGCAAGCTCACAGCTGCACGCCCCTAACCACGTGGCCAACTCACCTGGTAAGGATCCAATTGGAAGTAGTTCTATGCTTCACTTGCATTACCCAAAAGCAGTAGATTATGAAATGCACCACCTTCAGTCACTTCAAAATAACAACTGGCTTGAGTTTTTAAAACAGTGATCTAAAATCAAAATCGTGTTTTATGTTACAGTATGTGCATTTTATGTTTTGACTTGACGTTTGAGTGCTACAGACTGGTGTAGAAAGTGCGAATTAGCGACTAGCCATTGGCAGACAGCCATTCGCATGTGCAGAGGAGATTGTCTATCCAGTGTTGCCTGGCTTTCGTCAGTTGCTATTTTCAGTCACCATATGCTTTTTAAAAATTTTTACAATTGGCTTTATGTTGCACCGACACAGATAGGTCTTATGGGGATGATGGGATAGGAAAGGGCTAGGAGTGGGAAGGGAGTGACCATGGCCTTAAGGTACAGCCCCAGCAACTGCCTGGTGTGAAAATGGGAAACCATGGAAAACCATCTTCAGGTTTGCCGAGAGTGGGGCTCGAACCCAATATCTGTCAGATGCAAGCTCACAGCTGCGCGGCCCTACCCGCACAGCCAACTCGCCCAGTACCCACGTGCTACTAGCTGTGTTTATTGTCCACCGTTTTTGTGGTGTTCTTTGCATTTTTATTTAACAGCATTCTTATTATTGTTTAGCTACAATATAGTGTGTTTTCTTTACTTTTTTATTATCTGAAGTAATTTCTTTTAAGTTTTGACTCAATTAATTCATAACTCTTGGGTTCTTCAGTCTGCACAAACTAATTTTGAGTAAAAAATGTATAAATTACCTGCAAAAGAAAACTTACAGTAACAGCATTATACCTTTAAAAGAAAAGAAACAACATAAAATAAAATAGAATGTTCTGTTCTTAAAAGATCATCAGATTCTATCAAAATCACTATCAAATATCTAGAAATGTATAAACATTCGTCTTTTCACCCCTTCCAAGCATAGACTACGATGTGCTGATAAACTGTTCCTCTGTCCTCGGCTCAATTCCAGCTAGTTATCTAGTTCATTGACCTTCCGCTATCCCATGGCCCCCCCTCACTGGCTACGTCTTTGACACACTGTATTTTTACTTTATAGATGCTTCATTTTTAGTGCTCACATTATTATTATTATTATTATTATTCTTATTATTAAGTTATTATTAATATTATTATTCTTGTTGCTGCTGTCATTATCATCACTGTTATTATTATTATATCTTCATATTATAATTAATTTGTAAACTATGCATGAATTCTTAATGAGCATCTAATGGGATGCCTTTTATACCGGTAAATTACTATTAAGTCACTTTCACGTACTTCAACTCTCATTGGAAGAGTATTTGCAATTTTTTTAATTTTCTTTGACACGGAACTTTAGTTCTTGAGTTTGTTACTTGACAAATTCATTTATTAAGCAATTATTTTAATTGTTAATTTGAATTGTTTTTGAACATTATTTAGGGGTTGTCTAATGAGCTTTTAATGGGCTGGCTAGTTTTCCTTTAATTTTCGGTTATGTAATTTAAGTTTACGTGAACGACTTTATGGAACTATATTCATAGGCTTTTTGTTGTTGACATAATATATACACCAGCATACCAATAGAGGAGTAGATTAAAAGGATAGAAAAATGTCTAAAAGAAAGCAATTCAACATGAGAAACAGAAAAAATAATCGATCTCTTAAAAACAGCCTTAAACTAAAACATGTTAATGTTTAACAACAAAATACATTCCCAAAAAGAAAGATTAGGCATAGATTCACCATTATTAGGAATAATAGTGAACATATTTTTAAATAGCATTGAGAATAAACTCTCTAACTGATCAACATGCCGAAGGAATAACACACTGGAGAAGATAAGAGGATGACAATGTGTGCGTATGATAATGACATCATAAATGCAGAACATTTACTAGTCACATTAAAAACTTTATGCAAGTACAAGTATGAAGGATGAGTTCTCCACCTAATCAATAGTGTATTTTACATAGTGTCAATAACTTACATAAAAACAGTACCGGTTTCGACCCGTAAATAGGTCATCTTCAGCTGTTAGAGAACTTACTTAATAGCGATTGTACAAAATAAACAATACTAAAATTAAAACTAAACAAGAATCCCATTAAATAAACATGATACCACTATTCTAAAATTACTTAATTGTTTATTTTGTACAATCGCTATTAAGGAAGTTCTCTAACAGCTGAAGATGACCTATTTATGGGTTGAAACCAGGACTGTTTTTATGTAAATTATTGACATTATGTAAAATAAAGTATTGATTAGGTGGAGAACTCATCCTTCATACTTGTACTTGAACTATCAATACGGATCATGAAACTAATAGATTATAGTAACTTTATGCAATACAATTAAAGCCACAATGGAACCAGAAACAAATGGGAAGATCATCTTCTTGGACACCATGATCAGTAAAAGTAATGACAAACTATCTTAATAGATACATAGGAAACCAACTCAAACATTACACACAACAGACTATGATTCTAATCACCCAACCTCACACAAGTTAGCAGGACAGAATGCAATTGTAAACAGAGCAACAACCATACCAATGAGCAAAACAGACTTTTACAACAGAATGATATAAAATAACAAATCATGATAGAAAAAAATTATCTTCCCAACACAATAGACTGGTTAGTAAAAAAAAAAGCAATGAAAAACATAAACCCCTACCCAAAAACGATAAATACGTGGTTCTTAATTTCCTGAATAAAGTATGTACAAAACAGCTAATGTGTTTGAAAAAGGGTTTAAAATAGCATTCAGAACAAACAACATATTACAGAAACAAACTGGTAAATGTAATATGAATAAAAAAGAACAATTTTCCTGAATCAGGAACTTATGTGCTCAAATGCCAAGAACCAAACTGTAATGCCACATACATCCGTCAGACAAAAAACAATTTCCACACCAGGTACACAATACAAAAATGCAATTAGGTTCAACAGACACTCAGCATTTGATGAACACATAAAAAAACACACACACACTTCAGATATCAACACAGATCTAAAAATTTTACACATAGATAATAAAAGCAAATCACTGAATGTTAAGGAAGGTATAAAAATTTATGTAAACAAAAAGAAGTAACCAAACCAACCTCAATGACCACACACAATTAAAAAATTCACGCCTATTTGCAATACCTAATGTCTGATCAACATTCCACACTAACTGCAATAGAACATAATGAACACCACTGAAGGTTACTCTGACTTGAAAATCTGGAATGTGGGTTAGAATATTCCTTTTTACAATCTGCTATACGTCGTATCGATGCAGATAGCTTTTATGGCGACGATAGGATAGGAAAGGGTTAGGATTGGGAAGGAAGCGGCGGTGGCCTTAATGTAAAGCGTGGTGTGAAAATGGGAAACCATGAAAAACCATCTTCAGGGCTACCGACAGTGGGGTTCGACCCCACAATCGCCCAAACGCAAGCTCACAGCTGTGTGCCCCTAACCGCACGGCCAACTCATTTGGTTTAGGATATTCTTACTTGTAGTAAATTCTCTTAATTTACGCAGTGTCTTGACCACTCAAGATATCACTTACCAATAAAAACAATGTCTTACAAGATACACTTTACTGTAATTCATTTCATACATTGCTCAATCAAATCATTAACATAAATTTAATCCCAAATACCAAAGCAACAATGACAGCAGCAGATACACCATCAATGACAATAATAATAATAATAATAATAATAATAATAATAATAATAATAATAATAATAATAATAATAAACTATATAGTTCCACGAAAGCCGTTCACGTAAGCCTTAATTACGTAATGGAAAATTGTAGGAAAACTACCCAGCCCATCAAAATCTCATTAGACAATCCCAAAATAATGTTAAAAAACTAATCAAATTACAACAATAACATTAATGAAAATGATAGCTTATTGAATGAATTCAAAGGCCAAGTAAACTGCAATGCCACATATATAAGCCAAGCAAAAATTGAAGTTCCATGCTAGAATTAAAAAAAAAATTAAAAATGCAAATATTTTTCCAAAAAGAGTTGAAGTCAGGGAAAGTGACATAACAGAAAATTACCGGTATAATAGGCAGCCCATTTAGATGCTCATTAAGAACCCTTGCATAGTTTACAAGAGAATTATGATATGAAGATGATAATAATAATAATAATAATAATAATAATAATAATAATAATAATAATAATAATAACAGCAGGACCAACAACATTAAGGGGAACACTAAAAATAAAGCACCTAAAAAATAAAAATACAGTGCGTCACTGACCTAGCCAGGGAGGGAGTAATGGCATAGCGAAAGGTCAACGAACCAGATAACTAGCTGGAGTCGAGCCAAGGACAGAGTAACAGTTTATCGGCACATTGCAATCTATGCTTGGAAGGAGAGAAAAGGAGAAGTCATTAAGGTAAATTCCAAATTTCAAGTATTTAAACAGAAATAAACATAAATGTTTGTAAATTTCTAAATATTTGAGAGTGATTTTTTAGAATCTGATGATGTTCTATAAAAACAAAATGTGTCATTTTATTTTATTAAGTTTTTTCTTTTCTTCTTCAACTATAATACAGTTACCTTATGTTTTCTTTCGCAGGTAGTTTATAAATTTACTAACTAAATGATGATGATGCTTGTTTAAAGGGACCTAACATCTAGGTCACTGGCAGCTAATGAATGAGATAGACCAAGATGTTCTGATACTTGAAATTTTAAAATGTATCCACTTACTAGAATTTAAAACAAATGATGATGAAAAATGATTATAGAATTAAAATAATCAGTATATCTAATTCACAATGCCTTATTTTCTGATAAAATGATAGAAAATATAGATTACAATGGAATAAGGCATTGCCCTGAAGTACAATAAATATACACTGCTGTGCAAAACTTAAGAACGATATAGATAAAGCAACATAATATATCAAGTACTCGGTAGAAATTAATGAGTGCGGTAACATGTTGCCAGAGGTTTCCCACATGTACATAGAAACCTGGCGTGAGGTCAGCGCGACTACTGCGCCAAATGGGTCTGGCCTCACAAAATTAGGCAGTTTAAGGAATGGGACAAGACAGAGTGAATTCATCAGTGAGCTGTTATGGTGCACTGTGGTGGTGTTATTCATTACAACTTGGCCCAGAGACAACCTTTGGACAACTTCACAAGGGAAATTGGAAGAAGGACGAAGTGCGACAAGTGTAGCCCAGGAGTTTGGTATTACTCATAGCATTGTTTCATGTGTACGGAGAGCATTCCGAACCGCAGACAGTGTTGCCTTAAGGAGAAGAGGGGGTCGACTGCGGTCATCTACACCAGCAGATGACCCCTACATAGTGCAAGAGGCAACAAGAGGCTCACATCAAAAACAGTGGGTGCAACTGCAACCCCATTTAACTGCAAGACACTCAATCTCATGCTCCACAGTGGCATGGCGACTGCATGAGGGTGGTCTGTTTGCCCAACGACCATTATGTTGTGTTCCGTCCACACCCACACAACGGCAGCAGTTTGCGAAGGTGCCAAGAGCATCAGGTCTGGACTGATGAGGAATGGGGTCGCGTATTCTTCTCAGATGAGAGCAGATTCAGTGTGAGTAGTGATTTAGTGATTCTAGATGCAACCCCTTATCTGGCAAGAGGTGGGAACATATAATTC
This sequence comes from Anabrus simplex, assembly GCF_040414725.1. NCBI lineage: Eukaryota > Metazoa > Arthropoda > Insecta > Orthoptera > Tettigoniidae > Anabrus > Anabrus simplex. The sequence goes on from NC_090266.1 coordinate 331,303,630, forward strand.
ACCCAGAAATATTGTCGAAGATGATCATTTTGGTGGTCCAAATGTTGTGGTGTGGGGAGGCATAATGTTGCATAGGAGTACAGACCTCCAAATTTTTGAATGGGGCACACTAACCGATCAGTGTTATTGTGACAGAGTACTCCTTCCCCATGAGCATCTTTCCAGGGGTGCATTCAGCCCTGACTTCATTTTTATGGATGACAATGGACGACCGCATCGAACAGCACAGATAGAGGAGATATTCGGCAAAAGGACGGGCCTGCCTGTTCCCCCGACTTTAATCCCATCGGCCACGTGTGGGACAAGTTGGTCAGACGTATTGCAACACATCCAAATGTTTCAACGACCATCCAGCAGTTGTCAACAGTGCTGGTGGAGGAATGGAACGCCCTACTACAAGAACTCCTTACCAATTTTGTGGCCAGCATGGGAACACGTTGTAGAGCATGCATCGCCCACTGTCCGTGGTGATCGCACACCCTTTTACAAGAACCATATCCCTTCTTTTGTGATGTCCAAGGGATCATCATGAGTCGCAGTGACTTACGTGTAATTTGTCTCTGTATAAAAGTGTTATTTCTGTTTGTCTCATCGCATATTACTTTCAGTTGCCTATTGTTCCATACTGTAGCAGTTCTTCCTGTGTATTGTTCAAGTTTAATCGAGATATGTTACTTGGCAGTGACACAACATGCAAAAGTTACTTTTGCCCTTAAGTTGTGCACAACAGTGTATTTCATTCATGTTAGAAGTTAAAGAATTTCATTGCACCTAACAAAAAAACCCTAAATGAGGGGTTGACACATAAAATAACCTAAATAGCTGCTTTACCTTTTTCAAATAAAGAATGTTATTTCCCCATTGCATTGTAAAATTATTTCCACCGCGATTACAAGCAGTAGGATGGAGAAATTTTAGATTACTACCATTAAATGCAGCATGCCCCATGCTTCCCACTACACATGTGACATCTGGTGGCTCCTTGATGCACCTCATAGAAGGTCAGGAGGAACGTAAACAGTTTCGCCTCCAGTCATCCACATAGAGTACATCACGCAGAGTGTGTAGTGAATGGTTCCTGCAGTATTTTCTAACCATTACTTTTGTAGAGCAAAACAAAGCCTAAATTGCACTTATTACAAGGTATTAGAATCATTCCGTATTGATGGTTTTCACTCTACAAAGGTAAAATTAAGTGTATCCTCCTAATTCAATACATCATATAATTCCATCATTAGATGCAGTAATCAAATTCAAACATGTTTCGGCTTGTTTGAGGAGCCATCTTCAGTAAAAAAAAAAAAGGAGGGGGGGTTTGAACTAATTTACATAATACAAGCTAAAAATGTGCCCAAAAACCTAATGAAAGAACAAATGAAAAACAAAAGAGAGACATGACGGAAATAAAAACAACCCAATATACAATATTTACATCATGTGGAGCTAAAAACAACTTGCTGCGTTAAAATTCAGTGAAAACAGTGGTTAATACAAAACATAATTGAATCTAACAGCTGTGTTACCTAAGAAGAAAAGAAATGAAAACAAATGATGCAGATAGAAACAAACAAAACGTGCACATAGCAAGGTTGCGGACCTCTTAGTTTACAAAATTTGGTTTTAAAACAATTCAAAACAAGATAAAATCAGTGTCGAAAACTCAGGTCGAAAGTCTGTCTATGTAGAAACACCATCACATCGAATGGCATTATGTTTTTTGGTACATTTTTAGCTTGTACAGTAGAGTCCCGCTCATCCGACCTTCGCTTATCCGACATTCCGTGTTATCCGACACTGGTAGACTTAATTTGAACTTTTGGTGGAGACTAAACTCAGGGAGACCCGGTGTGAAAGGTGCGACCGTGGGACAAGCACTGGCCTGACCGCTGGTGGTAGGACCGGTTTTTTCCTCAAGGACAGGTGCAGTGAGGTTTCAGTCATTGTTCATTGTAGTATTGGTTGGATGCGGATGTTATAGTTTTCATATCCTCTGTATGGCGAGTAAATGGGAGAAAGTGATTGTTTCTATGGAAGACAATTTTAGTGCTTTACAGTGACTGGACAAAGGGTAAACTCTTTAAAAAGTGGCTTCAGATTATGGTGCTGGACGTGTTACAGTGGGAGACTGGAAAAAAAGAGGGAAAAAACTGAAAAGTGGTTCTCTACCAGAGCAGAGAAAGCAATGAAGAAATGTGAGTGCGAAAAAGTAGGTGAAGCACTATTTATTTGTTTCACTCAACACCGGGAAAAGTGCCTGCCAATATCTGGCCCCATTCTGCATGAAAAGGCTGTGTATTTCCAGAAGTAGTTCAGTGAACGGGACCCCAATTTTACTGCTAGTGCTGGGTGGCATGATCGGTGGAAAAAACGGTACGGCATTAGGCAGCTTAATATCTGTGGAGAAAAACTGTCAGCTAAATCTGATGAGGTTGTGAAATTTAAAAACGGAATTTCAGGAAATAATTCTTGCTGAAGGATTAACCGGTGATCAGATTTTTAATTGTCATGAGACTGGGCTAAATTTCAAGGTGCTGCCATCAAAAACTCTCGCAGCCGAAGCCGAGACGTCTGCACCTGGCTACAAGCATAGTAAGGAAATAGTTACTGTTCTTGCCTGTAGTAATGTTACTGGGAATGTAAAAGCGTAATTGCTTATGATCGGAAAAGCAAAGAAGCATAAGGCCTATAAAAACATTTCTGTTAATGTTCTTCCAGTCCATTACACGAATCAGAAGGCTGCCTGGATGTCTGCTGATATCTTTAAAGACTGGTTTTTTACACAGTTTTTCCCAGATGTAAAAAAATATCTAGCTTCGAACAATCTCCCTAGAAAAGTCATGTTTCTCCCTCCTAATGTGACGTCTTTATGCCAGCCAATGAACCAAGGTGTGCTGGGAACATTGAAGAGGAAATATCGCCGGGAACTCCTTTCATTCCTGATACATGAAATGGAAAATGGCAACATGATACAAAAGTTGAAACGAATCGACTGGATACCACAGTATTGGGAAGAAGATGAAACAACGACATTAGCAAAGTCTTAGAACAAATTGTTGAGTGAGGTTGAACATAGAGAGGAGGTGGTACAAGAAGACATGGAAAATATTGTGCCCTTACTGAATTGCATTCCTGGCTGTGACAGTGGCGGTTTCTGGTATAGCGCAATGGAGCAATGAACCTCCAGTTTATATCAAATTGTACTCAACTACGTAATTTTCATAACCCCCTTGTCAATCTCGAAGCTCTTGCTAAGTCCCTCTATCCGTAATATACTCGTACTGGCTTTCAATTCATGCGAGCTGCGCAAGGTCTGTGGCTGGATACTTGTCTGGAATGAACCCCCTTGCAAAGGCGATCTCTCCGTCCGTACATAGGCGAAGGGAGTGGCGAGGTGCAGGGGGACGAAAGGCAGCACTAAAGCAAGACCAGGATATCGCAGAAACGGATCTCTGTTCTTTACGCATGCGCAATAGGTCACTGTCTCAAGACTAGCTAGTCGTGGTGTTGGGGTTGGGGTATGTGCCTGCCATCTGTTGGCCTTATGGGAATTTGACTAGGCAACAGAGAATAGTGCACGTAACTAGTGCTAGTGTTGAAAAGCATCGTTACTACCAAAAGTCACATTAAACTGTCAAATTCCAATTAATATCTTGTCCCAAATATATCATTACTTACTAAATACCTATTAATTTGCCTTCTTTGGAATAATTACATTTTGGAGAGAAACTTAACTCAAAAATCATTAAGGCAAAGAATAGCGGCGAGGTAATACCAATGAAAACTTTTTAATATAGTTGTTACTATTCCTATGACATCGGAAGCAGAAAGGTGTTTCTCTACCCTGAAGAGAATAAAGACTTTCTAGCGCAGCACAATGACCGAGGATAGACCTATTGCTCTTGCTATGTTGTCAATTGAAAGGAACTTTGTTCGAGACTCTGCGGACTTCAATGAAGCAGTTATTTCTTATTTTGCATGTGGTAAAACTCGGCATGTAGGCCTACCGTATTTTCTGCTCCTCTCGTATTTGATCACATTTCTAGATCTTATGTCATCTTAGTTTAGGAGGTTACGGCCCACGATGGAAGAGAAGCTGGCGGAGATGGGGAGAGGAGAGGTTGGGTGGGGAGGCAATTTTTTCTTCTTTTGAACCCCCAGTGATGAAAGTCACGCGCCGCCACTGGGCTGTGAGGATGCTACAACTGAAGATGTGAGTAGGTGGTGGGCACAAGATAAGCTGCTTGAACTAACTGACTCCGATATTATTGATTTTGTGAAAGCTAATGAAAATGAGAATGATGAACAAGAATAATGAGGCATTGCAGAGCAAAAGGAGAAAACGACGATTCAGAGTGAAGGATTAAGTGCATTGGAAATGGCCTTAACCTACGCTGAGCAACAGACGGAAGCAAGCGCAACGGAGGTGTTTTCTCATCAATGGTGGGATCTCGCAGCAAGTAAACGTGGATCAGCAGGCAAGCAGACATTGTTGATAAGTTTCTCTTTGTAAGACATTTGGAATGTTATCGTTCAATACTGCATGTACTGTACAATTGAATTGATAATTCAATAAATAGAGTACCGTAAAACATGTCATTGTTTTAGTACTAGATTATAGCCTTCCTGTTTGTTTCACTTCATTCTCGAAGTTATTCTGTATTATCCGACATTTTTGGTGATCCGACATACTCCAGGTCCCGTTTAGGTCGCATAATCGAGACTCTACTGTATTATGTAAATTAGTTCAACCCCTCCCCTTTTTTCACTGAAGATGGCTCAAATGAGCTGAAACATGTTTGAATTTGATTACTCCATCTAATGATGGAATTACATGATGTATTGAATTAGGACTATACACTTACTATACTATACGACCCTCAGAGGTAAGATTTCGAAACTACCTGACTCAAAAGTAATTGTAGTTAATGTGCCACCCAGGTATGACCTTATAGAAGACTCGTGTGTGAACAAAGCTGTACATGATGTAAATATAAAAATCAAGAAATTAAGCAAGAGTTTTAGAAATGTCTATGTAGTAGATACTTTAGGTCTTGGCAGGCAAATGTTCACTAGGCATGGGTTACATCTGAATGGTAATGGAAAAGCAACTCTCTGTAGACAAATTGCTACAATTATCAACAGACATTTGCAAACTAATATGCACTTAAGAAAACCCATACCACTAAATTGGCACATACAGGGAAACTTGCCAGAAAACCCAGATCCTTAAATCAAGATCTATGTACAAAAGATCTGGGTTCCAGGGACGTTCTCAACTCATGAGTCAAATGTTACCCAATTACAACAGTCAAGTTTTAGGGAGAAAGGGGGTCTGAGGTTGCTCTTGGTAAACTGTCAGAGTGTAGTAAATAAACAAATAAAATTCAGTACATTGACGGAATCTTATGAGACTGATGTGGTGATAGGAGTAGAATCATGGTTGAGAGAAGGGGTGGGTAATAGAGAAGTATTTCCAGAAGAGTATACAGTCTATCGTAGAGATCGAGGAGACAAAAAGGGTGGGGGGTGTTTATTCTGGTGAAGGAAACTTATTGTTCACATGAATGGTTTACCGATGAAAGGGATGAAATATTAGGGATAAAATTAGTTTGTGATAATATGAAGGAGGTGGGAATTATAGGAACATATAGGCCTGGAAGAGAGGAAAGAGACATGGAAATATCTGAGAAAATAATAGATTATACTCATTAAAACAATAATAATGATATGGTAATAATTGCGGGAGATCTAAACTTGCCTGAAGTTGAATGGAATGGAGCTGCAAGTGAAGCCCATGAACAGAAACTGGCAAATAAGTTAATTTGGGAGGGAGGATTTACACAAGTAGTACAAGAACCAACTCGTCTCAACAACTTGCTAGATGTATTCTTGGTTAAACCATGGGAAATTGTTGATAAAACTGAGGTAATTGAAGGAATAGGTGACCATAAGGCTGTAATAATGGATGTAGGACTTGTACCAAAAATGCTTAATAAGAGGGTCACACAAGACAAGAAATTATACAGAAAAACTAAAGTTGATGAATTTGGGACTTACCTTAAATCACAATTCAGTTGTTGGATAAGTGAAGGGAGTAATGTGGATACACTTTGGGCTAAATTTAAAGGAATCATTTGGGAAGGAGAGAAGAGATTTGTACCTGTTAAGAAGGGTAAAATGACCTCAGACCCTGTTTATTATGAAAGGGAAATAAGGAAATTAAAAAGAAAATGTAGAATAGTAAACAGGGAAATCAAAGAGGGTAGGGAGAATAGAGAAACTAGAAAACAGCTATTGAGGGAACTGAATAGAGTGAAAAAGGAAGCAAAAGAGAATTATATGAATGGCATACTTCATGAGGGTAATGACCACAAAGGGAAATGGAAAAAGATGTATTTATATATTAGGAATCAAAAAGGAAAAGGAATCCAAATTCCTACAATGGTGGGAGAAGGGGGTGAACACTATTCAACAGATACTGAGAAAGCAAATCTATTTAGTAGGGAATTCAGAGATTCAGTAAAAGATTGTCAGGAGTTGGAAACAGTAACAGAAGATAGAGAGGAAGAGACACATAGGGAAACAAGAAGCTTCTCATTCACAAATGAAGATATTTTCAGAGAAATCCAACTGCTTCAGCAAGAAAAAGCAGCATGAAGTGATCAAATTACTGGGGAGGTATTAAAGACAATGGGGTGGTACATAGTGCCTTATTTAAAATTTCTCTTTGACTATGTCATAAATAATAGTGTAATACCAAAAGAATGGAAGGCATCTATAATAATACCAATTTATAAAGGAAAGGGTGATAAAGGGAAACCAGAGAACTACAGACCAATCAGCCTGACCAGTATAGTTTGCAAAATACTGGAGAGTTTAATAGCAAAGTACATCAGAGGGATATGTGATGATAAAAATTGGTTCATGAGGAGCCAGTATGGATTTAGAAAGAAATTTTCTCGTGAGGCACAACTGGTGGGATTTCAGCAGGACATATCAGATCAGTTGAATTCAGGAGGCCAGTTAGATTGCATAGCCATAGATCTTTCCGAAGCCTTTGATAGAGTGGAACATGGAATATTATTACAGAAATTGGAGGGAATAGGATTGGACGTAAGGGTTATACATTGGATAAAAACATTTCTATATTCAAGGGTTCAGAAAGTCAAAGTGGGAAATAATATATCACAGGAAGAGAAAGCTTGGAAGGGAATCGCACAGGGTTGTATAATCGGTCCGTTACTTTTCTTAATATACACAAATGATTTAGGGAGCAATATAACATCAAAAATAAGATTGTATGCCGATGATATAATTGTTTATAGGGAAATAAATAACATCGAGGATTGTTCAGAATTACAAAGGGACCTTGAAAGTATCCAACAGTGGGTTGAAGAAAATAATATGAAGGTTAATGGAGGCAAATCAACTGTTACAACATTTACCAATAGGAGCTTTAAAACTGTATTTGAATATACCTTGGATGAGGTAGTTATCCCAAAAGATTGCTAGTGCAAATACTTAGGTGCGAGATTTTAAAGTAATTTGCACTGGAAGGGTCATGTTGATGACATTGTTGGGAAAGCATACAGATCGTTACATGTCGTAATGAGGCTACTTAAAGGATGCAACAAAGAATTAAATGAAAAAAGTTACTTAAGTATGGTTCGTCCATTATTGGAATATGCAAACAGTGTTTGGGATCCTCACCAAGAATACCTAATAAAAGAAATAGATAGTGTGCAGAGGAAAGCAGCAAGATTTGTAACAGGGGATTTCAGGAGAAACAGTAGTGTATCAGAAATGTTAGAGGAACTTGGGTGGGAAACTTTAAGTAAGAGAAGGGAGAAAACTAGACTTATAGGATTATATAGAGCCCTTACAGGAGAAGCAGCATGGGGAGAAATCTGTGAGAGGCTTCAGTTGGAAAATAATTATATTGGCAGAACTGACCACAAGTATAAATTAGAAGGAATTTTAGCAGAAGCGACTGGGGTAAATTTTCATTCATTGGGAAGGGCGTGAAGGAGTGGAACAGTTTACCAGGGGTAGTGTTTGATCCTTTTCCAAAATCTGTGCAGGTATTCAAGAAGAGAATAAACAGCAACAGGGAAAATAAATGAAATGTTAGAGGGCATTCGACCAGTGCAGGCTATTGTAAATAAAAAAAATAAAAAATGAGTGTTAAAAAAAAAAAAAATTTAATTCCATCCCCTGGTCCATAGAGTTTGGACAGCCAAAGTAGGGGACTGCCTGTAGGGGTGGAGTACAGTGGAGACTTCGAGGGGCCTGGGACCGCTACGGTAGCTGTAGAGGCCCTTCAGGAACTCTGAAAAGTGGTGGCAAAAGGGGGCTCTGGTTAAGACGCAGCAGATCGTTATGCTACGTAGGTTCCAAAATGGGTAAAAAAAAGTAAATAAATGCAATGTAAATTTTAATCTTATACCAGTTGCATAGTATTATTTGAAGTAATTCCACATGCTGTATATGAGTTGACTATGTTTGTAAGTATAGGAGATATTATAAGTAGAATTTTGTAAACAATATAAATTTATTAAGGATGATCTGTTTGTTTAATAGAAAAAAACTGTTAGCATAAATTGTATGTTACTGTATTCTAGAAAAAAATTTTTCTTCTCTTGTTAATTTAAAATTTAGTGCTTGACAATGTATTTTAGTGTACCATTTGCCACCGAGGTAGACACCTCATTTGCAAATAAAGAGATTTTGATAATTTTACCTTTGTATAGTAAATCACACTTATTGAGAAAATGGACGGCTACAGATAGACACTTCACTACGGATGGTCGAGTTAGCCTTCTGTCAGGCATATGGGGCAAATATTTCTTTATAGGAAGGAGAGTTAGGGACTGGAATAACTTACCATGGGAGATGTTCAATAAATTTCCAATTTCTTTGGAATCATTTAAGAAAAGGCTAGGAAAACAACAGATAGGGAATCTGCCACCTGGGCGACTGCCCTAAATGCAGATCAGTAGTGAGTGATTGATTGATTGATGCTCCAAAGTAGTTTTTTTTTTTTCTAATTGCTTTACGTCGCACTAACACAGATAGGTCTTATGGCGACGATCCAAAGAAGTAAGTTTCCCGTAACTGACCTAAAACCTGCATTGCAATACCCTAGCTCGCTTACTGAAGAGTACTTAGGATTTGGATTCTTCATTTCAGGTTAAATGTGAGCAGAAATCCCACCTTCAGCAGCATAAATCTGCAGTTGCTCACATGGCTAGCGTAGCGAGGAGAAATATGTCCATCAGCAACAGTAAGCAAACGTTTATTTCTTCCACACTTGGCAGGCCTGAAGATAACTTTGAGTTTCACCTATGTCAGGGGTTGGTGTCTGCAAACTTCCCATGGAACATACTAAGTAACCTGACCATGAAAACATTCCTGGGAGACATCAGTGGCTGCACTATACCTAATGAATCCACTTCCAAGGAAGAAATATTTGCATCCTATTTACCAGAAGACATTAGGTGAAATAAGAATCCATTTTAAGGAAGAATGATTTGCATCCTATTTACCAGAAGACATTAGGTGAAACAAGAGAAGATATAGGCGATCACTATATTTGGTGTTCTGTCGATTAAACATCTGACATTTGCGGTTGCTTCATTGTGAATGTGGTACAGTAGTAGGATAGCTGGATCAAAATGAACCAGGTAACCCTCATCTAATCCTTTGTAAAGAAGTAGAACGAACTAACAACAGCACAATAGCCTGCGCAGTGAGGGATGCTTTACGTATATTGTGGCCAGCAGAGAATCAAAATAGTAAGTTCCTTCTGTTAGTGACAGAAAGAGCTGCCTACATGTTGAAGGCAGGGCAGGTTATACAGTCCTTCTACCCAAGTATGCTACACGTTACGTGCTTGGCCCACGGCCTGCACCGCCTTGTGAACAACGTGGTTTCTTCAGTCAAGAAAGTTTTCTTAAAAGCCGGAACATGTATACAGTTGTTCAAAGAGAAACTACCGGCAACACTTCTTCCACCTGAGCCAATACATACCCGCTACGGAACTTGGCTGTCTGCACCTAGAAGGAATTAAAAATGTCGTCAATGACTTTGACAAAACAGAAGCTTCCTGCATCGCCAAGGCCAAGAAATCGCCTGAGTGCCCGACTCTCGTCGCTTCCCTAGCATATATTAAGACATTTTTGTTTTATACCAAAAGCTATTCTCCAGTTGGAAAGTGCAACCTTGCCACTCAAAGATTCCCTGGATATCATTGGCAATGTTTCCAGAAGAGAAATACCTAGGCCATTGGGAATGGCATGTTCTTCGAAGCTGTAGAAGATTCTCCACGCAATCCTGGTTTTGAAGATATGAAAGTCATCAATTCTGTATTACAGGGAGAAAATATTCAGGAAAATTACCCCTACAACCTGCTGCATTAACATCCATGTACTACGCTCCAATGACGTCATGTTCCGTTGAAAGAACTTTTTCGTCATATAAGAATGTGTATGTGACAAGAGGAAATCATTTATGCCAGACAATTTGGGTATGTACGTTGTTATTTACTGCAATGCCAAAAAATAACTTACAAAGGAAACAGTTAAGTGTGTGGGTTTGTGTGTTTTTATGAATATATGACAATGTAATCTTTTGTGAAATAAGTACATAAATTTTAAAGAACTATGAAAACAGAAAATTATTGCTGCCTGTATTGATTCTGGAGGCAAAACCTAAAATAACCTATTATAAGAATACAAGAAACCTATAAAGTGAAGGTTTAAGCCACCTAAAAATCCGGGCCCTAATAATAACTAATAGAAAGTATACTTTTAAACACGATAAAACAGGACACTATCCCTCATAAAATGGATGATGAGGTCTGTTGACTGCGTGTCATCTCGTAGAATGAGGGAGATGGTACTCGGAAGTTTTAGACTACAGCACAGACCGGACAGGTCCACGCACTCCGTGAGGATTTGTACCATGGTAAAATGACCGCTGCAAGTACACACCGGGGTGGGGCCTTCGTCCTTCAATAAGCAGGAGTGCGTTGCTATGCCGTGGTCAATAATAAGAATAATACAACTGCTTCCCTCTGAGAAGCACGAAGGGAAGTCAATATTACTCAAAATTAGTTTCAGCATACAGGAGAACTTAACAGTTAAAGAACATAGAGTGTGTAGTACATTTAAGAGTAGTGTAACATACAATAGTGCTTAATTTAAATATGTAATACATAGTTTTAGTTTAGTATTTATTTAATTGTCTTTAGGTTATCTTTAGCGCCCTCCAAGTGCAATTATTTCATCATGCAGACATCTGCGGCTAAGAGTGCAGTTCTCAAGAAAAAGAAGGCTTTAGTCATGGGACACCTCTCAGCAGCCAATCTTGTGCTCTGTGAGGGAATATTTTGAGAGGGGAAAGATACCGGGGACACCCTTCTTACCTGTTGCTCATGTGGTTCAGAGAACAGCTCAAGCCACAAAAGTCAACAGGAGTACCGTAATTAAGATTGGGAAACAAAACTACTTTGCTGATGAAGAAGCAGCAGGATCATCCTGGGAAGAATAAAAAATAGGTCTAAGACAGTTACAGAATTGAATTATTTTCAACAAGATGCTATCAGTAGGCATATTTATTTCTATTACTGCAGAAGAGAACACCCTACATTGGAGAAATCACTCCACTTGATAAAAGCGGTCTCTTACATGGACATAAAACTGCGTGCCTCTAAGTGCACAGCCAACTTGTTCAGTGGTACTTATTTTACTACTGGCCCATTCTGAAGACATATTCGCTTCCATGTGTTTTTCTTCTCCTAAACTCTTTCCAGAGAGAGAGAGATGGAAAGAGAGAGAGAGAGAGTGTGTGTGTGCGTGCGCCGCACGCACTAAGCCACCAGAATGGTTTCCCTCTTGAACTGCAGAAAGTCTATCAGTACTTGTGATCCTTTCTACACATTCACTTGATTCAATTTTCACAGGTTCAGAAGATACTTCTAAAGAATCGTTAGGCTCTTCTGTAACATGTGAACCACATGTACACTTTGCTCCTAATAAAAGAACTATGAACTCTCTTGCTGTGGGAGCACAAAGCGAGTGTTTTATACTTTTCGGATTACAGTATTTAAAAACAATGAAAGCAGTTAAATTTTAACATATATTAACCCCAGATTAACTTTGACAGTTAGCTATTTACTAGTCGATTGCTACTACGGTGGTATTAATGGCACTTGGTGCAGTACGGATACTATTAGATTGTCCTTCATCAGAATAGCTTTTCTGATGCAAGGTGTGAAAAACCAACCCCCTACTCTCTTGTATTCCATTAGCCAAAATAGTGGAAGGATAAGAAAGAGCAAGGAAAAGATTTTCATTTTCTTTAACTCCGAGCTGATGACACAAAATGGTTAATAGGACAAGAATGATAATTTTAGAACAGTAGTTTACAGAAACTTCAATCATGTGCTCGTACGCATCATATATGGAAATGTAACAAAAGCAGACGAACAAGCTAGATTTACAGCCACAAGCAAACACTTCATAGGAAATGTGATAGGAATATTCCAAATAATATTCCATCAATTATTTTGTTTCTTTAGAGAAAAAGGTGCCGGTACTGAGTACTGTTGCGTACCACCACAGAAAGAAACAAAGCACTGATCTAAGATATCGAGGTATCAAAAGTACCGAGAACCATCACCATTTTATAATAATACTAGAAGAAGTAACCGTTGTTAATGGGATAATTACTTAGAACTCCCCCACGCCTACATCTTGTTCCCCAGATTCTGAGGCACATACGGTAAGTGGACATGCCTCTCCCTGTCAGCAGCTTGTTGTGGCATACTCTCTTCCTATCTCTCTGTGGCCCTTTGCAGTTTAATATTGTTTTGTATCATTGCTGACCTTGATTTGATGTCTTTATTCCCTTATAAAAGGTTTCAATATCGTAGGCCTTAAAATATAGTTTTCTTTTGACTGCGATATTAGGGCATCTAACGTAAAGGGAGTCCTTCCTTCTTTCATGACTCCTCCTTGCCTTATTCTTCAAGCAATTGTTCCTTCACGATTTTGTTCTCATTTTTTATAATCATCTTCACAATTTTACACAGGATTTTACACCTTAAGACAACCTGACAAAAACCATCACCATTTAGCATGCTTGAACAATATTTCCAAGTTAGCAATGCTCGACGTTGATATGGACTAAGCAAAGAAAGTCTAAATTCATGAATTCTGTTATCATAGTTGGTATGGAAAAACTGTATAAGACATCGTTATCGTGACGTCATGCTTGGCTGAGGTCGTGTCGGTTCGTGCTCCGTATTAATTGTGTTATTTCCTGGTGTATATTGAAGTTAAGACGCCTAAAACATGTTTCTACTGCTGCAGTAAGTTGCATAGGAATATTCAATATATAAATTAAATTGGTAGATATTCATATAATTGCCTAATCGTGCAGTTTTATAGTTTTATAGTCGTAATGTGTATGTAAACATTAAAACACCAGTGTTGCCAACCTAATTAACTTGAAGTGTCTGAGTATCCTCACTGTCACGCTCTTTTGTCAAGTCAAGTCGATATATCGAAAGAGTGTAGCGATGAGTACCTGCCTGGAATGTACAAAGGCCGTGCCTAGGCAAGACGTAACGGCAAAGATTCAGTGCAATGACTGTAGTAATTGGTTCCATAGCAAGTGTGTTTATCTTAAGGAAACGGATGTGGAGTATATGATGTCACAGGGTCAGGTGTGGAGGTGTAAACAGTGTTCTAACAAGAGGCGTATGAGTTTACATAGTGATGCGACAGTGGTGCCATCTGTGGGTGATATTTATAAATTATTGCTAACTATGCAAGAGAAGTTGGACAGTGTAAACAAGTCTACTACTGACATCGAGCGACAACTAGGCAATTCAATTAATGTTTGTCATGAGAGACTGGATGAAAACAGTAAACTTATTAGTAAACAACAGGAAATAATAGACAGGCAACAAACTATTATAGACAATTTGGTCACCGAAAATAGGCGACTGGCGAACATGGTAAACAATCTTGCCATGAGGTGTGATGACCTTGAGCAATATTCAAGGTCTAACACTGTTGAAATATTTGGTGTTCCCGAATCTCCTAATGAGGATGTAGTGCAGACTGTCATCAATATAGGCAAGGCTTTAGACTTAGATTTGAAGGAGGACATGATTGATGCTTGTCATCGATTAAAAAAGGTCTCTAATCGTCCAACTTCTGGAATTATATTTAAATTTGTTAGAAGGACCCATAAAGAGCAATTACTCGCCAGGCGCAAGGTCAAGCGAACCTTATCCACAACTCAGCTCGGCATGTCAACTCCCAACCCAATCTATATTAATCAATCACTTGCCCCAGCTAGAAGAGTTTTATTTGCAAAGGCAAAGCAGTTGCAACGTGAAAAGGACTATAAATACCTCTGGGTTAGTAGAAGTGGAAAGATCATGATTAGGAAGGTAGACGGTAGTCCTATACATGTCATCAGTAATAATGAGGACCTGAGTAAGCTCTAATCTCCATGCTTTTCCTTATACATTTATTTATTTTTTCTTTGAAATTATTTAATTATTTGTGTGTAAATATTTGCTTCTATTTTTTAATATTTATTATTTTCTACTAATATCTGATGATGCCTGAGAATGAATTAACAATTTATTATCAAAATGTTCGTGGCCTAAGAACAAAAACTGCTGTATTTCTTAAAAATCTTATATGTAGTGATTATGATGTAATTGTACTGACAGAGTTTTTTGGGTCAGGATATCATGGCTAGTGAGTTCTGCGATGATCGCTATATAGTGTTCAGAAATGACAGGGATCTGTTTTTATGTGGGAAGACTAGAGGTGGTGGAGTTTTAGTAGCTGTCAAAAAGGAGTACAAATCCAAACTTTGTTCTAAATATAATGATCAACGGTGCAAGTCAATAACTCTTTACATTCAGGGTCATACTCGTAAGTTATTCATAAATGCTGTGTACATTACTCCCTCTTCTAAACTGTCTGTATATGAAGGATACTTCAATTACGTTGGAAACATAGAGGGTCTTATAACATCTGACTGCCTTATTGTCGGTGATTTCAACATACCTGAAGTTGTTAATGCCAGTTATAACTTTAATGAAGGATCAATGACTAGTCGTCGTCTATTTCAGTTCATCTCATATCTTGGATTAACATCACATAACAATATTCAAAATTGTAATTTCAGGACATTAGATTTAGTATTAGGTAATATTCAAGTTGAACTGAAGCATGACGAATTCACATTAGTATCTGAAGACTTACATCACCCTGCACTTTGTTTAGTTTTACCGCCCATTAAAAAAGTTCCATTGCCTCCGATAATTAATCGCGAATATTACAACTTTAAAAAGGCTGATTTTTTTGCGGCTGTATTGTAACATATGAGACTTCGACTGGAGTTTATTGTATTCTTTCAAAAATATTGATCTTGCTGTTGATTTCTTTTATACATCGCTGTACAAATGTTTCAAAAACTGCGTTCCAAAGCAGAAAGTAATTTGAAAATCCAAATATCCAGTTTGGTTCACGCGTGATATTATTCAGTCCATAAAAATAAAGAAGAAATGTGCTATAAAAAAGAGATTTTCGAAATATTACGATACGAGATTTAGACAGATTCGGTCGGAATTGAAAATGAAATTACATGTGGCTTATGCTGTTTATATTCATAATTTAGAAAATGGAGTTAAGAATAATATTAGTCAGTTTTGGACATATGTCAAAAGTAAGCGGGAATCACGTTCATGTGACAATACATTTCTACTGAATGAAAATTGTTATAGACCTGGAAACATTGCAAACGGGTTTGCTGAGTATTTTTCATCGGTGTATGTGAACACGGATTTTACTTATAATGTGGAACATCTTTCTTTGAATGAAGTTTTTGTTCTTCCCAGGGTTGATAAATTGAACATCACTCATATACTGGTAGATAAAGTAAGAACAGTCATTAATAAAAAATTAAAACCTAAGAAATCCAGCAGACCTGATGGCATTCCACCATACATAATCAAGGGCTGTGCTGACATACTGGTTGCTCAATTAACCTTCTTGTTCAATCTTTCTTTAAAGACATCCTGCTTCCCGGAAAAGTGGAAAATGGCAAAAATTACTCCAATCCTAAAGGGAGGGAACTCAGAGATGATAGCAAACTATCGCCCTGTTTCAGTAATTAATGCTATAGCGAAGATATATGAGCACATACTGAACTTTAGGATTTACGACCATATTAAAGTAGAGCTATCACAATGTCAGCATGGCTTTATGCCCGGCAGATCTGTCATTACTAACTTGCTAGGTTTTACTCAAAAGATTTACAATGCATTAGACACAAATAGAAGAACCGATGTAATATACATGGATCTAGAAAAGGCCTTTGATAAGGTGGACCACAAAATTCTTTTGATAAAGCTGCATCAGTTTGGAGTTTGTAAATCATTACTTCAACTATTAAGTTCCTATTTAAAATATAGGCAGCAATCTGTTTATTTTAAAAGTGAAATTTCACATAATTTTGTAAGTTCTTCAGGTGTGCCACAAGGTTCCAATCTTGGTCCTCTCCTATTTCTCATTATGGTTAATGATTTGCCTGGAATGGTTCGTTCCTCTGATTGTTTGTTATTTGCTGACGACATTAAGTTATATAAGACCATATATAAATGCAGTGACGTGAATGATTTGCAACAGGATATTAATAATATTATATTATGGTGTGATAGCAACAAATTATTCCTAAATGTTAAGACATGTAAAGTTCTAGTATTTACCAGGAAAAAGGAATATATAAATCCGACATATTATATTGGTGAAACAACACTTGAAATTGTAACGTCTATTAATGATCTAGGAATTACTTTCGACAGCAAGTTAACTTTTAATAGCCATATTGCAAAAGTAATAGGTCAGTCTAACAAGATGCTTGGTTTTATTATTAGAAATTCCAAATTATTTACTCAACCTGAAGTTATTATTAAGTTGTATACAAGTTTAGTACGAAGCAAGTTAGAATATTCGTCGGTAATCTGGGACCCCCTTTATAAGGCCCAAACACATCACATTGAGATTGTACAAAATAAATTTCTAAGATATTTGTATTATAAAACTTTCAATGTATTTTGTCCATTTGACATTTCAACCCACTATTTAAGAAGTTTATTCAATTTCACGTCTTTGAAAACAGGAGAACATTAATTTCGTTACATATATTGAGGAAAATTTTGAATGGAAATATTGACTGTCAAGAATTACTTACCTTCATTCCATTTCATGTACCACAAGTAACATCACGACAGCAAGTATTATTTCACATCCCAAGATCTAGAAGCGTTCATCACTCTAATTCACCACTAGTCAAAACATTGTCAGTTTATAATTCAATTAGTGCACAAGTTGATTTATTTGCTGGCACTAGGTTGTTCAATAAGCAAATAAAGGCCATTTTTTTACTAAATCATTATTAAATTCCTTTTTGCTGGAATGCTAGGTACTCATAAGTTTTTGTTTGTGTTCTTTTTCAACTTGTTTAGTAATTTTCTATGGCTGACGTATAGCCTATATTATTATGTTTTTCAATTGTAGTAATAATTTTAAAATGTGTCCTGCTTATTAGTTTTCTGCTGTACTTCTTTCTATTATCTTTACTATTGTTATTATTTTTGGTTGATGTATTTACACTTTAAAGTCTGTATGTCATGAAGGAACGTAACTGGGCTTACCCTGTGTACCTTCGTATTATCAAATAAATAAATAAATAAATAAATAAATAAATAAATAAATAAATAAATAAATAAATAACAGATCGGAAATTGTACTCTGTATCACTTTTGTTATGTAGTACTTTTTGATAGGACCAATAACATAGGTATTTTAGGCGCCTTCAAATAAAGTACCATTTCATACAACGTGAACACACTTATTTATAGCCTAGAGTGTAGTGCCTTATTCCCTGACTTTACATACCGATTATCATTAAATTCTGTTCACCCATTTTCTCATGGTCCGGCGTTGATAAGGACTTAGCAATAAAAATCGAAATTCATTGAATACCTCTGTCATTATAGCTGGTACAATGAAAATGTACAAGATATAAGTGATAGGAAAATTAATGCTAAATAACTTCAGTTATGTAATTTAACGATACCACCACTAATAACATAGACATTTGAGAATTGAATTTTAGACCTTCCCAGAAACTACTAGTAAATTATTTATAGCCTAGATTACAGAGCCTAACTCATAGTGCATTGGCACTGCCGGTGGCTACAATTGGCTTATGCAGTGGCCTCCACGGTATGCACTAGCCAGCGTCTTGGTAGGTGTGCTACGTACCAACTGATGAGCCCAGCATAGCACACGAGGGCGGAACGCTGGCAACCAGGAATGAGTTAGTTGGAAAATTTATAATGTCCAATAACGGACCATTTATATTGGTATTATATTGGTATTACATACCACTTAGTCGAGCAGCTCTTCTTCTTTCTCTCAGTTCTTCCCAACCCAAACATTGCAACATTTTTGTAACGCTACTTTTTTGTCGGAAATCACTCAGAACAAATCAAGCTGCTTTTCTTTGGATTTTTTCCAGTTCTTGGATCAGGTAATCCTGGTGAGGGTCCCATACACTGGAACCATACTCTAGTTGGGGTCTTACCACAGACTTATATGCACTCTCCTTTACATCCTTACTACAACCCCTAAACACCCTCATAACCATGTGCAGAGATCGGTACCCTTTATTTACAATCCCATTTATGTGATTACCCCAATGAAGATCTTTCCTTATATTAACACCTAGATACTTACAATGATCCCCAAAAGGAAATTTCACCCCATCAACGCAGTAATTAAAACTGAGAGGACTTTTCCTATTTGTGAAATTCACAACCTGACTGTTAACCCCGTTTATCAACATACCATTGCCTGCTGTCCATCTCACAACATTTTCGAGGTCACATTGCAGTTGCTGACAATCTTGTAATTTATTTATCACTCTATAGAGAATAACATCATCCGCAAAAAGCCTTACCTCCGATTCCACTCCTTTACTCATATCATTTTTATATATATATAAAAATCGCTGGGGCCATCAAGGACCACGTTAAGTCTTGTTGCATTTGACAATGAACTTGGCCTTCTTTAGAGCCCAAATTTCCCTCATTCTTTGTGAGTGGGCCTGCTTACGCTCCTCTGTCCAAAGGGCACAGTGTCTTCTCTTCGGTTGCTCATCTCGGTTTAGCCCGTTCGTCAATATTTTCTTGCAGAAGAGATCTCTGTTAAGAGCGTCTTCAGCTGAGATATGTAGCATTTGCAGGTCTTCTTTGGTAATTCTAAACCAGGGAGTTGTGGTTTGAATCAAAAAAGTGAAAGATTTCTTTAGTTAACTTTCTTCCGTCCATTCTTTTCAGATGACCGTAAAATCGTGCCCGTCTTTTTCTGATTGTGTCGGTAATTTTCTCTAATTTGCTGTAGACTTCCTTGTTGGATCTCTTTTGACGGATTCCATTTTTGTACTTTGATCCCAAGATTCCTCTCACAATTTTGCGTTCTCTTTTCTCCAGTTCTTCAAGAAGTACTTTGTTGGCATTTAGAGACAGGATTTCGGCTGCATATAGAACTACTGGCTTCAGAACTGTTTCATAGTGACGTATCTTGGTGTTTTGGGAAAGACATTTTTTGTTGTAGATTGTGCGGGATGTTTGGTAGGCTATTTCCAGTTTGCGTACTCGCTCCTGAAGTGCTTCTTTGTCCAGTCCATTTTTCATGATGATCTCAGCCAGGTATTTGAATTTGTCTACTTGGCTGATGTCCCCGTATTCTGTATGGAGTTTTGGTGGAGCCTCTTTGATGTTAGTCATTACTTCTGTTTTCTCAAACGATATCTGCAAGCCAGTTTGTTCGGCAGTTTCCTTTAAAATTTCAACTTGAGCTCTAGCGGTTTCTATGTCCTTTGAGAGAACAGCAATATCATCGGCAAATGCTAAGCAGTCTGTTGCGATCCCCTTGGATCTGGTTCCTATTCTCAATGGACTGTAGTTGGTTTCCTGTAATCTCACCCGCCAAGGTTCTGATGATCTTTTCAAGAACACAGTTGAAGAGTATCGGGGATAGCCCATCACCTTGTCGGACTCCTGTTTTGATGTCAAAGGAATGCGAGAGACATCCGTGGAACTTCACCTTGGATTCTGTATCGGTCAGAGTGGCTCTAATTAATGCCAGCAGTTTCCAATCAACTCCAAATTCATTTAAGATGTTTAGCAGGACTTCCCGGTCAATGGAGTCGTACGCTTTCTTAAAGTCCACAAAGACAGACACATACTGCTTGGACCTTAAGTGTACAATATCTGATGATCGTTTTGAGATTTTGGATCTGTTCAGCTGTTGAGCGACCTTTTCTGAACCCTCCTTGGTATTCACCTATTTGATGTTCGACTTGTGCTTCCAAACGCTCCAGGATGGCAAGTGATAGAATTTTGTAAGTCACGGGTAGCAAAGATATTCCTCTGTAGTTGTTGATGTTCTTCATGCTGCCTTTTTAGTGTAGTGGATGGATCAAAGCTATTTTCCAATCTTCGGGTAGGGTCTCCTTGTTCCAAATTTCTTCTATTTGCTTTTGCAAGATATCAAGTGATTCCTCTGGGGCATATTTCCATAGTTCTGCTACTACTGAGTCTTCACCCGGCGCTTCGTTATTTTTGAGACGGGCAATGTGGCACTTGATTTCATCTCTGTCGGGTGGTCTGGAATCTGGGTACCTGAGTAAGGGTTCCTTGGTCTCAATGGCGCTTTGCGGTTTAAAGCAATTAAGTAAATTCTTGAAGTAATCTGCCAGAATGCTGCAATTTTCTTCATCTGACGTCGCCAGTGTGCCGTCCTTTCGCTCAAAGCATAGAGATGGTGGTTTATAGCCAGTGAGTTTGCGTTTGAAGGCTCTGTAGTACTCTTTGCTTTCATTCTTCCTAAAGTTTTGTTCTATCTTTTCAATGAGAAATTTTTCGTATTTACGTTTCTCAGTTCTGAACACCCTAGCTGCTTGGGCACGTTGGGTTTTGTAGGTTTCCCAATCATTTTCTGATTTCGTAGAGTAGTACTGTTTCCATGCATTGAGTCTTTCTTGGAGGACTGATTCGCAGGTACCATTCCACCAGGCATGCTTTTTGCTTGATTTCTGCAACGTCTTTGGCGGCCTCAACAAGGAGACTTTTGGCGTTGTTAAAGTCACAGTCATTTGGTCTAGCCTTCTCCTGGAACTCCTCGACCCTTTGCCGAAGTTTATCATTGTCGAAGCGTGTGACCTGTTTGGTTGTCTTCCTTGTGTTTGAGGGAACTGGTTTGAATTTGATAAGAGACATATAATGATCTGAGGCCACATTGATGCCTTTCTTTACCTTCACATTCATAATCTCAGGGCTGTTTCTCCTGGAGATTGCAACGTGATCAATTTGGAACTCTCCGAGAGCTTGGATGGGAGAACGCCAAGTCATTTGCTTTCTAGGTAGATGGCGAAAGTGGGTCGACATGACCTACAGGTTGTGATTTTCGCAAATGGACACCAGTCTTTTGCCGTTGGGATTGGTTCTTTTGTGAGCAGGGTAATTTCCTATAACTTTCTTGTACTTCTGTTCATGACCTAGTTGGGCATTGAAGTCACCCAAAAGAAGCTTGACATGGTGTTTGGGGATTTTGTTTGATTTTTCATCTAGTAGGTCCCAGAAATTATCAACTTCGTCTGGATCAGACTTGTTCTTATCGTTTGTAGGAACATGTGAGTTAACTAGGGCGTAGGTTTTGTTCGCGCATTTAATTGTGAGTATAGACAATCTGTCATTCACTGGTTCGAAATTTGCAACCGATCTAAGGATCTTGGTTCTAACAGCAAACGCGGTTCCAAGCATCACAACTCCATTGAGAATTCCTATTTGCGCTTTGCTCTTGAAAAATCGGTAGCCTTCAGATTCAAAAATCTCTTCAACTGGGTGCCTTGTTTCCTGTAGGGCCATTATGGATATCTGATTTTCGTGAAGAGCTTTGGTGAGGGTTTTCAGCTTGCCAGTTTGTGTAAGTGAATTTATGTTGAAAGTTGCTAGAAAGGTTTTAGATGTTGGCCTGAGTTTTTGACTCTTCGGGGTACACCGAGACGCTCCAACTCGTCTCTTGCATGATGTCCAGTCTCCTCCAGAATCCGAACGAGACTCGTGCGCCGTGGCCTTCACGACGAGGGATTTATCCGAAGATTTACCCCCTGGGGTATGTTTCTTGAAATGTTGTGCCATCATGCTTTTTGACTTGACTTTGCTTTGGACGGGTACCCATCCTATTACAACTAGGGTTGTTAGCCCTAGAGGTTGCCTCAAGATGTTTTCTGGCTTCTGGTCATTTACCAGTCTTCGCCGTAACCCTGGCAAGGGACCAGTTTTTTTTTCACGGTGGTATTTTATTTCCCTACTACCCTCTGACTCTGCTGGCGGCAGAGCCAGCGAGCTTCCCCAATTCCAATGGGGCGCGCCCGGTGGAGGTAACCGGTAAATCCCCGCACGGGCATATCATTTATATATATAAGAAAACATAAAGGTCCGATAACACTGCCCTGAGGAACTCCCCTCTCAACTATTACAGGGTCAGACAAAGCTTCACCTACTCTAACTCTCTGAGATCTATTTTCTAGAAATATAGCAACCCATTTAGTCACTCTTTTGTCTAGTCCAAATGCACTCATTTTTGCCAGTAGTCGCCCATGATCTACCCTATCAAATGCTTTAGACAGATCAATCGCGATACAGTCCATTTGACCTCCAGAATCCAAGATATCTGCAATGAAGAACACGCCGACCAGGAATCGAACCTCATCATCAAATTTGAGTACATTTCATTGTAATATATCTATCCATCTGTGTAGAAACTAGATGATCTTTCTTCTCTAGCGAGTAGTTCTATTAAAATTTGCAATATTTAGATATATTTTCCACACTTCCATTCTTGATGGTGGCAAGGTAGACTACTTACATGTGTGAACAAGATTTTGAACCCTATTAGAGTACTTGAATGTAGTTTATCTTCTGAATGATTTTTCAATTGCAGATCTATACTTAAAAATAATTGACCTCATGCTTAATATTCGAGTTTGACTACAATTGTGATATTTGGAGGTAGTGTGAGATGGAATTAAATGTGGTTCTAGTGATTAGAGTTGAATTGAGCTTCATCTGTGCATAGTCCGATGATTCTTTTGAATTGTGTCATCTGCTTTCAAGTTAATTTCGAGATAGCTGATAGACGTAATCATCATTAATAATAATAATAATAATAATAATTTTTAAATTACAAGATCGGGTTAAACAGTGACTTAATGGTCGTAAGCTATAAAAGTGATAGATTATTTTTGAATAAGTTATTTAATGTGCTCTATTTATGAATTTGCCTGGAATATTGGTAACCCCATGGGTAAGATTATAATGTGTTTAAGCTTGTGTCTGGAGAACACAGCAGGTTAGTGGAATTTTGAGCACGTTTTGGGCACAGTTCTTATGTGTAAAAATAAAAATAATTGAGGCTTATGGACCATGTGCTAGTAATTTAAGATGACCCACCTGATGGTAGTGATTACTGTTTTATACCAGAGCTTTGAATAATTCTCTTAATTTACGACTAATCATCGTCGTATGTGAATAATTCACTCTATAAAAGTGATACTCTAAATTCGATCACATACCACATGCAAAGTTGAGTGTGTAATTAACCACTGTTCATTCATGCGATTACACTGACCTGACGAAGAATAACAATCATGTAATGATAATAATATGCCCAGGATTCAATTGTAAATAATGTATATAAATTTTTGTGTAACCATGGTGTGAATGTATTGTGTGAATGTGGTAGTTAGCGAGGTTTTCTAATGACAATTGTGCATATTGTGTTTTAATCTGGTCATGGGTTCACCTCAGTGATCCAGATTATTTTGGCGTTGCCTTTTTCGATTTTTTGGTTCTGTGGAAGTGTTTAATGAAATACTATTGAAATTATAATAACGTAACATCAAGATTTAGGCCTTCTTTTTCTTTGAATTTAATTCAGATGAATAAGATCATTCAGTTTAAAAGCAAAGGCAAAGATATAAAATAACTAGCAGTTAAAATTAATCTGTGATTAGGATGAATATTCAATGATCAATGTAGATTAAATACCTAATAAGCAACTCAAGGCGATAATAATTGATAACTCATTAATTCATTTAAAGAAGTCATAACTAATTAATAATTAAATAATTAGAGCAACACGATTGTGTGATTATATAAAATGGCATAAAGGATCATTAAGAGGGGTGTTAACCCTGGAACCGGCAGTCGTCGCGATCGCGACTCATTTCACTGTTACTCAACCGGCAGAGTCGCTATAGAGATTCATTACGCCAGCGCTGACTAATTTCGAGATAGCGCCTTGACATTCAACTTCTTTAAGACATATCTTGCATCATGTTGAAGAGAAAACTCTACTCTATAAATACAGCACAATTCTGTAATAGTTTAGTGTGAGAGTGTGTGCGGTATACACGTGGAAAAACGAGAACGCTTTGCAGACTGTCATTCTGTTGTGCTTGCTGTGGTTGTCCGATGTGCATTTCCTTTCGTGGCGCAAAATTATTGAATTGTCACGAAGTAGTTAAATTCGTAAATGTTTGTTTGATCTGGACAGCGAAGGTGATAGGGACGTATTTTGAGAAGGAATCGACGATGATTTTGACAATAATTCGTCAGGTAGTAGTGAGTTATATGAGCCTAGGCTAAGTGATTTCGACACTGATATTGACGATGTGGAACAACATGAACCAGCCACTGATGATGATGATAATGATAATGACGGTAATGCAGTTGACCAAATAGAACCGAAGTGGACAAGAGTTTATCCTCCAGAGCCAAAAATGAAAGTAGAAGAGAAGTTCAAGGTTCAAAATGCGGGTGTACGAAATTGCCCTCCGGGAAACAGTCCTCCTCTAACATATTTCTATTTGTTTTTCTCCAATGCTATCTGGAATCATTTAGTGACTGAAACTAATAAATATGCACAGGAAATTATTCGAAATAAAATGAATTCCAGAAATATGGGTCCGTATTTTCGTCTGCAAAGATGGGTTGACGTTACAGTATCTAAAATCAAAAAATTAATTTCTCTAGTTATAAATATGGGTCTGAACCCTAATAACAATATTGAAAAATAGTGGTGCATTTCAAAATCGCAAATATTTCCATATTTTTCTAAAGTCATGTCACTAAAACGTTTTGACTGGAAAGAAATATTCTATAACATGTTGGTAATGGTAATTTTTAATGCCTACATACTCTATAGTTTGAACACCGACAAACCCCTTGAACATGAGGAATTTATGGTTAGTATTGTCGAAGGTCTTGTAGATGAAGAAACTCTTCAAAACATTCTACCTGGACCTTCAGGAGAAATGGGACATCAACTGGTATGCCTCCCAGGGAAGAAACTGCAGAGAAAAGTCACGTACTCACTTCTGGTGCCCAGGATGTAATTATAGTGTCCATAAACAGTACTACCATAAATTAAAACATTTTTGGAGGCCTATGAAAGCAGGAAGAAAGAGGAGCCACCCCGAAGGTAGCGAGGATGAATCTGACTAAGTAGACTCATGTTTTGGTGCGGTGTGCTTGTGTTATTTCAGTTCTATTTTTCTTTACAATACTTCAATGTAGTGAAACCATTCTACATATTTTTAATCAGCATAAAATTGTGCAAAATTTGTATATAGTAAAATCTATAATGTTACTTTTTACATACACGTTACCCAGAACTTTCGGATAATTTTGGAATACTTAGCGTGTGTTGAGTACTTCGCCAATACTGCTTCAGGATACTAAATTAGTAAGTTTAATTTCCTACTATAGTACTCTTCGTCCTTTTCTGAATAAAATGACATGTTATACATGAAAATAAATTGAAAAGCAACATTATCATGAATTTTTTTTGAAGTTGCTTGCAAAACTCGTGTAAATGCTTGCCGCTTGAAGGTAAACCGCTTGCCGCTTCCAGGGTTAATCATATAATTACCACGTGGATAATTGGAAATTTTGAATTTATTTTTTATTGAAAGTAGGAAATGGTCTTTTGCCAGCTATTATGTAAATATTAGAATGAGTTAGGGAAGGCACAGTTCCATTTAATTTTCAATTTTGAAGCCAGTGAAGGCCTAATTTTTATTTATTTATTGTTTTTCAGAACGTAACCTTTGCCTACGCAGATGAAGATCAAATTTAATTTCTGCACAGTCTGATCAAAAATCAACTTCGTGAAAAATATTGATGTAACAGCAAGAAGATTTTGTTTGTTTTACGAGTGCTTATACATAATAAATGTCAGAAATGTTGTTTGAATTTATTCTTTTGTTTGGCCGTCAATCTTATTTCTTTAAAATGGCTCTGAAATAAGGTCAGCCGGTGAACGAACATTCCCCCTTGGGATCTCGCGCACACCGACTGGGTTTACCCGAGTAATGAGATCTATTTCTGTCCATTTGCACGTTTTTCACATATTACATCACACAATACCAGTCTGGCCTTAATTTGCAACCACAAGAAAAGTCCCACTTCTAGTGATATTCAACAACAGCTAATATAGGGTCAGATTAATGGTATATTAATGCATAACATTACATAAAATGTAATATGAACTCTAGTTTAACACATATCTGTACAAGTTTTTAAAACAAAGTGTGCAGTTCTGAACAGGAGAACTTTCTTCACACCACATCATTTGCTCCTACGATTAAACATCGTCAGTTTTTAAGATGCTGTTTTAATATTTTAAATCATTTCATTTATCACCATAAATGTAATTTTAGAATATTTTAACTATGTACATTTTTGCCTACAATGACACCTTGGTTCTAACAGTTTTCATGATTGAGTTCAAGCTGATGATGCTCTAATAAAGAACAAAACATGTACCTGTGAGACATGAAATAAACACTTTTGAACTTGTATTGTAAAGGCAGGACTTTCCTGCTATTAATAAGCCCATTAAGGTCGAGGTAATGGACAACATATTAAGTTTATAACTTGTAACATATATCAAGCAAGTAAAATATAATAGTAAAATAAAATAAAATTCTCTACAGAAAAAAATTCACAGAGATATTATGTGAATGTAATCACCTTCTTCAAATTCAGCACGACCATCTCCATAGCCAACGCTTGTAAGTACTGGATCATCCCAGGGTCCATTCACTAAACTGATCAACCTTTGGCATTTGGCAGCAATGGAACGCTTGATAGAGTCCATCTCCACACATCGTTGAAGAGTAACACTCAGATGAATCTTTGTAGCTGCAGCAAGTTTGGGCCACTCCCCGTGAAGCATAATATGCATTGTGTGCCTGTCACACAATAGCAAACAGAACAAATATGAGTAATGGAAAGGAATTACAAAAGTAATGAGTAACATTAAATACAGAAAGCCAGGAATGTGCACAAGTGTCAACACAGTGAATGAAACAGAACAAACTGTAATTTATAATCAATTCTCAATTACTATTACTAAAGAACAAAATTACTCTGATGAGACATTGAATAAGAGATACCTGGCTAGTAGCGTGTGGCACCACCTTTGACCCTGAGATGGCAGAGATGTATTTATTTTTACAAAATGCGTTACGTTGCGCTGACACAGATAGGTCTTATGGCAACGATGGGACAGGAAAGGGCGAGGAGTGGGAAGTAAGCGGCCATGGCTTTAATTAAGGTACAGCCCCAGCATTTGCCTGGTGTGAAAATGGGTGAAAATGGGAAACCACACAAAACCATCTTCAGGGCTGCTGAGAGCGGTGTTCAAACCCAATATCTCCCGAATGCAAGCTCTCAGTTGCACACCTCTAACCACATGGCCAACTTGCTCTGTATCAATCTGTTTTTTACCTAGTCTTTTCTTAAATACTTGCAAAGAATTTGGAAATTTATTGAGCATCTCCCTTGGTAAATTATTCCAATATGATGGAACAGGACTACGTTTGCAAAATTATTACAATCCCATTTTCAAATTACACAGTTTCACCAATCTCTAACTCCTCTTCCTACAAACGAATATTTTCACCAATTTGTCTTCTTGAATTCCAACTTACTCTTCATATTGTGATCTATCCTACCTTCAAAAACACACATTCAAACTTATTTGTCTACTAATGTCATTCCATGCCATTTCTCCACTGACAGTTCGGAACATACCATTTAGTCAAGCAGCTTGTGTCCTTTCTCCCAAGTCTTCCCAGCTCAAACTTTGCAGCATATTTGCAACGCTACTCTTTTGTCTGAAATCATCCAGAACAAATCGAGCTGCTTTTCTTGGGATTTTTTACAGTTCTCGAATCAAGTAATCTTGGTGAGGGTCCCCCGTACACTGGAACCATACTCTAGTTGGGGTCTTACCAGAGACTTATATGCCCTCTCGTTTACATTCTTACTACAAACCCTAAACATCCTCATAACGATGAGCAGAGATCCATACCCTTTATTTATAATACCATTTATATGATTACCCCAATGAAGATCTTTCCTTACATTAACACCTAGGTACTTACAGTGATCCCCATAAGGAACTTTCACCCCATGAATGCAGTAATTAAACCTGAGAGAAGTTTTCCTATTTTCCTTTTCCTTGATAGCATAAAATGTAATTTTTCCATTGATATGCATGGTGACATGATCCAGTGAGGTTTTTCTTATTTCTTATCAAAGAACTTCATTATGCCAAAGACTACTGAATGATTTCAATCCAGAATTCATTATTTTCATTGTTCGAGTTTTGCTACTTAAGCATAAATAGCTTTGGCTTTCTAATGTTTTCTTGTAGACTTAACAATAACGGCTTGAATCTTCAAGTATATAATATAAATAGAATGATCTGCAGCCTTAGAATCTACAGTATATATACAGCAGACTTTCTTAAATTCAAACTCTAAGGGGAATCAGAAACAAAAAAATGAATTATAAAAATTCAAATTAACCAAGAATGACTATTTTAACAAGAATATAGTGCAGTAGAGTACCGTATAAATACTTAAAATGAATTCATTGTAATGAATAATTATTGCAGTATTATGCTTTCTACTGTACCTTAACAGCTGCTTTGTTGACCTGTACTGTAGATGAATCTTTACAGACAAAAATATGCTGCATAAACACTAGTAAAACAACACCATTTACAGGATTTACACAAAATTTAGCGCATGTAACAATACAGTAATTTCTCTGCTCACTTAAAAAAATGAGATGTTTGTTTGGGTTTGTTTAGTTTCACATCATAGACAAAAATCTTCAATTTCATCTAAAGCTTGAAACGTGTCATCATTAACATTTGACTGAGCTTCAACAAATCATCTTGAACTTCGCACCATTTTGAAAGCTCCAGACATGGTCGGTACGGGTTCTTCAATGATGTAATGACGGCTCTCCTCTTTATTATTGGATGGATTGGAATTTTGTAGCACTTTGCGCCCTGCAATACGTACCCATGGCCAGTAGGCAGTAATGTTCGGTCTTTGAATGTTAAAAGCTTAGCGTAAAATCGTGGAAAATTGTATATATATTCCAATATGGCAATCCACATCACATACGAGTGTTAAGCTATTAGGCCCAGTTAAGAATTGCTGGTATATCCAAACCACTGAGCGTATGTTGAACATTAAAGCTTGAAATTTTCTTCATCAAACGGAAACGAAAAATAATTCATGCAGTAGAGGGTTAACATTTGAGTAGTATCTAACAGACCAAATTTAGTTTGCTTCATGTCACTGTTCAGGATTTTAATAACAACCTAATGTTGACAAAATTGTTTTAAATTGTGTATTATGCCTTGACCCATTGGCTGCACCACTGACATCATATTGGGACCTAATGCTCTAGAGTTTTGGAGTCTTGTTATGACCTGTACAGCTATCAATAAATAGTAACATTTTCCCGTTAGCCTCAAACATTCTTTTGTCTAGCGCTACAAGGAAATTTTCAAAAAAGTTCACTAGTCATCCAGGCTTTTTTGTTAGCCTTGTACTGTACCAGAAGACTTTTAACAGCTTTAAAACATCCTGAGAATTATCTGAAGGCTTCAATTTGTGGGACCGTTACAAAATTAACTTGCAATAAAATCCTGACTTTGAATTATCCAAATATACGCTTCGAATATTCTAATTAAATACTTTTTTTTTTGAATCAATTGTAATATGAATTCCAATAAATAAACTTTTAATGTCCACCTATTCAATACAATAATGATAATGTAATATAGATATAATTACAACATACTAATTATATACAGTACTAGTTTTGACACATTTTTTGCGTCATCTTCAGCTGTACAAAGAACCGGAGAATAGGCAAAATATAATACTCATGATATACCTTAAATTGTGCGTAATATAAAACCCTATGAAATCTACAATAAAAACAATCGCACATAATAAAAACTTATTGAACAAGTAGAATACTTGCGAGTCAAACATATACGGAACAGTTCTCAAGTTGATTGATGTCTCTGTGGACATACAGTAGTAAGTTCATTAAGTTTGATGTGCGGTTTACATTAATAAAACATTTTGTGTCCATTCAACTACGGTTCATAAACTGCAGAGTCATCTTAAAAATCATGAATATTGCTGGATAAAATTCAAGTATGACGGAATTCTTCTATATCTAAGGCCTATGAGGTGGAAATATATGAATGGCTCCTTAAGGTGTATTTAAGATCGATGTTTCTCAGTTCAAATGTGGAACCTGTGAAAAATAAATAAAAACCAGTATTTCAATGCAAATCTCAACCTAAATGATATATCCGAGACACCGAAAGTTCTCTTAGATTTCCTTATAGCATTTTTCAAAAATGTTCAAATTCCAAGCAAGAATTTAATTTTACGTATTATACACAACAAGTTTTCCCAATATTCATTTCGTAGTCCACGCCCACCAGATCCCCTCCACATGCCCTGCTTTGGCCTACCCCTATCGCCCCTCCCTTGTTCCGTCCAGATATGCATACCTGACTCAAGCTGTTCATTGTTTACTGCACGTTACTTGCAATACGATCATTCTACGGCCATATGAGGTGTCTTGCATACATTTATATTATTGATTAGAGCCTTAACACTTTCCGCTTCGAATCGTTAACAGTGGTTTTTACTTATTTTTCACCGGTTCCACATTTGAACTGAGAAACATAGATCTTATATACACCTTAAGGAGCCATTCATATGTTTCCACCTCATAGGCCTTAGATATAGAAGAATTCCATCATACCTGAATTTTATCCAGCAATATTCAAGATTTTTAAGATGACTGCAGTTTATGAACCGTAGTTGAATGGACACAAAATGTTTTATTAATGTAAACCGCACATCAAACTTAATGAACTTACTACTGTATGTCCACAGAGACATCAATCAACTTGAGAACTGTTCAGTATATGTTTGACTCGAAAGTCTTCTACTTGTTCAGTAAGTTTTTATTATGTGTGATTGTTTTTATTGTAGATTTCATAGGGTTTTATATTACGCACAATTTAAGGTATATCATGAGTTTTATATTTTGCCTATTTTCCGGTTCTTTGTACAGCTGAAGATGACGCAAAAAATGTGTTGAAACTAGTACTGTATATAATTAGTATGTTGTAATTATATCTATATTACATTATCATTATTGTATTGAATAGGTGGACATTAAAAGTTTATTTATTGTAAT
The DNA here is from genome assembly GCF_040414725.1 of Anabrus simplex. Classification (NCBI taxonomy): domain Eukaryota; kingdom Metazoa; phylum Arthropoda; class Insecta; order Orthoptera; family Tettigoniidae; genus Anabrus; species Anabrus simplex. The sequence continues at coordinate 331,335,395 of NC_090266.1, forward strand.
TCTCAGTTCAATACAGACAAAAATGAAATTTCTTATGTTAACTGGAATATGAATTTCAAGGGGAATAAAATTTTATTCGAATTATCCAATTTCCGAATTATTCAATGTCAAATTAACCAGAGCCCACGGTATTTCGATTTTATTTGCCATACCTGTCGCTCTTTCTAAGCCTTGAAATCTCTTACAACTTCTTATTAATAAGATTATAATAAAAACAATAATATATGGCTAAATCTATTATATATATATATATATATATATGGGAATCAACCTTACTGGCTCCAGGCTCCAGGCAAATGGAGTTTGCGAGCTGATCAGTGTTTGAGAACCTGAAGACAGTCAACAGCCCCAATGGCAAAGGAGGTCCACAAATCCCAATGTCACAGGAAGTGAAAAACTGCCTTTAAAACTTAAATGCACACATGGCTGTTCCTGCAATGAGTGGTAGTGTGGTCAGAGTCTGTACACCAGGTGATGTGCAGCTGAGAAATAAACTCTACAGTTTACAATCGTAGTTTTAATCTTGGAATGGTCCACAGACTGTTCCCCAAGGAAGTCAAGTAACCTATGCACGACGCACTTACGGGATAACTACTCCAGGTGGTAAACGTCAATCCCCCATGGCAATACCCAGTGCAACTGGACCCAGAAGGAGTCTGAGCCTTCTACTGGTGACCCATCAACTAAGAGCAAACTGAGAAAGAAAACTTAAATATTTCTTTGGTACGCGAAATATTAACACGTCTTAAAGTTGAAATACTAAAACAACTTATTGAAACACTAGATGACCACAAAATCTTAATAGATGCTCTTCAGGAAATGAGAGATACAGAGAGTAATATGTTAAGACTCAGAAAATGACAGAATATACAAAGGAAAACTGGGAAAGAGAGGAACGAAGAACGCCCCCATCATCGGAACTACTTTCGTAGTTCACAAGAGCATAGGGCAATCAGTCCAGAACTTTTATTCACCCTTGGAGAGACTGTCCCTCTAACCATAAGATGCAGAAACATAAATAATATACTAATAAATGCTCATGTTCCTATAAATGGCAATAACAGGAAAAATCCTGATATAGTGAAAGAGTATTGGGAACTCTTCGAAAACACAATCCACAAAATTCCTACAGATCAAGACAAAGTATTACTTGGAGACTTCAATGCATGTATCAGAAGAGAAGGGGTTTATAAGAAGATCGTACAAGAATTCCCAGTGCACAAAAGAACAAATAGAAATGGAAAAAATCTTGTCGAACTATGCAAGGCCTTCAATCTCAAACTGGTGTCTACTTAGCTTAAGAGGCTGAGGAGAAAACAAAAAAACTAGGCAATCCCCAAACCCACACTTTGGGAAATTCCAGCTTGACCACGTAGCTTTTTCCGCCAAGAGGAAAAAAGGAGATCCAAAATGTTAAGTTAAAAAAAAAAAAAGAGCCAACATTGAGAGTGACCATTATATCACTAACATAAAAATGAAATTCATCCCTCAAAATAGACAGCACAAGGGAACCAAAAGAGAACTATATTTGATGCTGAAATGTTAAGAAACAACCTGGACGTAAACGAAAAATTAAAAGAGAAATTAGAAAAGGACAGTGAGAATAACTAGGAGGATCTCATAACAAAAATAACCAAAGCTGCACAAGAACTATGTCCTCTGAAGAGGGAAAAGAAGCATAGATGGTGGAATGCAGAATGTGAAGTGGCAATAAATGAGAGACTGACAGTCTGGAGAAGATGGCCTTCCTCTAAAACTGATGGGAATTTCCAGTCTTCCAAGACAGTGCGGAAACAAACATCTAAAAGAAATGTAACAAGAAAGTAAGAAGTTGACTCACGCACATAATAATACAAAAAACTTTTACAAAACATTCGAAGAGGAAACAATAAATCATCAAACACCCAGACACTTCTTAAAGATGAAAAGTCAGACTAAAATGCAAATACAATTGCAAAACTTTGGTATGTTATTTTGAAAAACTACGGAACTTCAAAGAACATAAAGAAAGATTAGAATTCAGACAAAAAGAAAAAGAGACGACCCACCCAATGTGAAAGAAATATACATCATTCAGGAGTCTGAAAAACAATAAGGCTGTTGGGGAAGATTTGATTGTTGCAGAAATTTGGAAAAAAGCAGGCAGTCAAGCAAGACAGGAACTTGCAAACCTAATGCAAGAAATTTGACGAATGGAGAAAATGCCCGATGACTGGGGGAACACATTGATACACCTGTTACAAAAGAACGGTGACAAAAAAGATGTGAACAATCTGAGGAATCTCCCAGTTAGCAGTCACATCAAACATACTGTCAAAAGCTCATCATAATAGAATTGAACCAATAACAGACATACAAATCAGAGAGTAAGAAGGTGGGTTCAGAAAAGGCAGATTTTGTGCAGAAAAGCTTTTAAACCTGAAAAGTGAGACAATGTTACAAAGAACAAAAACTATGTATTAGTCTTTGTGGACTTCAAAAAACCATATGATTCTGTGGACAGAGTTTTGCTACTCAACATTTCAGAGGAATTTGGGGTTGACACAAAATCAATCAACATAATTAGCCAGACTCACTGAAACAAAGCCCACGGTGAAATTTACAGGAGAGATCTCAGATGAATTCGAAATTAAAACTGGTGTCAGGCAGGGAGGTGGTCTTTCCCTGATTCTTTTCAAAAGCAACCTGAAAAAAGTAATAAGAGTATGGAAAGAAAAAAAAAAATAGTGGACTCCATCATCAGATAAGATAAGGTTTAAGGCGCAAAAGGGTTGGTGTAAACTGTTTGACCTTCACTGATGACATAGTAATCCTCTCTGGAAGCATAGAGACTGCCTTCTAACAAATCAACCTTCTGAAAGACATAGCAGGAAGAGTGGGCCTTCTGATATCTTTTGAGAAGACTCAATTCATGACCAATATTAGAGATTGAACCACAGCACCAAAAACAGAGTAGGGAAAAATCAATAAGGTTAAATTTAAAAACCTGGTTGAAATAATTCAGATTAATGGACACAATAACGAAGGAAACATATCAAGAGCAAGAAAATTGGAACTAGCTTACCAAGTGACTTAAGATGATGATGATGATGATGATGATGATGATAATAATAATAATCTCTCAAAGAAAACTACAAACACTGCTGGGCTGAGTGGCTCAGACGGTTGAGGCGCTAGCCTTCTGACCCTAACTTGACAGGCTCGATCCTGGCTTAGTCCGGTGGTATTTAAAGGTACTCAAATACATCGGCATCGTGTTGGTAGATCAATCAATCAATCAATCAATCAATCAATCAATCAATCAATCAATCAATCAATCCTGATCTGCATTTAGGACAGTCGCCAAGGTGGCAGATTCCCTATCTGTTGTTTTCCTAGCCTTTTCTTAAATGACTTCCAAGAAATTGAATATTTATTGAACATCTCCCTTGGTAAGTTATTCCAATCCCGAAATCCCCTTCCTATAAATGAATATTTGCCCCAGTTTGTCCTCTTGAATTCCAACTTTATCATGATTTTTCCTGCTTTTAAAGACACCAACCAAACTTATTCGTCTACTAATGTCATTCCATGCTATCTCTCCGATGACAGCTCGGAATATACCACTTATAATTTGCATACATATTTTTATTTTCTTATTCCACCTATTCAATACAATTGATTTTGTGTTGTTAGAAATGCATATTACTACAACACTACATTAAAAGGGACATGTTTCGCTCGGTTTCGAGCATCCTCAGCCTTTGTAACTTATCTCAAGGTTAAGACCTGTCATTGTTAATATGCTTGTAACTAATTTGTACTTACTTATGATTCTAAAAATTAAGTGGTAAAATACGTGAACATAGTTATTTGTAAACGCAATGAACAGTTAAACAATTTAAAATGACAGTGCTAAAATTGGGATATACACTGATTCTAATAACACTGATGTCCAAAACACAGTAATATCTTCACAAGAATGAGATTTGGCTAAAATTCTCAAGTACTTTTTTTTTTTTTTAAACAATTGTTAGTTGACTTATTGTGTAAAAATTTGAGTCATAAATTCTGTTAAAACTCTATAGTGTCTAAAGCTAAAGCATGTTAAAGAGGCTGGAAATATTCTGCGTCATGTATTGGTCTGAGGCATGCTTCTGTAATTTATTTGTCGTAAACAGTAAAATGCAGCTTATTGGCAGTTTCCACGAACTGGTCTTGATTTGATGAGCAGATTTTACATTGGAAGTAGTTCATTTCTATGAGAACTTGGTCAAAATGGACATCAATCTGAGAATCTTGAAATGTTGATATGTTTTCCTTTTTCACAATATTTAAATGATGGTGCGTCTGTAACAAAGGAAATTACGTGATAATGTTGTGTGTTATTATGCTTTCACAGTGATCGTATTGGTATGCGTCACTTACCCCTTTGACTGCTACTACAATGCTCCGCGGTGCTTGTTACATTATGGTGACTGCTTGCTTTTGTGTTCCTACATCTTGTGTTATACATATGAAGAAGCTGTTGTGAAGGGCAAGTAGGGGATTTAAGGGAAGAAACACTAGGTGGGGTGTTGAACGTTGGCGTATCGTGTAGCGAGGAATCTTTATGCGTTGTCAAGGTGGGAGTAGGGGAGGAAACGGTAGGCGGGGTGTTGGACATTGGCATATTGTGTGGAGGGGAGTCTTTATGTGTTATCGAAGTAGTGTTTGTGTCAATTTTTGTAGTAGTTTGTAGGAGTTTTCAGATGAAATGTCTTAAAGAATTTACTATTATCTGGTTTGAAAGTTTGTAGTAATATTGGCAATTGCTCTATTAACGGACTCTTTATTTCAATTGCATTATTTAGGTTTTTTCCATATTAAAATATTGGTCCATATGAATATAAATATTCTTAAACTCTGTCATTAACTTCCCTTTTTCAATCCTTTTGATTATTCTGAGGTCTCTGTCTACTGTGGTATATTCATGGCCGGTTTCTTTCATGTGGTTACTCATTGCGGAATATTTGTTGTGCTTTAAAGCATTAGAGTGTTCCATGTATCTGGTAAGAAAGCTGCGGTCAGTTTGGCCAACATACGAAAAATTACACTGTGTGCATGATAGTCTGTATATCCCAGAACCTTGATATTTGTTATTATTGGAGTTTATTATGTTGTGATTACAGAATAAGTTTTCATTGGTGTTGTGTGTCTTGAAAGCTATTTGTATACTCTGTTTTTCCAATGGGTTTGCTATTTGATGAATCGCTGGACTGGTGTAAGTAAACGTTGTGTATTTTGATTTTTTAGTCTTTTCCGGGGTAAGTTTGTGGCTAACTTGAGTTTTACTTTATTGATGATTCAATTTACCATCTCTATTTTGTATCCATTGACTAGTGCTACTTCTTTTATGTAATTTAGTTCCTTCGTTGAATTCGCGGGTGATAAGGGTATTTTTAAAGCTCTGTAAACCATGCTAAAAACGGTTGCCTGTTTGTGGGATTTCGGGTGAAGCGAATCATGTCTTATTCTTACTGAAGTATGTGTGGGCTTTCTGAATATTTGAAAATTGAATTTAGAATTTGTGCGTGTTATGTTAACGTCCAGGAAGTTTAATGAACTGTCTTTTTCATCTTTAGCCAATTTTAGAAATATAGCCGCCCATTCAGTTACTCTTTTGTCTAGTCCACCTGCACACATTTTTGCCAGGAGTCTCCCATGAGCCACCGTACCAAATGCTTTGGACAGATCTATCGCAATAAAGTCCATTTGACCTCCTGAATCAAAGATATCTGCTATATCTTACTGAAATCCTTCAAGTTGAGCTTCAGTGGAATAACCTTTCCTAAACCCAAACTGCCTTCTATCGAACCAGTTACTCATTTCACAACATGTCTAATATAATCAGAAAGAATGCCTTCCCAAAGCTTACATACAATGCATGTGAAACTTACTGGCCTGTAATTTTCAGCTTTATGTCTATCACCCTTTCCTTTATACACAGGGGCTACTATAGCAACTCTCCATCCATCTGGTATAGCTCCTCCGACCAAACAATAATCAAGTAAGTACTTCAGATATGGTACTATATCCCAAGCCATTGTCTCTAGTATATCCCCAGAAATCTTACGAAGTCCAGCCGCTTTTTAAGTTTTCAACTTTTGTATCTTATTGTACATGTCATTGTTATCAAATGTAAAATTTAAATACTTATTTAGCATTAGTCACCTCCTCTATCTGTACATTATCCTTGTAACCAACAATCTTTACATACTGCTGACCGAATACTTCTGCCTTTTGAAGATCCTCACATATATGCTCCCCTTCTTCATTAATGATTCCTGGAAAGTCCTTCTTGGAACCTGTTTCTGCCTTAAAGTACCTATAAATACCCTTCCATGTATAACTAAAATTTGTATGAATGCCAATTTTGCAATGGTTCATGTTTGTGGATTACTGTAGTCACGTCCTAGTTCGTGAACCATGGGCAACGGCTGAGTGGCCTAGTAAGTGGTCCTGAGAGTCGGGATACCAGTTGCTATGGAATGGGAGTGGGCATCTCGGACATATTCTGAGTCGTGGCCCTCCTTGTGCTCAGGCGGCTAGGACTATACAATTCACCGGTGGTTCATAACCCGTTAGAGGAGAGATCCTCACGTGGACTATGTGCAAGTAGGGTAGCATCCTGCTTCATGAATTTACCGAGCTCAGAACACTTTAAGCAAGCCTCGGACCTATGGGAGTATCTGAGTCAAACTCCCATTTGACAGGCGAGGGACTCCTTGGAAACAACCTGGCGAACGAAATGGAATTGGATGGGGAGTTATCAATATTAATGGGGCTTATGGAAGAAAGAAAGTAGAATTGGCTGAGTCAGCAAAGAGGATGCATTTGGATGTGCTAGGAGTAAGTGATATTCAGGTAAGGTGAGATAATGAGGAAGAGATAGGAGATTATAAAGTGTACTTGACAGGTGTTAGAAAGGGAAGGGCAGAGTCTGGGGTAGGGCTCTTTATCAGGAATACCATTGCACGCAACATAGTTTCTGTTACACACGTAAATGAGCGAATGATGTGGGTAGATTTGTCAGTTGCAGGAATTAGGACTAGAATTGTGTCCGTGTATTCACCTTGTGAGGGTGCAGATGAGGATGAAGTGGACAAGTTTTATGAAGCATTGAGTGACATTGTGGTCAGGGTCAACAGCAAGGATAGAATAGTGCTAATGGGCGATTTCAATGCGAGAGTTGGGAATAGAACTGAAGGATACGAAAGAGTGATTGGTAAATGTGGGGAAGATATGGAAGCTAATGGGAATGGGAAGCGTTTGCTGGACTTCTGTGCTAGTATGGGCTTAGCTGTTACGAATACATTCTTCAAGCATAAGGCTATTCACCGCTACACATGGGAGGCTAGGGGTACCAGATCCATAATAGACTATATCTTAACAGACTTCAAATTCAGGAAATCTGTTAGGAATGTACGAATTTTCCGCAGATTTTTCGATGATACAGACCACTATCTGATCTGTAGTGAACTAAATATCTCTAGGCCTAGGGTAGAGAAAGTGAAATCTGTCTGCAAACGAATAAGGGTAGAAAATCTTCAGGACGAGGAAATTAGACAGAAGTACATGGATATGATTAGTGAGAAGTTTCAAACAGTAGACAGTAAGCAGGTTCAGGATATAGAAAGTGAATGGGTGGCATACAGGAATGCTGTAGAAGAAACAGCAAGGGAATGCCCAGGAACAACTGTGTGTAAAGATGGGAAAAGGCGAACATCTTGGTGGAATGACGAAGTGAGAGCAGCTTGTAAACGTAAAAACAAGGCTTATCAGAAATGGCTCCAAACAAGGGCCGAGGCAGACAGGGATTTGTACACAGATGAAAGAAACAGAGTGAAACAAATAGTTGTTGAATCCAAAAAGAAGTCATGGGAAGATTTGGTAACAACCTGGAAAGGCTAGGTCAAGCAGCAGGGAAACCTTTCTGGACGGCAATAAAGAATCTTAGGAAGGGAGGGAAAAAGGAAATGAACAGTGTTTTGAGTAATTCAAGTGAACTCATAATAGATCCCAGGGAATCACTGGAGAGGTGTAGGGAATTGCGAACAGCCAAGCTCATGAGGAGGAGGAAAATGATGTTGGTGACATTATGCTAGAGGAAGTGGAAAGGATGGTCAATAAACTCCATTGTCATAAAGCAGCAGGAATAGATGAAATTAGACCTGAAATGGTGAAGTATAGTGGGAAGGCAGGGATGAAATGGCTTCATAGAGTAGTAAAATTAGCATGGAGTGTTGGTAAGGTACCTTCAGATTGGACAAAAGCAGTAATTGCACTTATCTATAAGCAAGGGAACAGGAAGGATTGCAACAACTATCGAGGTATCTCATTGATTAGTATACCAGGCAAAGTATTCACTGGCATCTTGGAAGCGAGGGTGCGATCAGTAGTTGAGAGGAAGTTGGATGAAACCCAGTGTGGTTTCAGACCACAGAGAGGCCGTCAGGATCAGATTTTCACTATGCGCTAGGTAATTGAAAAATGCTACGAGAGGAATAGGCAGTTGTGTTTATGTTTCGTAGATCTAGAGAAAGCATACGACAGGGTACCAAGGGAGAAGATGTTCGCTATACTGGGGGACTATGGAATTAAAGGTAGATTATTAAAATCAATCAAAGGTATTTAAGTTGACAATTGGGCTTCAGTGAGAATTGATGGTAGAATGAGTTCTTGGTTCAGGGTACTTACAGGAGTTAGACAAGGCTGTAATCTTTCACCTTTGCTGTTCGTAGTTTACATGGATCATCTGCTGAAAGGTATAAAATGGCAGGGAGGGATTCAGTTAGCTGGAAATGTAATGAGCAGTCTGGCCTATGCTGACGACTTGGTCTTAATGGCAGATTGTGCTGAAAGCCTGCAGTGTAATATCTTGGAACTTGAAAATAGGTGCAATGAGTATGGTATGAAAAATAGCCTCTCGAAGACTAAATTGATGTCAGTAGGTAAGAAACTCAACAGAATTGAATGTCAGATTGGTGATACAAAGCTAGAACAGATCGATAATTTCAAGTATTTAGGTTGTGTATTCTCCCAGGATGGTAATACAGTAAGTGAGATTGAATCAAGGTGTCGTAAAGCTAATGCAGTGAGCTCGCAGTTGCGATCAACAGTATTCAGTAAGAAGGAAGTCAGCTCATAGACGAAACTATCGTTACATCGGTCTGTTTTCAGACCAACTTTGCCTTACGGGAGCGAAAGCTGGGTGGACTCAGGATATCTTATTCATAAGTTAGAAGTAACAGACATGAAAGTAGCAAGAATGATTGCTGGTACAAACAGGTGGAGACAATGGCAGGATGGTACTCAGAATGAGGAGATAAAGGCTAATTTAGGAATGAACTCGATGGATGAAGCTGTACGCATAAACTGGCTTCGGTGGTGGGATCATGTGAGGTGAATGGAGGAGGATAGGTTACCTAGGAGAATAATGGACTCTGCTATGGAGGGTAAGAGAAGTAGAGGTAGACCAAGACGACGATGGTTAGACTCGGTTTCTAACGATTTAAAGATAAGAGGTATAGAACTAAATGAGGCCACAACACTAGCTGAAAATCGAGGATTGTGGCGACGTTTGGTAAATTCACAGAGGCTTGCAGACTGAACGCTGAAAGGCATAACAGTCTATTATGATAATGTATGTATGTATGTATGTATGTATGTATGTATGTATGTATGTATGTATGCCAATTTTGCTTGCCATCATGTTACCCTTAGCTGACTTCTTTGCTAGATTCAATTTCCTAGTAAGTTATTTCAATTTCTCCTTACTTCCACAGCCATTTCCAACTCTATTTCTTTCCAATCGGCACCTCCTCCTTATTCTCTTTATTTCTCTATTATAATAAGGTGGGTCTTTACCACCTTTGAAGGTATAAGCCTGTTTTCACATTCCTCAACAATTGCTTTAAACCCATCCCAGAGTCTGTTTACATTTTTATTTACCGTTTGCCACCGATCATAGTTACTTTTTAAAAACTCCCTCATGTCTGCTTTATCAGCCATATGGTACTCCCTGTACCCTTATTACCTTTCTTTCTATCACTTTTTTTTGCTTTGCAAGTTGCTTTATGTCACACCGACACAGATAGGTCTTATGGCGACGATGGGACAAGGAAGGGCTAGGAGTGGGAAGGAAGCGGTCGTGGCCTTAATTAAGGTACAGCCCCAGCATTTGCCTGGTGTGAAAATGGGAAACCACAGAACATGGAACATTTATTTTTAACCATGGAAAAAACAGCTTCATGATCACTAATACCATCTCTTACTTAGGTTTCTCTATAGTGCTCATCCAGTTTTACCAGCACCACACCCAGGATATTTTTCCCTCTACGTGGTTCCATCACTTTCTGAATCAGCTGTCCTTCCCGTATTAGCTTACTTGCCATTTGTTGGTCATGCTTCCTGTCGTTCGCATTTCCTTCCCAATTGACATCTGGTAAATTCAGATCTCCCGCTATAATCACATTCCTTTCCATGTCGTTTTCCACATAGCTGATTATCTTATCAAATAATTCTGAAACCATGTCAGTGCTATCCTTTCCATGTCTGTACACTCCAAGGACATCAAGTTGCCTATCATCTTGTTGTTGTTGCTATTGGCTTTACGTCGCACTGACACAGATAGGTCTTATGGCGATGAAGGGAGCGGAAAGGTCTAACACTGGGAAGGAAGCCGCCATGGCCTTAATTAAGGTACAGCCCGAGCATTTGCCTGGTGTGAAAATGGAAAACCACGGAAAACCATCTTCAGGGCTGCCGACAGTGGGGTTCGAACCCACTATCTCCCAAATACTGGATACTGGCCGCACGTAAGCGACTGCAGCTATCGAGCTCAGTACCTATTATCTTTAGAAATGAGCCTTACACCTAGAATTTCATGTTTGTCACCTTTAACTTTTTCGTAGCTTACCAATTCTTCTTTCACCAAAATGAATACTCGCCCTCGAATCATTCCTATCCTATCTCTTCGATACACCCTCCAGTTCCATGAGAAAATTTCCGCATCCATTATATTATTTCTCAGCCATAATTCAACTCCTATTACAAAATCTGGTAATATATATCTATTAAATTACTTAATTCTATTCCTTTGTTTACAATACTTCTACAGTTCAACACTAATATTTTTATGTCATCCCTACCTGACTTCCAGATCCCTGTACCGTTATCACCGCTCCCTTGACTACCCTGTTTCCCTGAATGTACCTCCCTATAACCCTTCCAAACTGGCACATAACAGAAAGCCATTGAGACCAATTTCCAACACCTTGGAGTCTCCGAAAACCGAAAAAGTAGTTTGTGGGACGTAAAGCAAATAGCATTATAATAGCATTATCTAGGCACAGTGGACCTCGAACCAGCTCTCAGATCCATGTAAAAATCCTTGTCCTGGCCAGGAATCGAACCTGGGGCCTCCGAGTAAGATGCAGGCACGCTACCTCTACACTATGGAGCTTGCAGCATGTATTGCTACAAACCTCAAAACTACAATGAAGAAACGGGAAGAAACCAAAAAGCCAGTGATATTGCTTAAACCTCTCCAGATGGCCACAACCATTTTGTGTGGTGATACACACTCCCTGGTGATCTTTTTTTTTTTGCTTTACGTCGCACTGACACAGATAGGTCTTATGGCGACGACCTGGTGTTCATTGTACAAATAATTTTAAGTTATTGGGTATGATGCGCAAAGGTATCACCCAAATATCACTATAAAATTTGTCACAAATGGAACATAATAATTGCTTTTACACATATCAAGTGAAAAATCCCTGGCAAATTAAGAAATACCGTCGTTATTTGAGAAATTTGAAAACATACTTAAGGCTTGTAGACAGGACTGGTTTATGTCGTACTACGCTGCTGGTGCCGTCTTTTGTTATTTTCTTCAGGTCCAGGGCTAGCACCGTGGAATGGGAGTGCTATGTCTGTAGATTCTCATTATCTTTGGCCAGTACAAACAGCAAAATGGAGGTCAAAAGAAAAATAGCACGATCCCTGGACCAATAAATCACTAGTCCACTGAATTTTTCTTATGTACATTGGCCATACCATTTTGTCGCCTATTAAATATAGCATATCGCGATACAATTCATGAAATGATGTCATTGACAAGTGAAGAATGAAACGAAAGCAAAGAACTTCAGTGAACACAGATATCACACACGGAATTGTTCAAAGCGTAAGACAAAAGACATACGTGTGTCACTATGAGCGCAACACCAAATGTACTTGCAAAGCTGGGAAGTACGTATTAATATTTTCCAAAAAACATATTTCTTAATTTGCCAGGGATTTTTCACTTGATATGTGTAAAAGTAATTATTATGTTCCATTTGTGACAAATTTTATAGTGATATTTAGGTGATACCAATGCGCACTACACCCAAGTTATTCAAAACCATATGAAGCTTCAGTCTGATGATTTCAAGATAGCAGTTCAGTTAAAAATGCTTACTGGCGAGGAACTGAAAAAATGCCTGGATTTCACGGGGAATGACAAACAGAGCTTCATCTTCAAATTATCGTATCCTTTCTTGTTCCACAATATAAGGACCTCAGTGGTGTGTTGCTCATTTCGAAGGAAAAAGTTTGGAAGTATGTCTGTAGCAGGCGAGCCACCAGTGAATTAGAAACCAAGATGTGAATGCTGTTATCAACATGGCCCTGGGATATTTGTTTTAGCAGCCAGCACATAATAAGAACGTTTCTTCACAACTCAACAAATATTCTACAGAACTTCAACTGGTGTAAGGTCACAGGGAAATTACCCAGTGATATGCAGCATTGGCATGCACATAGAATGTTGAACTACATTAGTAGTATTTCTTGTAATATTTTCTTTCCATGGAATTCTTTGTTGTACTCTTGTTGTAGTTGTTTTATTTTTGTTTTCATTTTCATTATTGTTGTTGGGCAATTACATTTAAACTTTACTGGCAAGTTCCACAAAGACATTTTCTATAGCAGGAAATAATGCATCACTGAAAAGGAACCATGTTAGTCTAGAAACCAGTAAAATCCTTTTGTTTCTATTTCCTATCTAGCACTTTTAAGAGAAACTGTAAACATTTCTGAAGTGCAATGGGGGATATTTTTATGAACCTATTGCCATTACAATTGCCGGCCCCCGTGGTGTAGGGGTAGCGTGCCTGCCTCTTACCCGGAGGCCCCGGGTTCGATTCCCGGCCAGGTCAGGGATTTTTACCTGGACCTGAGGGCTGGTTAGAGGTCCACTCAGCCTACATGATTAGAATTGAGGAGCTATCTGACGGTGAGATAGCGGCCCCGGTCTAGAAAGCAAAGAATAACGGCCGAGAGGATTCGTGGTGCTGACCACACACCACCTTGTAATCTGCAGGCCTTCGGGCTGAGCAGCGGTCGCTTGGTAGGCCAAGGCCCTTCAAGGGCTGTAGTACCATGGGGTTTAGTTTATTGCCATTACAAATAAATATTATATCCAAAACAACAGATTTGCAATTCGCTTTCCTTGTATATATATACTTTTTCCTTCTTCAGAGTTTATAAAATTCTACAAAAGAACCCATACATGCAGCAGCTTGTTGAGATTACTCAATAAAACACCAAATTTGAAGTACTCATTTCTCAAACTTAAAGCATGATTAAAACTTCAGTTGTGCTCACGCAACATTAGTACCATGGTTACCGCTTGCATCGCCAACATCTACGCGCGGTATGATCATCCTATGTTTATTTCTTGCAGACGACGTGATCCAGTGAAGCACAACGCTACCAACCACTCTACTTAGGAACTAGACCATCAGTGAGCATAGGCCACTAGTTACCTGAGAAAACACCATTGGTCTGCACTGGTTAGGGTTGGCAACGCTTTATGCTTCTAATCACTATTGGCAATGATGTAACAACGCATTTCACGACAGCCAATAGCAACGTGCGTAGCCATTCCAGCAATGGAAAATGACGTGCGCTACTCTTCGTTAGGTTATAAAAGTAAATATACTTTTTGGGGTGGGTTGGTGGATCCCTGGCCATGGCAACAGACATATTTCTTCTCTAAAAGGAATTCCACGTAAGTTTTGCATGCTTTATTCTACATCACCTCCTTATAAAACTTGCGTGAGTACGACTGAAGTTTTTTACCTAAAGCATGATGCGACTTGAGCATAACAACCTTTTCCTTTTAAAAGGGGATTCAGTAAAGCCCCGATTATCCGCGAGCGAATGATCCACGGTGCTGCGAAATTTCTTTTTAATTACAAACCTAACAAAAATAAACATTAACCCAAGCCAACAAGAGGAAAAATACAATAGGCTCTACAGTACGAATTATAAGAAATAAATTGACATGAGGGTCCACCCTTTCAATACAATACATCAAGTAAATAATATTACATCAGTCTTGGGACTAGTTTCAGCCACTTAGTGGCCATCTTCAGCCAAATAAAATTAAACAGATTATGTGATAACTAAAACATATATATACCAGACAAAGATGATGCTGCAAGAATAATTATAACATTAACATACATATAATAACAAAAATTATGGTTATGATCATCTTGTCAAAATTTGATGTCTGTAAGTTCACTTAGGACCTCAGGTAAAGAAGTAAATCTGGAAATGATAGCCAGAATTAGGAATGAATTAACATACAGAAAAGAAATTAAAAAGGAGAAAATTTATTCATGAGACTCACCTCAAATGCCTGATGTAGAACAAGCACTGACTTGCTAGAGGAAGCAGGCATGCCATGTAAACAAAGGAATGGAAAGGGAACAAGCACTGACTTCTTGTAGAAAGCAGGCAATGTAAACAAAGCAGTAGATAGGGAGCGTGCTGTCCGTGTGTAGAATGGAGAAAGCACGTGATCTATCCGATTTAGACTGAGGGCAGATTGTGATGGCCCGGAGGCTCGGCATGAGCATTTTGGAAACCATGCACACCCATGGTGTCACTCGTGTAGTGGTACTAATCACAGGTACTGTAAAAGCCGACAGTGCACTCTAAATGGGGGGCTGATCGCACGGTGCTCCTGCGTGCTACTAATCACAAACCTATTTGGTACCTAACACAGTGGTACTACACGCAAGTAGTTTCATGGTTCTAACACAATCATCCCTGCGTCCCCCACCCACAGGGGGTATAAATGATTGAAATTTGGTGAGAGCACTTACCAGTGATTCTAGTACTTGCTCTTTGTGGTATTGCATGAAACAGATGCCCTTGTGCAAAGGAACTTGACAAGGCAACCAGATGTATCTTGTGTCCTAGCGTTTCTTGTGTGCAGCGCATATTCTGCAGGGCTTCTGCAGGAATTTTTTCCTTCCAGGTACTTGATAAGTACAAAATTCATCAGCCAAAGGAAGATTTTTTTGGGGCTCAATTTCATTGCCTTCCTGAGAAATGTATAGTAGGCCAAGTACTGATCAGCCCTGTCGACCCCCTTCATGAATTTTTTATACTCACTAAGGAATGGATTTCGGTGTAAAAATTTCATCTGCTTGAAATTTAGTACACAACATTCCTACTAAGTTGTACAATGACGTAGTGAAAACCACATTGGCAACTTTCAATTATCAACGCCAATACTGGAAGCCAAAAAGCTGCTGGGCGACGTCATTAGTGAGGAGGTGGGAAGAGATAAAGCTGACCTTGAATCCTAGCAGCATGCGCCTGCCATGCTGCGTTGCATTCCCCACCTTAAACTTTCCCCTCACTCTTCTACCCTCTTGATTAGGGAATAACATGCAACATAATTTGTGTTTTGCACTTGGCCATACTGTAAATAAATAAACAAACCGACCTTTCTTCCTACCTTCCCCCCTATTTTACTCTTTGTAATCCTTGCAATAGTGGATGCTTACAAAAAAGTGGTAAATGGAAAGAGACTGCTTGTACCATGCACACCTTGCAAAGGTTTCTTTTGTACACATATCACAAGTATCGCAAGTATTTCGGATAACGCCATCCTTGAAACAAAACTGAACAGGGTTCACAAAGCAAGCATGTTGTGATTCAACATAACCTGATTTGTACCAACTATACATCCATATGTTACGAAACAACAGAGAAGTGGGTCAGTGACTGGGTTTTTAAAATACTGTTGCACAAATGAATGTTAATATCAAAATTGTATAATACAATCAGGTCATTAAAAAAACGAACAAATTGTTTCCATATCTGGAAACCAAGCACATCCAACAGCTGAATCATTCCATTAGTTCCCTGGGTAACAGTTTTAACAATAATGGTTTTGTTGTAGGGTTTTGATGCTAACATATTTGCTTCACTTTGTGCTGTCCACAAATCACAGAGAAAAACACTGTCGTCTGGTACATTTTGAAAATAAACATCTTGTAACCACTTTCGAAGTAACTTTTTAGTTAACTTCCTGGACGGTGAAGGCAAAGCAAATAAATTATCTCCTGTAAACAAACATTCCTTTTAACAATAGGGCCAAATTTTTTTTTTTTTGCTAGTTGCTTTAAGTCACACCGACACAGATAGGTCTTATGGCGACGATAGGAGAGGGAAGGGCTAGGAGTGGGAAGGAAGCGGCCGTGGCCTTAATTAAGGTACAGCCCCAGCATTTGCGTGGTGTGAAAATGGGAAACCACGGAAAACCATTTTCAGGGCTGCCGACAGTGGGGTTCGAACCTACTATCTCCCGATTAGTGGATACTGGCCGCACTTAAGCGACTGCAGCTATCGAGCTCGGTAAACAGGGCCAAATTCACCATCCTTTTCTTTTAACACAACTAACAGTTTAGGTAACCGTTCTCCATTGGCAGAAATTACAAGCTGAATTGTATAGCTGTGAGTTAATGATATTGTGCATGAAGAAAAAAATAATTCTCTCCCTTTAAATGTAGCATATGTTCAGCACGGAACTCTTCGTTGAACCCACTTTGGTCTGTGTTAAAAACGTACTTTTGGGAGTGAGTGTTTATTAATTCGGATACTTTTCTTAAAAAAATGGTTGTTTGACGCAAGGTCAAGCTGATCGGCCGTGTAACTTCTGGTTACAAATTTTGTAACTTCCCGGGAACCAATATTGAATTTATTTTTAAACTTTCGTACCCAGAAAGTTGAAGTGTGAAAGATATAGTCATGAACACGCTAAGCATTCTTCAGAGCCTATTTTCTAATGTGTACGACATGGACGTTTTTTCTGTTGTTCAGCCTCGCATTTTTAAATTCTTCAAGTGTTTCTTTGGTGATAAATTTCAATTTTTCAGCCTCTGTGCCATCTGATTCTTCCATCTAGAAAAATCTGACTGGTGCCGTAGCTTTTTAAATTGGTGCTGAAGAACTTTAAATGACCTTTTATTCCCCTCCCTTGTTCAGCCAATACTCAACCGCCCTTTTTTTTTTTTTTTTTAAATATGCGATACTGTCTTATTGCAGGTGTTGTGGTAGCATCTTTCTCACTGTTAGTGTCGGATATTACAAATTAATTGTTTTTAATAACACTGTTATTGTCAGGCAAAACTAACGTCTCCTCAGGGTGACCTGCACATCATCAACCTTTTCTGCAATAACGCCTGTAAACAAGGATCATGATTCAGTCTTGGCGCACATCTGCTTTTCCCATGACAAAATATAAACAAAGTTTTTACTTAAGGTCCAATTCAAAACCCGATTTTCCTTCATCAGGTGTTATTTGGCTTTCATAACAATCGCTTTCAACAAAGCAGCTTCGTAGACAAACTACCACATTCCAATGATTAAAATGTGGAAGGTGTTCAATTGAACATCGTGCTGTCAATTTCTGATATTTGTAAATTTGTAAATAATCTGACTGTAAATTAAAGTTTTTAATATTAATTGTTGTCTGTGCCAGTATAATTTAAAAAAAAACACAGATGAAATAAAACTGTCACACTTACAATGGCTTGATGACGGAACGATTAGGGACCTGTTCATTCGAAAAATCACATATGTTTTGCACAGCCCTACCAAGCTAATAAGAGAGTGAAGGGATGAGGGGAAGGTGGAAGGTGGGGAATACAACGTGGCACGGCAGGCGCAAGAGATCGCGTGCTGCTAGGATTAAAGGTCAGATTACTTCCTACCATCTACTCGCTAATGCTGACCCCCGACAGATTTTCGGCGTCCAGTATTGGCGTTGAAAACTGAAAGAAGCCCGTGCGGTTTTCAGTACATCATTGTAGAACTTCGTAGGAATATTGTGTACTAAGTTTCAACCAGATTAGAATTTTACACCAAAATCCATTCCCTTGTCAGTAATGGATTTTAGCTTCTCTATTTTTTTCCCAAATCTGTTTACAACCTCCCCCGTTGTGCTATTATGGATTGTACTGATCATGTGAACGTCCCTCTTGTCCTTTCACACATGGGGAAGAACTTCACATTTCCCATGGAACACGTTTTCACTCCTCTTCAGTATTGATGGAGATTTCAATACTTGGAGAATACCCATATTCACCCAAATAGTTCCATAGACTCTTAATTTTCCTTTGGAGAAGTTTTCTGCAATTTCTACGCTATTGTAATAATTATCCCGGTACACACCGTGATGTAAGTCAAGGTAAGATTCCAAGACAGAAAATATGGTATCCTGTAATTTCTTACCTTCTCCAGTATAAATCTCCATGTAGCAAATATATCCTGTAGTGGCCTCACATACCATCTACACTAACATACTCTACCTGGAAAGTTTTCCAGGGTGTAGATCCTAATTCTAAGCTTGCCACGCCATGGGATTATAAATTTGTCAAAAGAAAGTTGCTTCACAGGTTTAGAGAAAGTGAAACTTAGTCAGTAAATAGTCCAAAATAGGCCTTATTATGTAGAGTATGTCCGAATCACGATTGCAAGTTGCATAAGCACTGAAATGAAAAAAAGTCCTGATCTGTTCATGTTACATTTGGCAGAATATTCTTCTTCATCTATTCCCTTTTCTAGATTCTCACTGGGTAGTGTAGTGTACCAAAGCCCTCCACCTTACTCTATCTTTCCACCATTCCTCTTCTAGTACACTATTGCTATCGACTCCTCTATTTGCAATACAATCCACAACAGAGCTCCTCCATCTCATTCTAGGCCGTCCCCTACGCCTCTTTACAGTCTCTGTATCCATGAATGTTCCCTTTGGTATTCTCTCTCCTGGCACTCTCATCACGTGTCCAAACCATTTTAGCTTTGCAATATCAATCTCTTCCTGAAGTTTACACACTCCTAAGCTTCTCCGCATTTCCTCATTACGTATTCTAGTTTACACACTCCCAAGCTTCTCCACATTTCCTCATTACGTATTCTATCTCATCTTGTCATTTCTTACATGCTTCTCAAGAACCTCATTTCAACTGCCTGAATCTTATTTTGGTTCCGCTTAGTCAATGTCCAGGCTGCTGAAGCATAGATCTGTATAGGTTTGTAATAAGACGGGTATAAAACCTTGCACTTCATTGGCACATCTTTGTTCCATACAATGTCTCTCACACATGGGTAGAAACTTGCAGACTGCTGTATTCTTAAATAAATTTCTCCATTAAATTTCAATCTTGTGACATCATGCTGCCCAAATATTTAAAAATTTTCACTACTTCAAGAGGTTCATTTCCTATTTTTATCGCTCCCCTCGATTTTCTGTTACCTCCGTCATGATCAAAGTCTTGCTTTTCACAGTACTAATCTTCATTCCAAAATTTCTTATCTCCTCATTCCATAAATCAACTTGTGTCTGTACTTCCTCTTCATTATCTTCCCAAACTACAATGTCATCAACAAAAGAGCATAGGCTTTACTTGCTCACCCATCACCTTCTTCTTCTTTTTGATATTATGTAGAATTCTATCAATGACAATAATGAACAGTAAGAGAGACAATACACTACTCTGTATTAAGCCTGTCTCAACTCTGAACCATTCAGTTTGACCCACTTGGTTTTAACACAGCTTTCATAAGTTTGATACAATGCTATTACAATCTGCATTGTTTCATTCCCAATGTGTGCCTTGGGACACAGTCATATGCCTTTTCAATATCTATGAACATTACTACCATGTCCTTTCCATATTCCCAATACTTACCCATCATGATGCAATGTAAATATTGGGTCAAATGTGGACATGTCTCTTCTGAATCCATACTGGTGTTCTGCCAGTTTTTCCTCTACTTTATCTCTTATTCATTTATCCAGGATTCTTTGAAGGATCTTAGCTGTATGAGGTATCAGTGTCACTACACATTGCTTCTTGTCTCCTTTCTTGAAAATTGGTATAATGACCCCTTCTGTCCACTCTTTTGGAACAGTCTTTTCTCTCTATATCACTCTGAAGAGTCTGTATAACAACTGTAGACCAACTGCTGCTGCTGCTATTACCATTTTTATGGTGACCTCATCAATTCCAGCTGCCTTGCCTTGTTTCATTTTTTAATTGGCCCACTCAATCTCTGCCATGGACACCTCATTTTCCTTATCCAACTGTACTAAATCTGGTTCTTCAATTTCTCCTTGTTCCAAGGTATTTTACATGTTGTAAAGCTGTTTAAAGCATTTTCCCCACCTCTGCAATATATCCTGCTTCTGTGTCATCACTTCCTACTGTTAATTTTTAATGAAGTCAGCATCTTCACCTGGGTTTTTCTTTTTTTACCCACTGGAATATAATCTTTTTGCTTCCAGTTGTATCTTCTTGCAGAGATTCAGTGAAATTTTTGCCAACATTTCTTTTTCTCTTCTTGAACCACCTTGGAGAACTCCTTCTTGCAGTGCCTGTATTCCATTTTGCGTTCTGTCATTTTGTTTCTCAGCCATCTTTTCCAAGCTTGTTAAATTCGTTTAACTATATCTTTTACCCTGTCATTCCACCAGGGCATATCTTGATCCTTCTTCCTTCCTGATACTCTTCCACAAGTCTTTTCTGCAGACTCCACCATGACTGTTTTAAAATACGCCCATTCTTCTTCAACCCTTCCGATGTCTTCCTTAGGTATACTTGTTTTAATGTGTGTCTGGAACTCTTGATTTATTTCCTTCTCCTGCATTTTTCACACCCTTAGTTTTCTCTGCCTAATCTCAATCATCTTTTGTATCTTTCCCATCTTTAACTTAGCTATCACAACTCTGTGATCTCCTTCAAAAGATTCACTTGGGAGGGCTGTTACATCTACCAACATTTTCCTGTTACCTTTCTTGACTAAAATGTAATCTATCAGAGTTTTGATTTTGATATCCCAACTAGATCTTGTTATCTTCTGACTGTTTTTTCTTTTGAAACCATGTGTTACCAATGATCAGGTCATTTCTTCAACAAAAGTCTACCAAAATATCTCCAGCCTTGTTTCTCTTCCCATATCCAAATGGTCGTATAATCTCTTCATCTCCTTTTCTTTCCTGGCCTACTTGGGCATTCATGTCTCCTATGATCACGACTAGTTTGTCATGTATATGGCCTTCCAGATATTCAAGGTATTCCTCTAGATCTGTATATGTATTTCCTGTTCGTGGAGCATACCCTTGAATTATATCTGTAACACCAGTTTCAAGTCTCAATCTGACCTTAATCAACCTGTCATGTATGTTTTCCACCAATTCTAGGTATTCCTCTAGGTCTTTTCTAATTATGAGACCTACACCATTTTTGGCTTCTCTTCCTTCATTATAGTATAAGGTGTATCCTTTCTTTAGTTTCCAGGGGCCGATGACCTTAGATGTTAGGCCCCTTTAAACAACAAGCATCATCATCATCATCATCATCATCTTTAGTTTCCTCTCACCTTTTCCTTTCCAAATGGTCTCACTCATTACCAGCAATGCTATATCTTTGTCAACCATAAGATCTACAACTACTTCCACTTTCCCTGTTAGTGTCACTACACTGATTGTCGCTATCTTGATGTATTTGTACGCTAGTCGCCCATTTCTCACATTTCTCCCAGTATCACAAGAACTGCACGTCACTTGTGGGGAACGCCCTAGCATTTTCCGAGGCTTCAGTACACTTATCATATAGGCTTTTATTACGATGGGTTCGCCACTCCCAAAGGCTTGGCAGAATATTATGGGAGAAAAATGGAATTTAAATGTAAAATTACAATTGGTGTGAAAATTAAAGCAAAGTTCAAATGACGTTCTTCTCCTGATTCATTACCTAAAAGTCACCAGAACCGTATGTTTTTCCTTCCTTTTCTTTCTTAGCAGCTTCTGTACGAATACTGGTAACTCTGGAAGCTTGTCTCTTCTCCTTCTCCCAAGGACTGAAAATGATTCACCAGCATTTTGTTCTTCACAACGCAAATTTTCCTGAGTCAAAGTTACGAGGATTGTAGTTCCTGTCATGTCATGATTGTTGGCTATAGGAGCAGGACTGACATGGCTTGATGTTGATGCAACACTTTCCTGATGTGAACAATCTGATTCCGATAACATTTCATAGCCTTTTGTCCCTGGTTTCTTCAATGGACACTCCTGTTCGGTAATAGCTGATCCCCATCTCTTTCCTATCAAATATCAGTAATTTGTTGCTTAGCTAAGGCTGATTTATGTTTACGCATATTCATTCATTCATTCATTATTTATTTATTTACCATAAACCTTTACAATATCTATGGAAGGCCAGGGGAAAGGACAAGCCCCCTACACGTAGTGCCCCCTGACCTTTGAAATAATTACCTAAATCCTAAAGCAAAACAGTCATATACACTATTTACAGGTAAAGTAACAAAGTATAGGCTCCGTGCGTATAGCACTGTGCTGCTGTGAGTGGATACTATGAGAACTACTCACGAGTCATCTTCACCAACAGCTCGCCATAAGAAGCTGGAATATGTGTGCCGTTTACATGCATTTATTCAATTATGTTACAGTGCTGTCTTCAGATGATAATTTTTTAATGTCGCAACGTTCCGACAGAATGATGTGCTTGTTCTTGGCTGCATTAATAGATACTGTAATACAGAGCTTTCATTCACGCCCTCACGAAATGGATTTGAAAAGACGTGGATCTTAGCAGTAAATCGCAGGAAGTGATTCCGGATTTGTACATTTACAGTATTTAATACACAATAACTCTTTACACAATGTAAAGGTTATATTACAAACAAATTATTATAGCAACGTTAAATTTCAAAGCTACAATAGGCCATCTTTTTTAAAGCACACAATTCATACTGTAACAGATACATTGTATTAACATAGTCTTAATAATAATAATAATAATAATAATAATAATAATAATAATAATAATAATAATAATAATAATAATAATAATAATAATAATAATAATGAAGAAGTTGGATGTCAACACCAACACCTACAAGACCATGCAGAAGACGGTGGTCATTGCCACGACTGGAACTGTACGGAAATTTATGGGTTATGGGTTCAAATTCTACATAAAACTGTAGTGTAAATTAAGGTTTATACTACTTTGATTTCCTAAAATCTGTACAGTTGCTTGAATATCATTACCACAAAAGTGTGCAAAATGAATAATAATAATAATAATAATAATAATAATAATAATAATAATAATAATAATAATAATAATAATAATAATAATAATAATAATAATAATAATAATAATAATAATATCACCGTACTACAACCACAAAGTGAAATTTTATAGTATTCTGTCACAACCTCATGAAATGGAGTTAAAAGGCAGTGGACAAATATAGGCTAATTATAGAAATAGGCCTCCATTACACAATATCAATAGCTCACAGAAATACCGCATTTTACATATGTAAAGTTCTGTTTTCGCCCCGAGGTAGTGCAAATCTTTTCAAGCTCCCCTAATGAACATGAGCTGCATGTACCCTCATGTCAATCTTAAATTTCTGTCTGTATCGGGAATCAAGCCCGGGCCCCCGAAGAAGGAAACTAGTAGCGCTAACCGTTATATTACAGAGGTGGCCGCGATCATATTATAAATACAGACATAATAATTTATTGGCAACGTTAAGATATTCTGATAATTTCAATTGGTCCAACATCAAACTTGTGCCTTTTTATCAGAAAAAGTTCCTCTATAAGCTTCTCTCCTTGTTGTATTTCTCTTTCCCCGCTTTTCAGATGCGAGGTCCAGACTATTCACAGGGTTGATCAGTATGCGACGTGACATGTTCTGAGTAAACTGTATAAATAACATCAGAAATATGCTTACATTTCATGGAAATATTTTTATTCTCTTACCAAGGCCTCCCTCGCAACATTAACCTATGCTAACATGATATCATATTAGAGATAGGCCAAATATATTTTTCTGAAGACAGCATTGTTGAATGTGTACATGAAAATTAATCTCCTTTTCACCACAAATAATACATAAATTACTATGTTGGCTCTATCGTGAAATGGTAGAGTTTCTAGTGAACCAACCTTTTTCTCTCATCATATTTGCAGTTATTTCCTCTGTTGCTATTTCCTGCGAACAGTTTTTCTTGTAAATTTAATACATGACCACTTTTTTTAAGTTTGGAATAATTTGGCCGATTGTTGTTGCATAAAACACTCTGAAATCCCACTGTTATTATTTAGTCGGCCATGGCAACACGCTGTGAAACGACAGAGATATATGCGCAGTGATCGCATTAACTTACAATGTTCGCCACTTGCAGCGCAGCGGTGCATTTTTCCCAGCAGCGCACGGAGCCTATAGCCTAATATATACATATTTCTCATTTATACAACCTTTCACTCCCTCGTTCATTCTTCCACATATTCACATACATTTTCTTACCGTATGTGCTTCCTAACATAACATTTAACTATATTTACATTTCTACATTTAATGTCGGCGGGTAGATCATTCCAAAGCCGCGCTGAACGAGCAAAGAAACCTAGTTTGTAGGACTCAGTTCGCGCAAAGGGGGGTATAAGACATACCCCTTTGCCTGTACAGACGGAGCTGTAAGATAAGGAGAGTCGAGGGAATGGTGAAAGGTGAATGGCCCCTGTGAGGAACTTGTGTAAGAAAGTGATGTCGCTTTGTTTACACAAGGAGACGATTGGTGGGATCCTTTGGTTACAAGCTATCAATTATTACAGCACACTATCTTTTAATAATAATAGTATCCTGATACGTAACTACAAGAGGTTACCTGCGCGCGTAATTCACAAAAGTAAACAGACTGGCTACCACCACACAACTCACAGAAAAGATTAAACATACAAGAATAACAACACTAATAGCTGTCGACACTATTGTAGTACCATCAGGAATACCAATACAAGCATACAATGTTGCTCAATGACAGTCGAGTACTGAAATATTAGTTCGTACCAGGCTTTATTCAGAAATATGGTAGATCTTACAGCTAAATTCTGTATAACTATATCAATCAATCAATCAATCAATCAATACTGATCTGCATTTAGGGCAGTCGCCCAGGTGGCAGATTCCCTATCTGTTGCTTTCCTAGCCTTTTCCGAAATGATTTCAAAGAAATTGGAAATTTATTGAACATCTCCCTTGGTAAGTTATTCCAATCCCTAACTCCCCTTCCTATAAATGAATATTTGCCCCAGTTTGTCCTCTTGAATTCCAACTTTATTCGTCTACTAATGTCATTCCACGCCATCTCTCCGCTGACAGCTCGGAACACACCACTTAGCCGAGCAGCTCTTCTTCTTTCTCTCAATTCTTTCCAACCCAAACATAGCAACAGTTTTGTAACGCTACTCTTTTGTCGGAAATCACCCAGAACAAATCGAGCTGCTTTTCTTTGGATTTTTTTCCGGTTCTTGAATCAGGTAATCCTGGTGAGGGTCCCATACACTGTTACCATACTCTAGTTGGGGTCTTACCAGAGACTTATATGCACTCTCCTTTACATCCGTACTACAACCCCTAAACACCCTCATAACCATGTGCAGAGATCGGTACCCTTTATTTATAATCCCATTTATGTGATTACCCCAGTGAAGATCTTTCCTTATATTAACACCTAGATACTTACAATGATCCCCAAAAGGAACTTTCACCCCATCAACGCAGTAATTAAAACTGAGAGGACTTTTCCTATTTGTGAAACTCACAACCTGACTTTTAGCCCCGTTTATCAACATACCATTGCCTGCTGTCCATCTCACAACTTTTTCGAGGTCACGTTGCAGTTGCTCACAATCTTGTAACTTATTTATCACTGTATAGAGAATAACATCATCCGCAAAAAGCCTTACCTCCGATTCCACTCCTTTACTCATATCATTTATATATATAAGAAAACAAAGGTCCGATAACACTGCCCTGAGGAACTCCCCTCTCAACTATTACAGGGTCAGACAAAGCTTCACCTACTCTCCCCCTCTCAACTATTACAGGGTCAGACAAAGCTTCACCTACTCTAACTCTCTGAGATCTATTTTCTAGAAATATAGCAACCCATTCAGTCACTCTTTTGTCTAGTCCAATTGCACTCATTTTTGCCAGTAGTCTCCCATGATCCACCCTATCAAATGCTTTAGACATGTCAATCGCGATACAGTCCATTTGACCTCCAGAATCCAAGATATCTGCTATATCTTGCTGGAATCCTACAAGTTGAGCTTCAGTGGAATAACCTTTCCTAAAACCAAATTGCCTTCTATCGAACCAGTTATTAGTTTCACAAACATGTCTAATATAATCAGAAAGAATGCCTTCCCAAAGCTTACATACAATGCATGTCAAACTTACTGGCCTGTAATTTTCAGCTTTATGTCTATCACCCTTTCCTTTATACACAGGGGCTACTGTAGCAACTCTCCATTCATCTGGTATAGCTCCTTCGACCAAACAATAATCAAATAAGTACTTCAGATATGGTACTATATCCCAACCCATTGTCTTTAGTATATCCCCAGAAATCTGATCAATTCCAGCCGCTTTTCTAGTTTTCAACTTTTGTATCTTATTGTAAATGTCATTGTTATCATATGTAAATTTTATTACTTCTTTGGCCTTAGTCTCTTCCTCTATCTCGACATTATCCTTGTAACCAACAATCTTTACATACTGCTGACTGAATACTTCTGCCTTTTGAAGATCCTCACATACACACTCCCCTTGTTCATTAATTATTCCTGGAATGTCCTTCTTGGAACCTGTTTCTGCCTTAAAATACCTATACATACCCTTCCATTTTTCACTAAAATTTTTATGACTGCCAATTATGCTTGCCATCATGTTATCCTTACCTGCCTTCTTTGCTAGATTCAATTTTCTAGTAAGTTCCTTCAATTTCTCCTTACTTCCACAGCCATTTCTAACTATTTCTTTCCAGTCTGCACCTCCTTCTTAGTCTCTTTATTTCTCTATTATAATAAGGTGGGTCTTTACCATTCCTTACCACCCTTTAAGGTACAAACCTGTTTTCGCATTCCTCAACAATTTCTTTAAACCCATCCCAGAGTCTGTTTACATTTTTATTTACCATTTTCCACCGATCATAGTTACTTTTTAGAAACTGCCTCATGCCTGCTTTATCAGCCATATGGTACTGCCTAACAGTCCTACTTTTAAGACCTTCCTTTCTATCGCATTTATTTTTAACTACCACAAAAACAGCTTCATGATCACTAATACCATCTATTACTTCAGTTTCCCTATAGAGCTCATCTGGTTTTATCAGCACCACATCCAGGATATTTTTCCCTCTGGTTGGTTCCATCACTTTCTGAATCAGCTGTCCTTCCCATATTAACTTATTTGCCATTTGTTGGTCATGCTTCCTGTCGTTCGCATTTCCTTCCCAATTTACATCTGGCAAATTCAGATCTCTCACTACAATCACATTTCTTTCCATGTTGTTTCCCACATAGCTGACTATCCTATCAAATAATTCTGAATCCGCGTCAGTGCTACCCTTTCCCGATCTGTACACTCCAAATATATCAAGTTGCCTATTATCTTTAGAAATGAGCCTTACACCTAGAATTTCATGTGTCTCATCTTTAACTTTTTCGTAGCTTACAAATTCTTCTTTCACCAGAATGAAAACTCCCCCTCCCACCTTTCCTATCCTATCTCTACGATACACACTCCAGTGCCGTGAGAAAATTTATGGAAACATGACAATGACGTTACCTAACAAAGCAGATCAGCAGATGCCACACCAATTTCTGCTGTGTGCAGACTGGCACATAGCATTATTAAAGTGATAAATTGTTTGAATTCAACAGAACAACTTTGTAACAAGAAAGAAGAAACTCAATCCTTTGAATTTCAGTCATTAAAAAAAATTGCCAAAATGACCAAAATATCGATTTTTATCTCTGGAGTGTCGCCTTAATTAATACGAGTTTTAGGTTTCACATGTCATCTGATACAGGGACAAATTTAGTTTATCTTGTTGGAATTTCTAACATACAACATACACCATCATTATAGACTGTTATGCATTTTAGCTTTCAGTCTGCAAGCCTCTGTAAAATTACTAAACATTATCAAAATCCTCTAATTTCTACAATTTCTAATACGGCCAATAATAAAATGACTATAAAGTCAGTCTCTCTCTCTCTCTCCAATTTGGGAAAATAGGTCTTCGACATGGCACTGATGTGATCACTATGCTACACTTTATTATCTTGTTCACATGATACCCGTTATGAAAAACACTCAAGCACGAATTCTTCGTATTTACATTGAGGAACATCTACATTTCGACCCTTCTTGATGACCGCCTCGTTCTCCTTTCATTAACAATCAGTCCAGTTCGGGAATAGAGTCTTTCACACTGCACCGATGTGGCCACTATGTTGCACCTTTTTATGAATATTTGTGCTAAACTGGGATACACATGTTGGCGATTTTTCCACCAGTCTAATGGACAATTGGATTCTCCTGCTTCATTTACATGAGGTAAAATGTCCTCCTTCAAATAAAAATCCAGTTCCTTGATGGCTCGTGAAAGAGGGCTGGTTTGAGAACATTTATCTCCAATAATGTCGTTGAAAATGCTCCAAGCGCTTGTTGGACAAGAGGGCTGAAATGCACCAGTTGTAGATGGAAGTGAGGAGGACGGAATGTCACTATTCTGCTTCTCGCTGGTCTGGGCGTTCCTATCTATTAGGTCCACTACTAAATTACGCACCCTCTTTTTGATTATATCTAGTGCCGCAGGGTCTTGAAAAATGTGGTCTTTACAGCGTGGATCTAACAGAGTGCATAAGGCGAATGTGCTGTTGTGTTCAACGTTCCTGAACCTTTCTCCTAACCCCCTAATAAGGCTAGCAATTATGGCTCTCACTCCTTCTGTGTACTCGCCTCATCGCCCGAGTTTTTGGCAAATACCTTTTAGGCACCTGACGACAACAATCACAGAACTTACAGTCATATATGTTTCTCCACTCAGCGAATTAGTCATTTCTTCAAACGGAGCTACCAAACTGCAAATTTTTTTTTTTTTTTTTTTTTTTTTTTTTTTTTTTTTTTTTTTTTTTTGCTAGGGGCTTTACGTCGCACCGACACAGATAGGTCTTATGGCGACGATGGGATGGGAAAGACCTGGGAGTTGGAAGGAAGCGGCCGTGGCCTTAATTAAGGTACAGCCCCAGCATTTGCCTGGTGTGAAAATGGGAAACCACGGAAAACCATTTTCAGGGCTGCCGATAGTGGGATTCGAACCTACTATCTCCCGGATGCAAGCTCACAGCCGCGCGCCTCTACGCGCACGGCCAACTCGCCCGGTAAACTGCAAATTTGACAACCACCTTGCCACTCTTCGCCAGTTATTACGGGCAGATGTTTATCTAAGAGTGGCACTGATAGCTTCTTAGAGTTCAAGAAATCGACACAGCATATAAAAAGTTTGATTCCAGCGTGTCGTGACGTCTTGGGAAAGGCGTTCAGATACTGCAATGTCCACTTGATATCTGGTACTTCAGTAGTTTTTTGCTTGCTAGTGAACTTCTCCTGAAGTAGCTGACTTTTTTTTATTTCCTCAATGGTGACTTGCATTTCCTGAGAAGAACCCTGGCCAATCAAATTCAAGTTGAGAACAAAACAGCCCTAGTGTTCCTACTTCAGAATTTCCTCTAATGCCTTTGTTATATTACTAGCGTTATCAGAAATGGAAAAATTCACTTCGTCATTCAGCTTCCAATCGGTTAGTATGCACTTAATTTTGTTTGCCAACGCAATAGACGAATGGCCTCTAGAAAAACTAGAACACTTCAATAAAACAGTTTTGAAGGAAAACTCCTTTGTAATGTAATGCACTGTTACAGCAATGTAACTCTCTGCAACTAACGATGTCCACAAATCGGTTGACACACACTCTCTCTCTCTCTCTCTCTCTCTCTCTCTCTCTCTCTCTCTCTCTCAGCTGCATCGGTCACTGTGTGTCTTCTTAAAGTAAACTGTTGATGATAGAGTACTTGAATCATCACATTTGAAATAGTATTTCTACCAGGTAATTGTACGGCTTCATGGCTAAATGGTCAGCATGCTGGCCTTTGGCCACAGGGTTCAATTCCCGGCAGGGTCGGGAATTTTAACCACAATTGTTTAATTCCCCTGGCACGAGGACTGGGTGTACGTATCATCTTCATCAACATTTCATCCTCGTCACGACGCGCAGGTTGCCTACGGGAGTCAAATCAAAAAGACCTGCACCGGGCAAGCCGAAATCCTTGGGACACATCCCGGCACTAAAAACCATATGCCATTTTTTTTTACCAAGTAATCCACTTCGTAAGTTTAGAAAACCCTCTATCCTCAACAATCCTTAAGGGCTGAGAATAAAATAAATAAATCAAATAAGTTACAATCAATTAATTTCTTTTGGGCAGATGAAACATTTTTGGTGACGTACGACCTAATTAATCTTTGTCTTTTAGGCGCGACACATGAATCAGCCTTCGAGGTTTCGCTACCAGGCCTGCTAGTGCTAGTACTAGGTTCCTCTCTATCCTCTGTAGGCCTACTTGGTCATTTTTGCACTGACAGTATTTCCTTAACACTATGACACGGTACACCAGTATATATTGTTATATGTTTTCTTTGCAAATATCCTTTCAAATTGGTAATAGTTGACTTGTAAGAAATACGTTGCGTAAAGATGGTGCAAAGCACTTTATCATTTTCACTTTTCATGAAATAATTCCACACCTTGCTTCGTTTTGACATGCTATAAAACAACTTGTCTCCCTCAGCACTCGGCAAACATAACACCGTTCCGTTCTAAAAGTGTTTTGAAAATACCGGTGTATCACCTGCAACCAGCAATAAGCAAAAAAGTTGATGAACTGTTCGGCTAAAAACTTCTTTTTTTTTCAAACAGCTCTTGGCTCACTGCTGCTAAATACGAGACAAACAGTCAATTTGACAGCGAGGGAACGGGAGTGGTTAAATACCGAAAAATGCACATTTTAGCCGAATACCTCCGAAAGTGCGGGTAGGTTCAATTCAAGGTTACGTCAGTGTCTACTCACTAGCGGACAGTGAAAGACAAACTGTGGACTTTATTGAAGGAAAAACTGTTTGGTGTAACTTTTAAAAATTGTTCGTTTTCCACTCGAAAACTGTTAACTCCAAACAGTCGGGCATTTTTCTGTCCATCACTATTACTAAGAAGTCCTGAGAGTTGGAATACCAGTTGCTATGGAATGGGAGAGGGCATCTTGGACATATTCTGAGTCATGTCCTCCTTGTGGTCGGGTGACTAGAACTGTACAATCAACCGTGGTCCCTAACCCGTTAAAAGGCAGATTCTCACTGGGACTATGTGTAAGTAAGGGTAGCGTCCCGCCTTTACAGAATTTTTCACTGAGCATGCTCAGAATATTTTCATCAAGCCTCGGACCTATGGCAGTAACAGAGTCCCACTCCCATTAGATAGGCGAGGGACTCCTTGGAAACAACATGGCAAACGAAATGGAATTTGATGGGGAAAAATATAATATAGATTTGTAAGAAAAAAGTAGAATTGGCCGAGTCAGCAAAGAGAATGCATCTGGATGTGTTAGAAGTTCATGACATTCAGGAAGTGAAATAATGAGGAAGGGATAGGAGATTGTGAAGTGTACTTGACGGGTGTTAGAAATGAATTCAAATTTCCTTTAATTTACATTAAACATCGAACATCGATGTAGGCTACTCCTCTTCCTATAAATGAATATTTGCCCCAATTTGTCCCCTTGAATTCCAACTTTATCTCCTTATCTTTCCTACTTTTAAAATTTCTGCTCAAGTTTAACAGGCCATGAATGTAATTCCATGGCATTTTTCCACTTACAGCTCGAAACATACCACATAGTCTATGATCTCGTCACCTTACTCCCAACTCCACCCATCCCAAAGTTTGCAACATTTTCATAACAATACTCCTTTCATGTAAATGTTAAGGTCTTCAACCTGCCAAAACCAATTTTGAATAAATAAATTTACAAGCTATTTGATAAAAAAAAACATGGTAACAGAATTTTAAGTTGTTTCTTTGTCAGGTATAATTCTGTTACATATGGTTTCTTTTTCAGAGAAATTATACATTTACAGTAATTATTGTAAAATTAGTTTTGGCAGACTGAAAGACCTAACAGATATACTGTAAAATGGGGTTACTTTGGATCATATTTTCCGGTTTCTTCTACATTATTAACCGCAACTACTGTTTAAAGGACTTCAAAGACACAAAACCAAGTACTTTTGTTCCTGACTCTTTTTGGTTGCTATTCAATTCAGAATTTGATCAAGTGAATTACCTATTGTTCATTTAAAAATTCATCCAATTCCATGCAAAGTTACCCCAGTGAGCGGGTAAATTTGCACCACCACAATAATTTTACCTTAAATAACAGATGGAAGTCAAAGGTGCAATGTTATCCATACAAAACACATGTTGGCACAAATTATGTACCATATATTTTAGGACTGATATTCAGTGGTCACTTCCACTGGTACAGTCGTTACAACAAATAATGTAAAAAAAAAAAAACCTTATATGAATATTAGATGGTAATAATAGGTGAAATCAAACCAAAGAATAACACTATTACATCATACAACAGGCACAATTAGACAAATGCTGAAAATAACCCATTAGAAAGATTAAAAAAATACATAACCGGTATGAAATTACAGCCATCCCAACTTTTCCAGTTCTGGAACACGGTACAATACTCTTTTATTTATAAGAGTGAGAGAATCCCAGTCTTAGTTTGATATGTCTGGTTGAGCAGGCCACTTCCATGACTTGACTGATTTTAACACAACAGTTATTACAACTTCCTTACAATACAATTGCATTAATTTTCCTGTGAATAATTCCCCTTCATATTTAAAAATAACATGTTCTCCTACAACCCTCTGGACAGCAGGTAGGTTGAGAATGCCTGTCTCAGATTTTTTACCATCAATCAAAAACCCTGCCTCTCCTTCTTCCTGTGCATCTTCCAACAATAGCTGAGTGTATGTTTCTAGAGTGCATTCGTCATCAGAAGAACTTAGAGGCACCGGATCATCATCAACTTCTTCTTCACTGGAACCTGTTGTTCTCTGCTTTCGCCTTCCTTCAGTCTTCTTCCTTTGACTTGAAGTGGTTGCTTGAGGCTCTGCAAAAACTATCTTCTCATTGGTTATACTTCTTCCTGGTTCAACACAGCCTTTCTTCCTGCAAACAACTCTTCGGACCTCAGTGCACCGCAACCTCTGATTTTCGAGACGCTCCAAAAATGAATCATCAATAGCACTATTATTGAGATCTGTATTTGGTGATGGAAGCCTGGAAAGTAATTCCTCTAATGTTAGTAGGATAGATGGTGCATTTTCGGAGTCCAGAAATAGGATTTTACCTCATGGTGGGCTGTGATTCATCTATAAGTCTCTCCAAGAGAAGTGGAAACTCCTGTTTTGAGAGCACAGTGCTTCTTCTCCTAGCTTCACTGTCCTAAAATGTTCCTCCAGATGCCATTAAGAGGTGTAAACACAGCAACATCCAATGGTTGTATGAGATCCGTTCTATTGCTAGATAAACACACAAAGCTGTATGTTATTGTACTGACAAAGCCTGAGGACATTTGCTCATAAATGTGAGGACAAGTTGTCCACAAATTACGACTTTTTTGCCTTCACTCTTCTTCAGCCTGGGGAGTAACATGTATTCAAACCAGTCGTCAAATGTCTGGGAGTCGAACTATCCACTAGGTGTATTGTTGTAGCGGGCTCCTTGTGGACCATTTTCCGTCCAAGTATTCCACAGACAAGTCTGCTTATAGACAACAGAAGGGGGTAGTAGCTCACCGACTGCATTCCTTGCAAACATTACAGAGATGCTAGTCTTGGAGAAATTTCTTATCTTTTCAGGGTATTTGGTGCCCCTTTTAGTTAACACCTTTTTGTTACGAGGGTCATCGGTGAGATTAGATTAATCAAAATTCCATGTGTTATGTGGCTCAACTCCTATCAACACCACCTTGAAATTGTCAATGAAAGGCATCAAAATTTGCAGTGTGAGAGCTGAGTGGCTTCTTTTAATGTTTGAAGCGAACCGTACAGTCAGCTCAGAGTGTCTCTGCATGAATGAGCAAACCCAGTCTCGCCCTGGTTAATTTTCTTTGAACAGGCAAACATCTTCCAATTCTAGATAAATATGATCTAATTATGATCTTAAGGTTAAAAAAAATCAACTGGGAAACCAAACTCACTGAGTTTTATAATGCACTGCACAAAGCAAGATGATTCTTCTATAGAAAAAACTGTTGGTCTTCCGGGAGTTGACAAATGTTTTCTCTTTAATTCATAGTTTATGGTTCTTCTGGGGATTCCATACATTTTGCAAGCATCCCTTTGTGTTAACGAACCACTGTGGATTGCATTTAGGCACTCACTTTATCTTCAGGGTAGCTCGTATAGGATCGAGCACCCAACTTTCATTTGTATGACCTTGGCATCCTGTAACATACTGTAACAAAGAGATACTGTAACATCAGGAAATCAAATACAAGTATTTTTTTTATGAACAAGGTGTGTTTATTCATTGATTTTGACATCTTTTCATGTTGGTGCAAAGTACCCCCATAAGTAGTGCAAAATTATCCCACACCACTAAATTGTAAGTAACTTTTTTCCAGATGATTTTAAGTATGAATGAATTAAGAAAGTCGATTGCCAAATCATTTTAGAACATAATGGAATGGTCGCTTACCTGGTCGAATTGATCATGATATAATATTCAAGACAGATTTTTCTGGAACAACAAATGGATCACTCCTGCACGCTTTGAATTATCCACGCCAAACATATGGTTCATGAAGTAAACAGGTGACAGTACATGCCAAGGAACATCCAGGATAGCCAACCTAACAAATAAACTTGATATTTCATAGTTTCAATGAGACCCACGCAGATGACAGTACGATAGATCTTTTCCCAATTTTTGTGCAAATTACACCACAGGTGCAAAGTATCCCAATTTTTTGGTGCATTACCTGTAGTTTTGACAGCTTGAAGAACCTAATAGTTATACATTAGCTGAGCCTGGAACTGAAAAGAGATGGCTTCAGACATTTAAAAAACTTCACATTACTCCTTTGTCAGAAATATCCCAGAACAAAATGTGCTGCTTTGCTAAGCATCTTTTCCAGTTCTCATATCAAGCTGTCATAGTGTGGGTCCTATACACTGGAACCATACTCCAATTGGGGTCTTGCCAGAGACTTATATGCCCTATCATTTACATCCTTACTACAACTCCTAAATACTCTCAGAACTACAACCCAGAAGTTAGGCAAAATGCCTCTTCTTGTCCGGGTGTATATATCGAAGTATCACATAGAAACTAACATGTTTCCGTACGTTTGGGAACGGTAAGACCAGTTATTATCTTGCCTTTTTTAGGTTCCGTAACCTACTTGATTCACTCGCACTCATTTGAATCAGATCGTGGACTACAACAAAACATGAGGAGAGTATAATGCAGGTAGCGAAGATGAAATTCCTAGGATGTATCAAGGACAAGACCAGAAAAGATAAAATTAGAAATGAAGAGATAAGGGAAAGGACAGGAATCTTCAAGACAGGACAGAAACAACAAAGCTAAAGTGGTATGGGCAAATGATGAGTATGGGAAAAAAGAGTGTGCCAAAAAAAAAGGCTTTTTCAGAGAAGTTAACAGGAAAGAGAGCACGAGGAAGACCCCAAAAAAGGTGGACAGATTCAGTGTGGAGTGCATAGAGAGGGGAGGAAAACCAGAAGATGTACTTAAAAAAGGAGAAGAGTGGTGGAAAGACTGGCAATGATGGAGGTCCTTGATTCACAACCCGACCTGGGAAACTGAAAACGGGAAATGATGATGTACCTATTTGATAGTTTAATGCCCTTTTTTCTTTGTGCCTTTTCTAAGTTGTGGATATTTTCTACTGTTATTTATGTATTAAAATTGATCAATGAAAAGAAAAAGAATAGAATTCCAACGTACTGTTTTAATAATAAAGAAAAACTAATTTTAATTTAATACACAAAAAAATAACATTTACACAAACGATATTTTCATATCACACAAATCTCTACTGAAAAATCCATGAGCCAAATGGCCAAGATGGTTGCCAGGTCCTGTTCTTGCTACGTAAAATTTAGTGCTGGTGGTGATTATAGTTTTAAGAGGAAGAAACACTTCATTACCATAATCCATTAACACTAATCAGAAGGAAAATGGAAGAGGTCCGATACTTCAAAAAATGAAGGTATCGGCAAAAGAAAGGCAAGGCCCATGAAGAGCGTGAAAATTAAAGTCCACATAAGTCTTGCAAATCTACTACCGTCGGGGAGGAAAAGAAAAAGAGTTGACAAAGGGATGTCAGACAGGAAAGGTAAGAGCAAGAAACCTGACAAAAGTGGAAGCAAACTCAGCTAGGGGAACCGTGGTCGCCAACGCACACTCCCAAGTTGAGAGGCCCTGGTCCCACTTATAGTCGCCCCTTACGACAGACAGGGGATACCGCTAATGTTATTCTGTCATTCCTACCCACAAGGGAAAGTACAATTAAGTACTAAAATGTGATGCAGATATGTGTTATGTAGCTTCCATTACAGCATCTTTATTATTTTAGTGCCCATTTTTGTCACTATAAATGCCTATCTTAATTATTTTACTGCCTAGTTCGTAAATGTTAAGTGGTTATTTGCCTGCCTATTTTAGCAAAAAATAAATGCCGGAACTTCTGGGCTCTACTCATAACCATGTGAAGAGATCTGAACACTTTCTTAACAACCACATTAGTATGATCACCCCAATGAAGACCATTCATTACATTAAACACCTACATACTTACAGCATTTCCCATGAGGTACTATCACTCCATCAATACTCACTAGAACTCAGAGAATTAGAGTAGGCGAAGCTTTATCTGACCCTGTAATAATTAAGGGGGGAATTCCCTTTTTTGTTTTACAAGTTGCTTTACGTCGCACCGACACAGATAGGTCTTATAAGGAAGATGGGACAGGAATGGGCTCGGAGTGGGAAGGAAGCAGCCGCGGCCTCAATTAGGGTATAGCCCCAGCATTTGTCTTGTGTGAAAATGGGAAACCACTGGAAACCATCTTCAGGGCTGCCGACAGTGGGGTTCGAACCCACCATCTCCCGAATACTGGATACTGGCCAAACTTAAGCGACTGCAGCTATCGAGCTCTTATATATATATCTATGATATGTGTAAAGAAGTGAAATCGGAGATAAGGCTGTTTGCAGATTGTGTTGCTACATGCACATGATAGTTGTGTAAATAAATACAAAGTCGCCTGATTCATTATTCCGATAATTTGTAGTCTTAGTTCCCTGCATACTTTGTAACTTCCACCTTCGTTTATTCATCAAGTAAAAGTTAATAATCAAATTCCTATATCCCAATAATATTGCACTTCAAGCCCCCAGCGTGGTTTTGACAGAAATTACAGTAGACAACCTCTTATTCTCAGCATTTAAGGACACTTCTATTCTCCGTCTCGTGTAGTAGGGAAAATAATACTAATCCACCAGCGGTAAAAGTTCATATAACCACACTTGAGCTGAAAATTGTTGTGTAGATACATTGTAGTGTAGATACAGTATATTTAGATAGTGCCGTATCTTGCCTGCTATATTCGTGTGTCATCTTTTGTATGTATCTATTAGAGCATAGTACTAATAATAATTTGTCTAAACATTTAGCTTTTTTGGTAATCTTTTGAGTACAGTAGTTCTTGCAAATTTCATTTCTGTTTGTGCTTAGTAGTGACATACGGTACCGGTATTGTAATTAGGATACATCTGAAAGTAGTTTAAAAATTACTGTAGTGTACTGTACAGTAGTATACGAGTAATATCCTATCAGAATTTTTTATTATTTATTATTTATTTTCCACTAATTGTAGTTACAATTTAGGGATGGTGAATGGAGAATGGGGCATAGCCCCACATACACAAAAGTGTAGTGTGCTTATTTTATTATTGTAAATTATTTGTGTAGTACTGGTGTAGTAGAGGTATCCTAAGAACCCTTACTAAAATTCTGTTGTTGTAATTAGGATAGGCTTAATTGCAGTTTGGAATTGTGTAGTTCTTGTGTAGGTATTCCTTTAGATATTCAGTAATTAACAGCAGTTTTTATCCTGTTAGGGGTTGTAGGATAAAAATAGAGTACGACTAAGTAGTATTGTAGTGTAGTCGTATATAAATTACCTGGTGTGATCTTTGAGTACTATCCCAGACAATATATCCCTCCGTTCATTTACTTTTTGTAAATAAGTTGTTTTTATTTTTATTTTCATGTTTTCCGTAAAGAATGGCTAAGGAGCGCGAGTGTATGTACTGTGGGTGTGGCGAGGCATTGAGGGGTATGAGGGAGGAGTTGGAGAGTTTGAGGGAGATAATTAGGATTCTCACAGAAGACAGGAAGGAAGATAGGACTCCCTCAAACAATGTACAGGTTACAGTAGGTGTACAAGAGGGAGGGGAAGGAAAGGGGGGGGGAGTTGTAGAAGACAGGTGGTCTAATGTTCTAAGGGGAAGGAGACTGCAAGCTAAGGGTTCTATTCAGGATCAGAATTCAGGACAGGTGTCAGTGTGAAATCGGTACGAGTCACTCCAGGTAGAACAAGAGAGGGAAGATGAGGGACAGGGAACTGTTGCTGAGATGTGTGGAAGTAGGAGGAAGGGAAAAGGTAGGAAAGGGAAATGTACAGTAGAGGATAGGAAAAGACAGGTGGAACAGGGTCATGGGAAGGAGAAAAGGTAGGAGGAAGTAGCTTCTACAGCTATCAGGAAAGATAGGGCTGACCAGGAGGGGAGGGGATCAAATGAGGTGGGTAGGGTTGAGGCTCTGGTCATGGGGGATTCCATCGTTAGACACGTGGGGAAAGTGTGTGGAGGAAAGGGAACCAGGGTAGAATGTTATCCAGGAATTAGGTTGAGGCAGATGTTGAGGAAAGTAGAAGAGAAGGAGGAGGGGAAGGAGAAGGTGGTAGTGTTTCACGTTGGTACCAACAACGTAAGGCAAGCTGATATAAGTACCAACATACTGTAGTTGGAGATGTGTGGGATCTGGTAAATGCAGCACGGGTGAAGTTTAAGAAAGCGGAGATTGTTATTAGTGGAATATTGTGTAGGAGGGATACTGACTGGAGGGTGATTGGGGATTTAAATGAGACTATGGAGTGGGTATGTGGGAAACTGGGAGTGAAATTTCTATATCATAATGGGTGGGTAGGAGATAGGGATCTGCGCTCCGATGGCCTTCACTGAAACCACAGTGGTACGTATAAGTTAGGAAATTTGTTTGGAAGGGTAATAAGGAGGTACACTCAGGGAAACTGGGTGGCCTAGGGAGCAGTGATAAGGGAACAGGGAACTGGAAATCAAGTAGGGATGACATAAAATTGTTAGTGTTGAACTGTAGAAGTATGGTAAAGAAAGGAATAGAATTGAGTAATTTAATAGATATATATTTACCAGATATTGTAATAGGAGTTGAATCATGGCTGAGAAATGATATAATGGATGCAGAAATTTTCTCACGGAACTGGAGTGTGTATCGTAGAGATAGGATAGGAATAGTGGGAGGGGGAGTATTCATTCTGGTGAAAGAAGAATTTGTAAGCTACGAAACAGTTAAAGATGAGACACATGAAATTCTAGGTGTAAGGCTCATTTCTAAAGATAATAAGCAACTTGATATATTTGGAGTGTACAGACCGCGAAAGGGTAGCACTGACATGGATTCAGAATTATTTGATAAGATAATCAGCTATGTAGGAAACGACATGGAAAGAAATGTGATTGTAGCGGGAGATCTGAATTTACCAGATGTCAATTGGGAAGGAAATGCAAATGACAGGAAGCATAACCAACAAATGGCAAATAAGTTAATATGGGAAGGACAGCTGATTCAGAAAGTGATGGAACCAACCAGAGGGAAAAATATCCTGGATGTGGTGCTGATAAAACCAGATAAGCTGTATAGAGAAACTGAAGTAATAGATGGTATTAGTGATCATGAAGCTGTTTTTGTCGTAATTAAAAATAAATGTGATAGAAAGGAAGGTCTTAAAAGTAGGACTATTAGGCAGTACCACATGGCTGATAAAGCAGGCATGAGGCAGATTCTTAAAAGTAACTATGATCGGTGGAAAACGGTAAATAAAAATGTAAACAGACTCTGGGATGGGTTTAAAGAAATTGTTGAGGAATGCGAAAACAGGATTGTACCTTTAAGGGAGATAAGAAATGGTAAAGACCCACCTTATTAAATACAGAAATAAAGAGACTAAGAAGGAGGTGCAGACTGGAAAGAAATAGAGTTAGAAATGGCTGTGGAAGTAAGGAGAAATTGAAGGAACTTACTAGAAAATTGAATCTACCAAAGAAGGCAGCTAAGGATAACATGATGGTAAGCATAATTGGCTGTCATACAAATTTTAGTGAAAAATGGACGGGTATGTATAGGTATTTTAAGGCAGAAACAGGTTCCAAGGACATTCCAGGAATAATTAATGAACAAGGCGAATGTGTATGTGAAGATTTTCAAAAGGCAGAAGTATTCAGTCAGCAGTATGTAAAGACTCTTGGTTACAAGGATAATGTCCAGATAGAGGAGAATACTA
The DNA here is from genome assembly GCF_040414725.1 of Anabrus simplex. Taxonomy (NCBI): domain Eukaryota; kingdom Metazoa; phylum Arthropoda; class Insecta; order Orthoptera; family Tettigoniidae; genus Anabrus; species Anabrus simplex. The sequence continues at coordinate 331,376,434 of NC_090266.1, forward strand.
TGGCTAAAGAAGTATTAAAATTTACATGTGATAACAATGACATTTACAGTAAGATACAAAAGTTGAAAACTAGAAAAGTGGCTGGAATTGATAAGATTTCTGGGGATATACTAAAGACAATGGGTTGGGATATAGTACCATATCTGAAGTACTTATTTGATTATTGTTTGGTCGGAGGAGCTATACAAGATGAATGGCAAGTTGCTATAGTAGCCCCTGTGTATAAAGGAAAGTGTGACAGACATAAAGCTGAAAATTACAGGCCAGTAAGTTTGACATGCATTGTATTGTATGTAAGCTTTGGGAAGGCATTCTTTCTGATTATATTAGACATGTTTGTGAAATTAATAACTAGTTCAATAGAAGGCAGTTCAGTTTTATGAAAGGTTATTCCACTGAAGCTCAACTTGTAGGATTCCAGCAAGATATCTTGGATTCTGGAGGTCAAATGGACTGTATCGCAATTGACCTGTCTAAAGCATTTATTAGGGTGGATCATGGGAGACTACTGGCAAAAATGAGTGCAATTGGACTAGACAAAAGAGTGACTGAATGGGTTGCTATATTTCTAGAAAACAGATCTCAGAGAATTAGAGTAGGTGAAGCTTTATCTGACCATGTAATAATTAAGAGGGGAATTACTCAAGGCAGTATTATCAAACCTTTATGTTTTCTTATATATATAAATGATATGAGTAAAGGAGTGGAATCAGAGGTAAGGCTTTTTGTGGATGATGTTATTCTCTATAGAGTAATAAATAAGTTACAAGACTGTGAGCAACTGCAATGTGACCTCGAAAATGTTGTGAGATGGACAGCAGGCAATGGTATGTTGATAAACGGGGTTAAAAGTCAGGTTGTGAGTTTCACAAATAGGAAAAGTCCTCTCAGTTTTAATTACTGCGTTGATGGGGTGAATGTTCCTTTTGGGGATCATTGTAAGTATCTAGGGGTTATTATAAGGAAAGATCTTCATTGGGGTAATCACATAAATGGGATTGTAAATAAATGGTACAGATCTCTGCACATGGTTATGAGGGTGTTTAGGGGTTGTAGTACGGATGTAAAGGAGAGGGCATATAAGTCTCTGGTAAGACCCCCAACTTGAGTATGGTACAGTGTATGGGACCCTCACTAGGATTACCTGATTCAGGAACTGCCCTGGGTGATTTCCGACAAAAGAGTAACGTTACAAAAATGTTGCAAAGTTTGGGCTGGGAAGAACTGAGAGAAAGATGAAGAGCTGCTCGACTAAGTGGTATGTAGATCAGTAGTGACTGATTAAAACTAGGAGGACTTTTCTTTAGGTGATACTTAAGACTTGACTTTTCATCCAATTTACCATCATATCATTGGGTTTGCCAGGGTGATGGGTTCTCACCTGTTCTTCCAAACTGTTTTCTTGGAAAGGTCATCTGTGAGTGGAGAATCAAGCTACTCAATAATGACATTAGTTTGAGCAATGGATCCACAGCAGTGAACATTGTTTGCCTTGCTTCCGCAGATAATCTAGTCCTAATGGCAGATGACCTAAACATCACCCATGATCGGGTTGAAACATTATAAGAAATAGCTTAAGCTGTAGATCTCCAGATATCTTTTGAGAAACTGAAGTAATGATGTCTCGCACTGCATTGCTCGATACCAAATATAAAAAAATCAAAGTACCTTGGGAAGATCATTTCCTTTAATGCATCAGAGAAATAAGCTCTGAAACATCAGGCTAAACTCTGTAAATTCACTTATTAGTCCATTAGTCCAGATCGATCTCATGGTAAGCCAAATACTGCCCCTACACTGAATGCCTGGCCCTTGCTCACCAGAGGGGGCGAGAGGAGGAAATCCAAATGAAGGAGAGGATATACCTAAAAAAGAACATAGGCCCATGTCAAAATTCTGAGGAGGATTATCGCGTAAAATCAAACGAAGATGGTTCATGTTTGTGGGTTACTGTGGTCACGTCCTAGTTCGTGAACCATGGGCAACATCTGAGTGGCCTAGTAAGTAGTCCTGAGAGTCGGGATACCAGTTGCTATGGAATGGGAGTGGGCATCTCGGACATATTCTGAGTCATGGCCCTCCTTGTGCTCAGGCGGCTAGGACTATACAATTCACCGGTGGTCCATAACCCGTTAGAGGAGAGATCCTCACTTGGACTATGTGCAAGTAGGGTAGCATCCTGCTTCATGAATTTACCGAGCTCAGAACATTTTAAGCAAGCCTCGGACCTATGGGAGTAACAAAGTCCCACTCCCATTTGACAGGCCAGGGACTCCTTGGAAACAACTTGGCGAACGAAATGGAATTTGATGGAGAGCTATCAATATTAATGGGGCTTATGGAAGAAAGAAAGCAGAACTGGCTGAGTCTGCAAAGAGGACATCTGGATGTGCTTGGCGTAAGTGATATTTGGGTAAGGGGAGATAACGAGGAAGAGATAGGAGATTATAAAGTATACTCGACGGGTGTTAGAAAGAGAAGGGCAGAGTCTGGGGTAGGGCTCCTTATCAGGAATACCATTGCACGCAACATAGTTTCTGTTACACACGTAAATGAGCGAATGATGTGGGTAGATTTGTCAGTTGCAGGAATTAGGACTAGAATTGTGTCCGTGTATTCACCATGTGAGAGTGCAGACAAGGATGAAGTTGACAAGTTTTATGAAGCATTGAGTGACATTGTGGTCAGGGTCAACAGCAAGGATAGAATAGTGCTAATGGGCGATTTCAATGCGAGAGTTGGGAATAGAACTGAAGGATACGAAAGGGTGATTGGTAAATGTGGGGAAGATATGGAAGCTAATGGGAATGGGAAGTGTTTGCTGGACTTCTGTGCTAGTATGGATTTAGCTGTTACGAATACATTCTTCAAGCATAAGGCTATTCACCGCTACACATGGGAGGCTAGGGGTACCAGATCCATAATAGACTATATCTTAGCAGGCTTCAAATTCAGGAAATCTGTTAGGAATGTATGAGTTTTCCGCGGATTTTTCGATGATACAGACAACTATCTGATCTGTAGTGAACTAAGTGTCTCTAGGCCTAGGGTAGAGAAAGTGAAATCTGTCTGCAAACGAATAAGGGTACAAAATCTCCAGGACGAGGAAATTAGACAGAAGTACATGGATATGATTAGTGAGAAGTTTCAAACAGTAGACAGTAAGCAGGTTCAGGATATAGAAAGTGAATGGGTGGCATACAGGTATGCTGTAGTAGAATCAGCAATGCCTAGGAACAACTGTGCGTAAAGATGGGAAAAGGCGAACATCTTGGTGGAATGATGAAGTGAGAGCGGCTTGTAAACGTAAAAAGAAGGCTTATCAGAAATGGCTCCAAACAAGGGCCGAGGCAGACAGGGATTTGTACACAGATGAAAGAAACAGAGTGAGACAAATAGTTGTTGAATCCAAAAAGAAGTCATGGGAAGATTTTGGTAACAACCTGGAAAGGCTAGGTCAAGCAGCAGGGAAACCTTTCTGGACAGTAATAAAGAATCTTAGGAAGGGAGGGAAAATGGAAATGAACAGTGTTTTGAGTAAATCAGGTGAACAAATAATAGATCCCAGGGAATCACCGGAGAGGTGGAGGGAATATTTTGAACATCATCTCAATGTAAAAGGAAATCATCCTGGTGGTGTTGCGAACAGCCAAGCTCATGAGGAGGAGGAAAATGATGTTGGTGACATTATGCTAGGGGAAGTGGAAAGGATGGTAAATAAACTCCATTGTCATAAAGCAGCAGGAATAGATGAAATTCGACCTGAAATGGTGACGTATAGTGGGAAGGCAGGGATGAGATGGCTTCACAGAGTAGTAAAATTAGCATGGAGTGTTGGTAAGGTACCTTCAGATTGGACAAAAGCAGTAATTGCACCTATCTATAAGCAAGGTAACAGGAAGGATTGCAACAACTATCGAGGTATCTCATTGATTAGTATACCAGGCAAAATATTCACTGGCATCTTGGAAGGGAGAGTGCGATCAGTCGTTGAGAGGAAGTTGGATGAAAACCAGTGTGGTTTCAGATCACAGAGAGGCTGTCAGGATCAGATTTTCAGTATACGCCAGGTAATTAAAAAATGCTACGAGAGGAATAGGCAGTTGTGTTTATGTTTCGTAAATCTAAAGAAAGCATATGACAGGGTACCGAGGGAAAGGATGTTTACCATACTGGGGGACTATGGAATTAAAGGTAGATTATTAAAATCAATCAAAGGCAGTTATGTTGACAATTGGGCTTCAGTGAGAATTGATGGTAGAATGAGTTCTTGGTTCAGGGTACTTACAGGGGTTAGACAAGGCTATAATCTTTCACCTTTGCTGTTCGTAGTTTACATGGATCATCTGCTGAAAGGTATAAAATGGCAGGGAGGGATTCAGTTAGGTGGGAATGTAGTAAGCAGTTTGGCCTATGCTAACGACTTGGTCTTAATGGCTGACTGTGCCGAAAGCCTGCAGTCTTGGAACTTGAAAATAGGTGCATTAAGTATGGTATGAAAATTAGCCTCTCGAAAACTAAATTGATGTCAGTAGGTATGAAATTCAACAGAATTGAATGTCAGATCGGTAATACAAAACTAGAACAGGTTGATAATTTGAAGTATTTAGGTTGTGTGTTCTCCCAGGATGGTAATATAGTAAGTGAGATTGAATCAAGGTGTAGTAAAGCTAATGCAGGGAGCTTGCAGTCGTGATCAGCAGTATTCTGTAAGAAGGAAGTCGGCTACCAGACAAAACTATCTTTACATAGGTCTGTTTTCAGACCAACTTCGCTTTACGGGAGCGAAAGCTGGTGGACTCTGGATATCTTATTCGTAAATTAGAAGTAACAGACATGAAAGTAGCGAGAATGATTGCTGGTACAAAGAGGTGGGAACAATGGCAGGAGGGCACTCAGAAAGGGGAGATAAAGGCTAATTTACGAATGAAGTCGATGGATGAAGCTGTACGCATAAACCGGCTTCGGTGGTGGGGTCATGTGAGGCGAATGGAGGAGGATAGGTTACCTAGGAGAATAATGGACTCTGCTATGGAGGGTAAGAGAAGTAGAGGGAGACCAAGACAAAGATGGTAAGACTCGGTTTCTAACGATCTAAAGATAAGAGGTATAGAACTAAATGAGGCCACAACACTAGTTGCAAATTGAGGATTGTGGCGACGTTTAGTAAATTCACAGAGGCTTGCAGACTGAACGCTGAAAGGCATAACAGTCTATAATGATAATGAATGAATGAATGAATGAATTAATTAATGAATGAATCAAATGACGAGCTGAACTTTTAAAAGATCTCCCTTTTATGAGGAAGTGCTGTCATATAATTTACAGTTATCTGTCTCAACTGTTTAACACCAGAATTTGTTGAAGCATTCTCATTCTGAAAGGACGAAAGCAGTAATTACACCTAGCTATAAGCAAGGGTACATCTCACAGATCAGTATATCAGGCAAGGTATTCACAGGGATTTTGGAAGAAAGGGTGCTATGAGTGGTTGAGAAGAAGCGGGACGAAAACCAGTGTGGTTTGAGACAAGTGGCTGTGAGGATCAGATTTTTAGTTTGCACCAGATAACTGAAAAATGCTACAAGAGGACTAGACAGTAAAATGACTGTATGTTTCATAGATCTAGAGAAGGTATATGAGAGTACAAAGGGAAAAGATGTTTGCCGTACTGGGGGACTCCATTATTTAATGTTTATATTTTTTTATATATATTACACAGATGATAGGAGTAAAGCAATAAATGAGAGATTATATTTTGAAGACGATATTACACTGTATAAAGTAATATATAAGTTACAACATTGTGAGCAACTATAAAAAGACTTTGACAATGTTGTGAGATGGGCAGCAGGCAATGGCATGATGATAAATGGCGTTAAAAGACAGGTTGCGAGTTTCACTTACAGGAAAAGTCCTCTCAGATTTAATTACGGCGTTGATGGGGTGAAGTTTCCTTATAGGGATCTCTAAGTACGTAGGTGTTAATATAAGGAAAGATCTCCATTGGAGTAATCACATAAATGGGATTGTAAATGAAGGGTACAGATCCCTGCACACGGTTATGAGGGTATTTATGGGTTGTAGTAAGGATGTAAAGGAAGCGGCATGTTCCGTAAGTCTCTTGTAAGACCCCAACTAGAGTACGTTCCAGTGTATGGGACACTTACCAGGTTTACTTGTATCGAAAAAAGGAATAATTCCAAGGAAAAGCAGTTTGATTTCTTCTGGGTGACTTCCATCGAGTGTAACGTTATGAAAATTTTGCAATGTTTGGGCTGGGAAGACTTGGGAGAAAGGACGCAAGCTACTGAACTGAGTGGTATATTTGGAGCCGTCAGTGGAGAGATGACGTGGTGAGTGGTGTTTTTAAAAATAGGAAAGATCACAATATGAAGTTAAAATTGAAATTCAATAGAACAAATTGGGACAAATATTCATTTATAGGAAGAGGAGTTAGGGGTTGGAATAATTTACCAAACGGGGATTGGATTAAGGATAGATTATAAAAATCAATGAAGGGCATTTATGTTGACAATTGGGCTGCAGTGAGAATTGATGGTCAAACGAGTTCTTGGTTCAAAGTACTTACAGGGGTTTTAATAATAATGTTATTTGCTTTACGTCCCACTAACTACTTTTTAAGGTCTTCGGAGACGCCGAGGTGCCGGAATTTAGTCCTGCAGGAGTTCTTTTACGTGCCAGTAAATCTACCGACACGGGGCTGTCGTATTTGAGCCCCTTCAAATACCACCGGACTGAGCCAGGATCGAACCTGCCAAGTTGGGGTTAGAAGGCCAGCGCCTTAACCTTCTGAGCCACTCAGCCTGGCAAACAGGGGTTTAGAAAAGGCTGTAATCTTTTACCTTTGTTCATGATAGTGTACATAGATCATATCCTGAAAGGTATAAAGTGGCAGGGAGGGATTCACTTCAGTGGAAATGTTGTAAGCAGTCTGGCCTATGCTGACAACTTGGTCTTTATGGCAGATTGTGCTGAAAGCCTGCAGTCTTGGAACATGAAAATAGGTTCAGTGAGTATGGTATGGAAACTGGTCTTTCCAAGACAAAATTGAAGTTGGAAGGTAAGAAATCCAAGAGAATTACAGTATATGTCCGACTGGGGATACAAACCTGGAACTTGTAGACAATTTCAAGTGCTTATGATGTGTGTTCTCCCAGGATGGTAATATAGTGAGAGAGATTGAATCAAGCTGCAGCAAAGCTAATGTGGTGAGTTTGCAGTTGTGATAAACAGTATTCTGTAAGAAGAAAGTCACCGAGAGTCAGCCGTGCAGATAGGGGTACAGAGCTGTAAGCTTGTATGAAGGAGATAGTGGGCTGAATCCCACTATCAGCAGCCCCTACAAATGATTTCCAATGGTTTCCCATTTTCACACCAAGCAAATGCTGGAGCTATACCTTAGTTACAGCCATTTCCCTTCCACTCCTAGCCCTTACGTATTGCATTGTCGCCATAAGAACTATCTCCGCCAATGTGATGTACAGAAAGAAAGAGGTCTAGTCCTGGACAAACTATCTTTACAAACCAAATTTGCTTTATGGGAGAGATAACCGGGTGCACTCGAGATGTCTTGCTTATAAGTCAAAAGTAACAGACAAGAAAGTAGCGAGAATGACTGCTGGTACAAACAGGTGGGAACAATGGCAGGACGGCACTCGGAATGAGGAGATGAAGGATCAGTTAGGAATTAACTCTATGAATGAACCTGTACGCATAAAGCAGCTTCAGTGGTGAAGTCATGCGAGGTAAATGGGGGAAGACAGTTTACCTAGGAGAATAAAGGACTCTTATGGAGGGTGAAATGAATAGAGGGAGACAACAATGGTTAGACTGAGTTTCTAATAGTTTAAAAATACCTAAATGAGGCCTGAGAACTAGTAACAAATAGAGGACTGTGGCAGTGGTTAGTAAATACACAGAAGCTTGTATAGTGATTGCTGAAAGGCATAACAACCTATTATTATTAATTTAAGCTCACTAAGGAGCGCTGATGACTAGTTCTTCCTCGATGCTCTTCTTTGTTCCCAATATCTCTTGAGCCCTGTTGATAATTTTTCCTTTCTCTCCTGCGAAAGGGGCTTCCGACTTCTAGGAACTCTAGGTGGTGGGGTCCAAGACTGTACCATAGCACAAAATTTGGAACGATCTTCTATATCAATGTCTGAAATCCCAGCCAAATCCAAGTCCTTCTGTACTTCATTAAGCCACAAGCTTCCAGTCTTGTAGCTTTTAACCAAAGAGAAGATCTTCTTGGTAAGCCTGTTGCTGTCCATTTGTCGTAGGTGTCCGTAGAACTTAAGCCTCCTACGTCGCATGCTGGTATTGGCCAATTCTAACTGTCGATACAGCTCAGAGTTCGATTTAACTCTGTAGGCTCCATCTGGGAGCAATCTCGGTCCATGAATTTTCCTGAGGATACGTTCTTCGGCTTTCTCTACATCATCCATGGTACCTTTTTTGTTCATCAGGAGGGTCTCTGAGGCATACAAAAACTGTGGTCTGACAAGAGTTTTGTAATGACACATCTTAGCATTTCTTGAAATGCACCTCTTATTATAATGGTTGTAGGATAGTTGGTACGTTGCATTGAGTTTGTTACACCTTTCTAGGATGGATGTACCGTCTCTACCATTGGGGTGGACCCATTCACCAAGATAGCGGAAGCGACTGACTCTCCCAATCATTCCACGTATGGTCGTCAAAGGGGGGTTTCCAGGATGCCGAGTCTCAAAGTACTTAGTTTTGTCGTACGATATGTGTAATCCTGCCTTCACCGCTATCTCATGCAGGGCTTTGATAGCAATGACAGCATCCTTAGAGTTGTTGGTTAGGATTGCAATGTCATCAGCGAATGCTAGGCACCTGATCTCAATCTTTCGGGTCCCAGCTCCAATGGCAACTGGTTTGATTTCTAGATTCCTCAGTGTACATTCCCAGTTCTTGATGACTTTATCAAGCACTGGGTTAAACAGAATGGGTGAGAGGCCATCACCCTGTCGTACTCCAGTTTTTATCTTGAAACTCCGAGATAGTTCTCCCCTGAACTTCACCTTAGATGTTGTATTCGTAAGAGTCTGTTGGATGAGGGTGTGTGTGTTGTAATTAACACCTCGTTCTTGCAGTACGGAGAAGAGTGTCTGGCGGTCGATGGAATCATAAGCTTTTTTGAAGTCGACGAAAACCACAGCGATGTTCATACTCCTTACTTGTTTTAGTTGGAGAATGGTTTTTAGATTGAAGATCTGCTCGGTACAGGACCGTCCCCGCCGAAATCCTCCTTGATATTCACCAATCGTTCGATCACATTGGCTTTCTACATTGTCCAGTAAAATCCTTGACAGCACTTCGTATGCTACTGACAGCAGAGATATCCCTCGGTAATTGTTGACATCACTGCGGACACCTTTTTTATGTAAAGGGTGATTGATAGCTGATTTCCAGTCATCAGGGATCCTGCCAGTCTCCCAGCAGTCGATCAAGATCTGGTGTATGGCCTCTGTGATTGTATTTCCACCTGCTTTTAGAGCTTCCGCAATGATGCCATCTTCCCCGGGTGCCTTGCAGTTCTTAAGATGTCTGATGGCATTAGCAACTTGCTGCATTGTTGGTGGGTTAGATGGGAGGTGTATCTCTGGAGGATCTTCAACAGGTAATCTTTCCGTGGGCTCTTCGCAATTGAGCACCTGCTCAAAGTAGTTTGCCAAAAGTTCCACGTTCCGGCGGTTACAGGTGACCAACTCCCCGTCAGTATTCTTAAAGTGAAGACATTGTGGTTTATAACCCAAGAATTCCTCTTTGTAAGCCCGATAAAAGTTTCTGGTGTTGTACATTTTGAATTCTTCATCTAACTTCTCCAGTCTTGACCGATCGTAAGATCTTTTCACACGTCTGATGGTCTTACTCGACAGTTTCCGCATCATTCTGAAATTTTCCCAGTCTTCCTTTCGTTTAGTCGAGTACCACTTCGTCCACGCTGCGGCGCGCTCATCAACTGCAAGATCGCACTCAGTATTCCACTATCTATGTCGTCTCTTCCTTCGAGGTTGTCCGAGGTTACTGGTCGTTTCGCATAGGGTGGACTTCAGTTGGTTCCAGTCTTTCATATCTTTTTGCAAGATGTCAGTTGCAAAACGTTCTTTATTCTCCGACAGGAATTGGGGATCAATCCTTGGTGGAACTGTGGTAGAAGGTATTCATTTGGGCAGTAATCTGATCTTTATTTGTGTGAAGAAATGGTCAGAATCAACATTCCAACCTTTACGAACTCTGACATTCATGATCTCCTTCCTGCATTTTACACTGATTGCAACATGATCGATTTGAAATGATCCTATAGCTGCGTTCGGTGATTGCTAGGTGGTCTGGTATTTTGCCTTTCTGGGGAAAACTGTGGACATGATCTTCAACTGATATAATCTACACAGTTCAATTAAGCGCTTGCCGTTGGTGTTTGTTCGTCTAGGTGCTGTGTAAGGCCCCAGTATATCTTGGTACTGTCGTTCTTTTCCCAGTTGAGTGTTGAAGTCACCTACGAGTATTTTGACATGGTGACCGGGGATCTTACCGATCTCGTCTTCTAGCATCTGTCAGAAACTTTGGACCTTTTCAGGGTTCTTCTTATTGTCATCATTAACTGGAGCATGTGCATTTACAATAGAGTATCCCTTGTTGCCACATCTTAGAGATAACACAGAGATGCGTTCGCTAGCTGATGCAAATCCGATGACAGAATCCATTATATCATGTACTAAAAAACCTGTACCAAAAACGCTGGAGCCATGTGTGTTCTTAGACACTGGTTTCCCCTTGATTACTCTATAACCTTCTGACTCAAAAGCCACATCATCAGTAAATCGGGTTTCTTGGACTGCTGTTATTGCAATTTTGCGCTTATGCAGGATGTCGGTCAATTGCTTGAGTTTTCCGGACTTGCAGAGGGTTTGAATATTGATGGTTCCAAAGTGTATGACAGTTTTGGGTCTCAATAGGTTGGTAATATTGGGGAACTCCGACTTTCCCCGCACGATGAGGTCAGGCTCCCCAGAATCCGAAGGCCTGAATGCGCCACCATTGGTGACGGGAGATTGGATACTCCCTGGGGTAGTGACATCTGCGTCGTTGTTTACCATCGTATGCGAACTAGTAAAGAAATTTACTAGGGGTGAAGACCAAACACCTTCAGGGTTGGCCATTCCGAATCTTATTCAGGAGTGTTGATTACAATGGGGTCGCCACTCCCAAAGGCATTTTAGAGCTACTGCCAGCAATTATTTCGGCCGCCCCTTACATGGGGAACAGACGCCCTTGCAGGCACCCCTGACATGGGAAACAGACGCTGCTACTGCCAAGCGTACTTATATTATTCCCTAAGCACTGGGCTGCCTCTTCCGCAATCTCCACCATTCAGAAGTCCATCTTTTCTGCTGTACATTCCGTTGAGGGCTTCACTCGTAACCCTGAGCTGGGACCCTTACCAGATGCTACACACTGGGTCAGAAAGGAAGACAGCCATTTAACGTTACTGCATGCATGTATGTTGTGTGTTTCTATAATGCATGAGCATTTCCGATGATGCTGAAGGTTGGCCAATGCTACTGTACATTGTTGTCATACCTGCCAACTTTCAAAAACAGAAATCCAGAAGATCCTAAAGCACAAAAATTTTAACAGCACACGGATGCGTCGCAAAATCTTGAGACATGGTGAAAAAGGACGGCAAAGGGGGTGGGGAGAGTTTATAAACAATACTAATACAAGTCAAATACATGTTATGATCACCCCTGAAATTAAATACTTAACATGTATTTAAGTATTAAAAATCCGTCCTCGAGTACGATCCGTCAACGTTACTGCATGCATGTATGTTGTGTGTTTCTATAATGCACGAGAACTGATATTGGTTCTTTCCGCCAAGCTGAACACACGTTCAAACTCAGCATTGCTGTGCGATAGTCAGAACAGAAAGCATTAGCCTGGATATCCTATCAACACCATCAGCTGCTTTCCAGCTTCACTCTGAAAAGTGGTGGCAAAAGGGGCTCTGGTTAAGACGCAGCAGGTCGTTATGCTACTTGGGATCCAGAACGGGTAAAAAAAAAAAAAAATGCAATGTAAATATTAATCTTATACCAGTTGTATAGTATCATTTGAAGTAATTCCACATACTGTATATCAGTTGACTATATTTGTAAGTAGTACACGAGATATTATAAGTAGAATTTTGTAAACAATATAAATTTATTAAGGATGAGTTGTGTGTTTAATAGAAAACATTGTTAGCGTAAATTGTATAATGTTGTATTATAGGAAAATTTTCTTCTCTTGTCGATTTGATATTGGTGCTTGACAATAATGTGTTTTAGTGTACCATTTGCCACCAAGGTAGATACCTCATTTGCAAAATAAGAGATTTTGATTTTGATTTGATTTGATTTTGATGTTCATCACGTGAGCCCATTCGGTGTCATCTGTCAGATTCACACTCTCAACAGTAGCACAGTCGTCAATCTGAAGAGCTACAAATTGGTTCTGAAGCACATTCATTGCATCCTCAACCGACTCAGTGTCCTTCCTCGGCAACAATGATGGAAATCTTTCTATAAAGAACTGTACAGAAGAAGACTGGGCATCTGCAACCTTTGCACGTTTCAAGTACTTCATCCTTGGGAGGGAAGTTGTTAGTAATATAATCACATGCTGTGCAGAAGTAACCCCTGGCAGATACAAAGAATGTTGATTTATCTCTATCATTAAGTTTCTTCACAAAGTTAATTGTCTCAACGCCAATGACTAGCTCATAATTGTCTCTCAGATTCTCAATAGAATGTTATGGAACTTTTAATAAAAGGGAACTTTTGATCACTGCTGGTTTAACAAATATGGAAAGCAGCTGCTTTAACAAGTTCATCATTAGATCTAGTGGTTTATGAATGTCAGGGGAAGCACTTTGAAGTGTAGAAAAAGGAATGACAGCATACAGGAAGGCACAGTATGTTATTTAAGCCTGATGACAGAACCATTTAAAAAAAATTATTCACAATTTTGAATCATTGTTATTCTTTAGCACAGGAGTGTCAGATTTTGAGACACATGCAAATCTTTTGGAAGCGACCAATTCTGACGACTCAGTAGCTTTCCTCCCTTCATGGTATTTGGAACTACCAGGCTCGGCTTTTGGGATCGTAAATAATGTTAAGCTAGTAGTTGATGCAAATTGAACATTAACAAGCACCTCATCTTTAAAGAAACCAAGTAGTGGATCCCATTGCTCTAACAGCCTCTGCAGACACCTTCCTAATGACAGCCATCTTGTGCAAACATGTTTTATTATTTTCTTTGTTTCCTTGTTGTGAAGCTCTTGGAATTTCTTAAGGCATTCCTTCGTCTTACAACTCTTTTCTAATTAATAGAAGCTGTCGACTAATAGTTCATCAACTTCAACACACAAACTGGTTCCAACTTTCTCAGCAGCCAAGTTAATTAAATGGCATGAGAAACCCAGTACGAAGACAGATGACTGTGCTTCCCTTAAAACAGCAGCAACTCCATTCTACGCTACACAATTTTGAATTGGTATTTTGTAACACACTAACTGTGAAATTACCAAATTACCAATATTACATCCCATTGAATCACCCACCAAGGCTGGGACAGACAACACTGAGCTAACTAACTTTTCCTTCTTTGCCACAAAACAGGTGACAACAATAGGTAAAGCTTAGCATTACTATTATTGCTCCCATCCGTAGCTAGAGAAAACGCTTCACGCTGCATGTAACCAATGAGTTCACTTCTTGAATCCGTAGCCATTTCTTTCAAAATGTGTGTGGTTTTCGTACGACCACAGCAATATTTTTTTGCAATTTCTGAACGTGGAAACATTTTTCTAAACAGAGCACCAGCATAATCACCAGCAGCTAACGGGATATTATGTTGAATTAAAAATGAAGTGAACAAGCACTCCGCTCTTACTATATCAAGGTCCACTCCACAAGAGGTAAAAAACTAATTAATTTTCTGACTGCCATCCTTAAATTTTGTACTGGAGACTTGTTTAACAGATTTAACATGATTTACTAATTCTGTTCTTCTTCCGTGAGAAATGATTTTATCACACGAGCACACAGAACAGAATGTGAATATTTCGCCTTTCCGTGAACATATAAAACAAGGAAATTCAGCAGAATATGCCTCCCGAAAAGACTGATATCGTTTCTTAGTTGAACTCATTACGAACACCACTAAAAATACCAAATCGCTTTCAAATTCGTCACACAATCCCGCGAGTTTCAGAACTACCGCCAAGGTTACTCACATCCACACACAAAGCAAGCCTTTCAGTTGCTACAAAGCACATTGCAGTTACTAAAGTTGTTATATAAATTCACAGCCTGCTACTTTTCACTGATTTCCTTTCCTCAAAATCACAGTCAGCTACTTGTTTAGGAACATCTCAATGAATGAAGTAACAGTCGAGGTCGAACAGGTGACAAAAGCACGGTGATAGTCGATAATGTGATTATCGATACATTTACCGGTCAAATTTCAAACACTGCAGCTTTTATTATCGGCTACTATCGAAAGCCACACAAATCAGATTTGACCGCAGAAAGCAAAAGCAAGCGTGAATAATCAAAATCCGTACAACCGTAAAACACACTCAAAATCCGTACATTTTATGGAAAAACCAGGACACTTGGAGGGTGTGCATCTGTGATATATGGTATTATAGCATTTGCATGTGATGTGAAATCTACACATGAGTGGCTAAATACAGAAAGGGAACATGTCCAGTATGACAAATTTTAGGGAAATGACTAAAAACAATATTATGTCCATACGGTACTTAGTATTATCTTTGTGCTAATGGGAGATTAAAGGCATATTATCGGAATGGTTTTACATGGATTTTTAGACATCCACCATAACAAACACTCAGAATCATCACTAGAAGTTTTGGGACATGTTCCCTTTCTGTACTTAACAATATCACTTTTTAAGTATATTTAATTATACTGGCCGGGGAGTACAAAAAGCATGGATTTAGTTTATGTGATTATTTAATTATGCATAAAATACACTTGATTTCACATTATGTTACATTTAAGAAATGTTATATGCCATTACGCCAGACCAGAGGTTAGGGAAGTGTTCTCTTGTATGTCACTGTCATGACGTCATGGTGTATGATGTTACACTAGTCTGTTGGCCAATCAAACAACTCTCTCCAGAAAACGTTGTGTCTGGAATGTACTGTTCACATATCCGTAGATCTTCTCTCTTCTGCTTCAGGTGGCTTATTAAGCCACCAATGAAATCGCTAGTCATCACATACTCTGGTTTGGTGGAACAATGTTCAAAATAGAAGTACTTGGAAACACCAAACGATTTCTTGTTCTGACTTGGAACATTATTTCCCATTGAAAAATCTGAGTAACAAGTTTTCTTAAACAAACATGGCCACCATGCTTTTCAGTTAATAATACTGTCTTGATTAACTTCAAAAACATTGAACTTTTTCTTCTTGATAGATGCTCTTTGTACGAGTTCACAGTATTGTTTAACTGTGTATATTCTATCTGCCTTACGAAATATTTTCTTAATGAGACCGAAGTCCCTATCACAGGGCAGAAATGAGTGGCCCCTCTGGGGAAAGTACTGTTTTATTACCCTGAACCGGCCTGTTTCAGCTAAATCCATCAACATTCTTATTAAAGTACTGTTTTTATTTTGTCCAGGACAGTTATCACTGAACAAGTGAAGTTCTGATATGCTTGGGCTTACTTCATTGTCAATGTAGCCTTTCAGGAAACTACACAATTCATCTGGTGATTTTTTTGCTATCCCTTCATGATACACATAACATTTCATATTGTGCGTTCTCAAATTATGTATGCCAAACGTATTCACACATAACTGCCTGTAATAGTATATGTCTTGCACAGGAATACGTGGCAACGAAGCAACTCTTTTGGCACTATCACACAGAAACGTATTCTTGATTTTAAAAGCGAGTTCTTCACAAGTATTGCAGGTATCCTTTTCAGGTCTGCCAAACCGCAGATAAAAGTTCTGTTTAAAATACTTCCAGTAAAACTGGTACTTTACCTTAGAATCAGGATACAGTACCTTAAACATTTCATACATCTCCTTGACAGATAATCTTGCCTCTAAATATTTTATTTCTGTTCCCGCATAATGTGAAGACTCTGTGGGAAAAGACGATATATAATCATGAATTTGACGGCACATATTTCCAGAAATAACATTTGCATTTGATGATTTAACACGTAAATCACTGGGTGATTTTCCCTGTTTTAGAAGTGTCACCGAACAATAAACCCTCTTAGGTGTTACACCATGAGCTTGCTGAAATGCAGTTTTGCAAACTCGAACACAGCGCGATCCACAAAGCATGTGATACTTTGCAGACAGAGATCTTGGTTTTTTTTATTTTAGAATCTTCCCTAGAACGTTTCCGTCTCACTTCTTCCATTTCTATGAGTCGTCGTAGGTGTATATCCTGCTCATCTTGTGTGTTCATTCCATTGAATGTTTACATGATTTGCAGCATTTCTTCGTCCGTAACGTCAACCAAACAGCGGCGTCGACATCTGTTGAAAGAGTTCAATAACTTAGGAGTCAGCTTTAACATACGACAACAATATTTCCAACAACAGGACTTGGAATAATATGGAGAAACAGTTTTAGGTTATACATACCCACATCCAATATATTTATTTCTTCCAGGAACATTTTTGCCTGCCCAGTTCATGTAAGGCTCACCCTTCAACCTAGCAACTCGAGTTACATTTCTCTTATAAGGATCGGGATTCCTTACACCTTTCTTTCTCTTTCTGTCTGGAGGACTACACATGCCATGCTCACTTGAAGTAGCCATTTTCCATAAATCAAATAAACCTTCTTTTGTTTTATCAGAAGGAGCTGTAGATATGACAGGTCTACCAATCGTACAAAACTGTTCTCTGTAGAAAGGAAACATGTACAGGACATGTTCTCTTTCTGCATCAAATGCATATTCCTCATGCTTATTTCATACATGTCTACTTATGTAAGAGATTCCCTTTCTATAGAGAACGAAGCAGCTAGGTCCAAAGATGCCATTTCCGGTTAAAAATAGTTTCCTGAAAAAGTGGACATGTTCCCTTTCTGCATTTACCTATTCACATGGAAGTAGAATGAGTTCAATTACATGGTACCCTTATATTACATTCACCTGTTCTTAGTGAAAACCTGTACGCAACAGAAAAAGAATGTTGTGCCATATAATTCTGATGTGTACAGTTTTCACTATACCAGGTTTTTGATTTCTATGTTTGTAACTTTAAGAGTGGCTATCAAAAATATCCTTCGATGTTCAGAAAATAACTAAAACAGGACTAGCATTTAAACAGCTAGCACAGGCATTTAAATCACCCATCTATTACATGATAGCAAATGTGTTTGAGTAAATTTCTTAGCATTTCTTTTAACCTGAACTTAAGAATAAACATGCACATTCAGCTACTTTCCGTTTGCCAATATCAATATACGAGGGGGTACCCAAAAGTAACCGGAATAGCACTGACGTGGACGAAGCTTGTGTAGTACGTATTTCTGCCACTAGGCGTGTATAGTGCAACTCATTGCCAGTTCAGTGTCACCTGTGTTGTTCTGTTCATCTGCAGCGATTGTTTTTGCTAGTGCAGGTTTTTTTGTTTTGTTTTTTTTTTTTATGGCAAATATAAGCGAACAACGTACAAACCTTTTATTGGGAAGTTTTAAGAAGATTGTGCAACAGTGTCTGTCAAAAAAAAAAAAAAAAAAAACGCTGAGATTTGTGGCAGACAGGAGACTGGATCATCCATCATCCACCACGACAACGCACATGCACACAGCCATCTCTGTTTGAGAGTTTTTGGCTAAAAATGGCATGGTTCCGCTGCCCCACGCCTGACCTGGCTCTGTGTGACTTTTTCTTATTTCCACGCATGAAGACACACCAATTTGACAACAATGAAGAGGTCAAGGAAAAAAACGAGGGAGGTGCTGTCGGCCATTTCTAAAGATGACTACAAAAAATATTTCGAATAGTGGAAGAACTGGTGGGACAATTGTGTTAGTTGTAATGGAGAGTATTTTGAAGGGGATAAGGTTGCTTTGTTAAAAAGTTGAAAATATATAGCTTTTAAAAAATAATTCAATTATTTTGGATACCCCCTCGTATGACAATGCAGTACTTTCACTCGTACCCAATAACAACGTGGAAGTGAGGTCATATGGATCTAGGATGCTAGGTAGAGAAATACACTAACTGCTAAGGTTTTAGGGCATCACGTCAAGGTTGCCAACACAGTAACTACATAAAGAAGAAAACCATCTCTCAAAAAAAAAAGCCTATAAAAAACTAATTAAAAATTGGAAAGAAGGACACTTTAGCACCTCTATGCTTAATATTATCACTTCAAACACAAAAAAGACCAACACAAATCACACAAAAGAAAATGGAAGAGTGCATTATGACATCTGCAGAAGGAATACAAAAGAAGCATAACAGGTGCATTACCATGTAAAATAATGTGTACCTATAAGGAATGTCACTGCCATGAAATAAAATATTGAGATTCTTTTGCCCCTTTTTAACAACAATCACCACCAAAGCACTCTCCATCTTCAGAGCTGTGCAGGAAGTCACACGATCAAAAGTAGCACGGAAAGCACAAAACTAAACTATTACATGTCAACTACAAGTTATGGTCCTGTGTGCGGGAGGGGGAGAAAGTCAAACTGGTTGTACTTGGAAAGTCGAAAATTACGGTGTCCGACATTCACTTTTCTTTAAGCAACTGGAAGTAGGGGCATGGAAGAATTTTCTATGACACTTAAGTTACTGTTCTTCGTGGAAGACGGGGATAAAGTTAAGCTGGGGCCTGGAGACACTTCCACTTATCACTAAGCAACTGGAACACCAAGCATGGAGAGAATATAACACTTTGATTCTTGTTCATGAAAGAACATTAAAACAGTTAATTGATCTTGAGTAGGAATTCAATAACTGTGTTAACAAATGGTGGAAATGAAATTCAGGCACAAAGGTAACATCTACAGAGCTATCACTTACCGAAGTACCCACTCGATCATAGTGCATTCAGAATCCTGCGAGGTAGTTGTAAAAATCGCCATTATGTGCTCCCACGCAGAAAATAAAGCAGTTACTTTGGCATCGTATATTTTCTTGGAGTCCATAAGTGTGGCCTCCAAACCCTAAAACAAAACAATTTCACTAATTCTTACATGGAATGACTAGATTTTACTAGTTCTAAAATGTATACCATATTATAATTTTATTATCAATGTAGCAAATATAACAGCAATTTGTTGAATATCTACCAGTGCCACATTTTAGCAAATGAAATCAAATCAAGACGAACACATTTTCATGTAGTCAACACAGGCAGGGAAATAATTATTCCACAATTGATGACACAGCGAACACAGTACCTCTCAGACAGTTAACCCATGCAGGAACACAAAAAGCGTTAAATTTCAAATTCATTTTTTTGAAAGGGAAGTGTCTTCTCGGTCCTTATCAGAATCACAACCACACATGAACATCACACATTAATGTGTAACAGGAAAACCAAATATACATGAATGAAATTACACCTTATGACAGGTGAACAAATATCCCACATTTGTATGACGTTAGAGATACCAAGAACTAATTAAGCAGGATACCAACACAATCTCTTAGGCAATTTTATACAAATCCTACTGAGAGGATGATTTCAAATATCCACATATATTTGGAAAGTTATCCTAGGCATGTGTAAACATTTTTGCTGGAGTCTGCCTCCGTAACACAGCAGCTATGACTGCCACATAGTATGTTGAAAATGGGTGACCAATAGTACAATTTAAATGAGTGTTTATAGTAATAATTTTAATATTTCAGTTGTTTAAAAAATGTAGAAAATAGGAAATGGTTAAGTGTAGCCAACTACTAATACCAAGTAGCTATGCTGTACTTGCTAATAGTTGAATGCTGTATGCCAAGCTCTCACTAACAGAGTTTTCATCACACCAATTTGGATTTTTAAATAATTACAGTAGAAGTCCGTTATAGCGAGAATTCACAGCAGTGAAACATTTACTCGCTATAACGGATTGTCGCTATATCCGATTTTGTATAAAAGTCGGAAAACCCTTCATGCACATTAAGATCGGTATGAAATGGCTATCAGTTTGTTCAATACTTGCATTTCCGCAGATGATATCCCCACTACGGCTTACTTGTTTGTTATTTTTTGTAATCCGATACTACGCGCAAGTATATGTTTAATTTCATTCTGAAAAAAAAAATAGTACCGTATTTCTCCGAATCCAAGATGAACCCCACTTTTTCCTTCAAAAAATTTATATCAGACTCAAAAAGAAGTCTGTAAAATCATTTGAATGCATTTTGTATAGTATGCCTACGCATTTTTAGACTATTTTTGGACGCCGAAAATTGACTTTCGTCACGCCGTATTTTTTTTTTTTTCGCGGCTGCACAATTATTCTTTATTTCCGCGGGTTTAAGGACCGTTAACTTAACATTGGCATCATAATACCGAAAAGAACTCGTTGAAAATTTTCCAGCAATACCTATTCCATGTGTCTACAATACAACCATCCATCAGGAAATTATTCTTGCTGTCTATAAAACTGTTACTTTTACGCAGCGTCAGATATAACCGGCTGCCGCTACACGCACGTCTCGCTTGTCGGGATCGGCCAAATTCAGCGGCTAGCGATGTATAGGCCTAATCGCGAACGTTGAAAGTCAACGAACGAGTTTAATGCGCCACGGTATGGCCATTCCGCCCTTGCGTTTTTCGTGCACATACCTCACAATTTCATCTTCGACTTCTTTAAAGCGTCCTTGTTGCGGACCACTGAATGCATTTTTTGTGCAGTACGCATTTTTTTAGTTCTTTGTCTTCACGCTAACGCCAAATATTAGCTTTAGTTAGGCCTATGCCGTATTTTCTTGCGGCTGCACAATTATTCTACATTTCCGAATGTTTAATAAACATTAACTTAAAATTGTCAACATAATATCGACTAGAACCCGTTGAATATTTGCCGAGAATACCTTTTCCACGTATCTTTACAATACGACTATCCATCACGAAAATATTCCTGCTATCTATAAACCTTAATTTTACTATAAGCGTCAAGTACAATAGACGCGTTATGGCTCTGCCAGTGAGTAGCCATGGCTTTTCTAAGAATTCGAAGGGTCGCATGATGCCATTCTGCAGATGTGAGAAACACACAGGCACTATACAACCGGTTGTCCCGGCTATTGATGTGTGGTAAAGAGGCGGTCGTTTATTGTCAACGAGTTCTGTGCGCGTGTGAAAAGAAGCAGCATGGTTACCGCGGTAGTTGCCAGTGGTATCCATTAACTTACTGTTAGGCCGCGAATGCAACAAACCTTGAGTTTTCGCATAAGATTCTCAAAGAAAAAGAAAAAAAAGAAAGAAAAAATACCGAGAAATACGGCATCACTCTAGAGATTTCTGTGGTAAACACCTCAGCTATCTTCTTCAAACAGCGTCACCTAACCTAAATGTATATGTAGCCTATCATGAAAAAATATTTGAAAAGCATGTAGAGAAATAACCTCCTCGCGAAAAATTTACATGTAAATAGCCGTAACTAGACGCGAGAAGATATGAAATATCCTCTGAAATCAGTGATGTACTCTGCCATATCTTGAGGTGTATCACATTCTTACTTAATTTCCGTATATAACATTAAAATTAACATATCGTTTACTTCAGTCTTTACTTTTAGCGAGTTAACAACTGCTATCGGCCACGTTATTTACGCATTTATTACGGAAAACGTGTTATCCTCTTTCATTTCGAATTTTCTTTAGAGAACAGCAGTCGATGGGTATTACTAATCAACTCCAACATCGCCTTTGAATGTCAACGAGAGAGCTCGCAAATGCACAAAGTGAGAAAACTATACTGTACCGAAGATGCTGATCGAATTTTGTTGCGAACGTTTCAGTTTTCTTATTCAAACAGCGTCACGTACGGTATCCTAACTTAACCGTACTATACGTATGATGAAAAAACACTTCAAGCGCCAGTAGAGAGGAATTATAACTTTCTCGCTATAAATTTTCATAATAGCCTTTCCGTAATTCAACCAGACGCGACAAAATATAAACTAACCTTTGAAATCAATTAAGCACTCTGCCATATCTCGAGGGTGGGTAGGAGATAGGGATCTGCGCTCAGATGGCCTTCATTTAAACCGCAGTGGTACGTATAAGTTAGGAAATTTGTTTGGAAGGGTAACAGGGAGGTACATTCAGGGAAACGGGATGGCCTAGGGAGCGGTGATAAGGGAACAGGGAACTGGAAATCAAGTAGGGATGGCATAAAATTGTAGTGTTGAACTGTAGAAGTATTGTAAGGAAAGGAATAGAATTAAGTAATTTAATAGATATATATTTACCAGATATTGTAATAGGAGTTGAATCATGGCTGAGAAATGATATAATGGATGCAGAAATTTTCTCACGACACTGGAGTGTGTATCGTAGAGATCGGAAGGGTGGGAGGGGGAGAGTTCATTCTGGTGAAAGGAGAATTTGTAAGCTACGAAAAAGTTAAAGATGAGACACATGAAATTCTAGCTGTAAGGCTCATTTCTAAAGATAATAGGCAACTTGATATATTTGGAGTGTACAGATCGGGAAAGGGTAGCACTGACGCGGATTCAGAATTATTTGATAGGATAGTCAGCTATGTGGGAAACGACATGGAAAGAAATTTGATTGTAGCGGGAGATCTGAATTTGCCAGATGTCAATTGGGAAGGAAATGCGAACGACAGGAAGCATGACCAACAAATGGCAAATAGGTTAATATGGGAAGGACAGTTGATGCAGGAAGTGATGGAACCAACCCAAGGGAAAAATATCCTGGATGTGGTGCTGATAAAACCAGATAAGCTGTATAGAGAAACTGAAGTAATAGATGGTATTAGTGATCATGAAGCTGTTTTTGTGGTTGTTAAAAATAAATGTGATAGAAAGGAAGGTCTTAAAAGTAGGACTGTTAGGCAGTACCATATGGCTGATAAAGCAGGCATGAGGCAGTTTCTAAAAAGTAACTATGATAGGTGGAAAACGGTAAATAAAAATGTAAACAGACTCAGGGATCGGTTTAAAGAAATTGTTGGGGAATGCGAAAACAGGTTTGTACCATTTAGGGTGGTAAGGAATGGTAAAGACCCTCCTTATTATAATACAGAAATAAAGAGACTAAGAAGGAGGTGCAGACTGGAAAGAAATAGAGTTAGAAATGGCTGTGGAAGTAAGGAGAAATTGAAGCAACTTACTAGAAAATTGAATCTACCAAAGAAGGCAGCTAAGGATAACATGATGGTAAGCATAATTGGCTGTCATACAAATTTTAGTGAAAAATGGACGGGTATGTATAGGTATTTTAAGGCAGAAACAGGTTCCAAGAAGGATATTCCAGGAATAATTAATGAACAAGGCGAATGTGTATGTGAAGATTTTCAAAACGCAGAAGTATTCAGTCAGCAGTATGTAAAGACTCTTGGTTACAAGGATAATGCCCAGATAGAGGAGAATACTACAGCTAAAGAAGTATTAAAATTTACATGTGATAACAATGACATTTACAGTAAGATACAAAAGTTGAAAACTAGAAAAGTGGCTGGAATTGATAAGATTTCTGGGGATATACTAAAGACAATGGGTTGGGATATAGTACCATATCTGAAGTACTTATTTGATTATTGTTTGGTCGGAGGAGCTATACCAGATGAATGGAGAGTTGCTATAGTAGCCCCTGTGTATAAAGGAAAGGGTGATAGACATAAAGCTGAAAATTACAGGCCAGTAAGTTTGACATGCATTGTATGTAAGCTTTGGGAAGGCATTCTTTCTGATTATATTAGACATGTTTGTGAAATTAATAACTGGTTCGATAGAAGGCAATTTGGTTTTAGGAAAGGTTATTCCACTGAAGCTCAACTTGTAGGATTCCAGCAAGATATAGCAGATATCTTGGATTCTGTAGGTCAAATGGACTGTATCGCGATTGACCTGTCTAAAGCATTTGATAGGGGAGTTAGGGATTGGAATAACTTACGAAGGGAGATGTTCAATAAATTTCCAATTTCTTTGAAATCATTTAGGAAAAGGCTAGAAAAGCAACAGATAGGGAATCTGCGACCTGGGCGACAGCTGTCGACGGGTATTACTAATCGACTCCGACATCGCCTTCGAATGTCGACGAGAGAAATCGCTAGTGCACATAGCGAGGAAACAACCCCGAAGGCAATCGATCGCATGCAATATCATTGCTGGGGTGCATAAATATCGTTAACGGAAAAAATTGCGCGCGCTTAATCGCTCACAATAACGGATGCGCCAGTGATAGTGTTCTCGCTGTAACTGAAGGACGATACACAGTTTAATATAGGAATTTTGAAGGGACAGAAAAGAGTCGTCGCTATATCGGAGTTCTCGTTATATGCCATACTCGCTATAGTGGACTTTTACTGTATTATTCTTTACAAGACAGGAAAGGGAAGAGCTGGAGTGGGAGGGAAGCAGCCGTGGTCTTAAGGTATAGCCTCAGCATTCGCCTGGTATGAAAATGGGAAAAAACAGAAAATCAACATCAGAATGTGTTTCAAACCCATTATCTCACGAATGCACGCTAACAACTACAGGGCCCAAACTGCGCAGCCAACACATTTGGTCTAACAAAGATCAGTAGTACAGTAAACCTGTTTATCAATATAGCAGATCATAGGGTTGCCAATAAAAAAAAAAAACAACTTCACTCTTGTTTGTTTCAATGAATATGTTGAAGGTAGTGGGAAACTGTGATCCACAGAGACATAAAACAGTTTTAGAAAAGAGAAATGCAACTGACTGAGAATATAAGGAACAGATGATTTTTAAGGCAGTCATGACATCATCTATATTTTAATGAATGAAGGGCTGAAATAAGATAATCTTAACGTACTACTTATCACAGACCTTGACCAGCACACGGAAAAGAGCAGCTTCACACAACTCATACAATATGTATTGCAAATAATACTGGAACAGTTTTACCTGTCTATTATTTCTGTAGCAAATAGCTTTCACTGAGCTATACGCCTAAAATTAAGACTGGTGTTCATCGATTATCAATGATCTGCATTTAGGGCTGTTAGCCAGGTGGCAGATTCCCTATCAATTGTTTACCTATGTTTTTCTTAAATGTTTTCAAGGAACTTGGAAATTTGGCAAACATTTCCCCTGATATCACTAGCCTGCAAAATAACCCATTTTTTCCTCCGGTAAAAAGTTTAATAGGTGATCTTGCCTAACTTAGGTGTGCTGATTACAAATTTGCTTTCCGTTATCCCGTATCAGGTATGGATTTTTCACAGCAGCTTCATCATTTCCTTTAATATCATGATTTTTATTACATTTCACTAAATTTTGACACCCCGTAAGATCTGCAAGAAAATGCTTTAATAGGTGACTGTAAATGACTTGCCAGCAAAATAAACTTTTCTGAGGTCTGAGATGATATAGGCGATTGTAAATTTTATCACACTGAATGCAGTGCCAGTCTGGTTTCGTTAAAAGTATACAAAGCATCCAATACAATTTCAAACTGACCCCAACCTCCACCATGGTAGTAAATTTTCCATACAGTACGTCATAATATTATGTATTCCGACAATCTTTAAGACTGGCAATATTTTTTATATGTGATAAAATTATTTTCATATTTTCATTTATTTGCATAATACAAGAATTTTAGGATCTCTCTTTTTTATTGATATCCTGATAGAGAATATCTGTTTGGTTTTTTTTCCACTGAATTCTACGCACTAATAAGCCTCCGTGGCTCAGACGGCAGCGCGTCGGCCTCTCACCACTGGATACCGTGGTTCAAATACCGGTCACTCCGTGTGAGATTTATGCTGGACAAAATGGAGGCGTACAGGTTTTCCTCTGGGTACTCCAGTTTTCCCTGTCATCTTTCATTCCAGCAACACACTCCATTATCATTTCATAGCATTTATCAGTCATTCATCACTTTGGGAGTGGCGACCCCACAGTACTAATAGCCTATACATGGTTCATTCATTACATCCCTGACCTGGTCAAAGATTGAAAAACAGGTTGTTCATTTTCTACACACTAATATTAGCGATGTTTATGTATTTCAATGCCTGGTAAGAAATTTTGTAACATGATGAAATGAATTCAAATTTCCTTATATTTACATTACATATCGAACATCGATGTAGGCTACGCCTCTTCCTATATATGAATATTTGCCCCAATTTGTCCCCTTGAATTACAACTTTATCTCCTTATCTTCCCTACTTTTAAAAATTAACAGTCCACAAATGTAATTCTATGGCTTCTTTTTTCACTTACGGCTCGAAACATACCACAGTCTACGACCTTGTCTCCTTACTCCGAAGTCCTCCCATCCCAAAGTTTGCAACATTTTCATAACACTCTCCTTTTATATAAGTGTTAGGTTCTTCAGTCTGCCAAAACCAATTTTGAATAAATAAATGTATGAGCTATCTTATAAAGAAAACATGGTAACAGAATTTTAAGTTGTTTCTTTGTCAGTTACAATTCTGTTACATATGGTTTATTTTTCAGAGAGTTTATACATTTATTTATTTCAAAATTAGTTTCAGCAGACTGAAGAATCTTACAGTTATACATTAGCTTTAGTTTCACTTGAGCAATTCTTGTCTGGCGCATCCATGTTGTGGGGGTGGGTATCCTCCACATCAGTAGGCTGGTGTGAAGGAGAGCTAAGTTCAGGCAGGGACCCAGTCTCATGGGGTATAATGTGAAACCCATGCCCAGGGTCATGGGTGAAGACATTAACAGCATCTTAGGCAGAGGAGACCTTCGGAATGGCGAAGATGGTGGATGATGCAACCCATCCTCTCTGGGGAAAATTAGAAGAGGAAACCACTGCCTTGTGGAGAAGAGGGATTTTCAAAGGCTAAGGGTGTAAACCTCGAAAGAAAATCCTCAAATGTGTTAGGCTTAGCAGGTCAGCAGAAGAGTTAAGTTGTATTTGCTTTCAACTATAATACAAGCCTTGGATGGAAGTTTAAAAATGGAAATCTAATTGACAAGTCTCTAGCTACAGTTGCACAGTATGATGGTGATGCTGATGTTTGTGCAAGTGTTAGAGAACAAAACCCAATTTGGAACAATAAATATTTTGACCATGAATGTGAAGGAAAATGAATTGATTGACCTGATGGAGAGAGAAAAACTCAACATCCGGGGATTAAGTGAATTAAAGTGGAAAGGGAAAGGAATGAATAAACTAAGAAAGGGGTACACCTTGTACTGGATGGGTAACAATAAAGAGAAAAGAAATGGAGTGGGATTTATAGTGAATCAGAATGTTGAACCAATAGCTCAAGCTGAGTATCTAAATGAAAGAATTATAATAATGCACATACATATATAAACCAAGAACTAAGAAAGATAGTACAGGTGTATGCTCCACACACAGGATATAGCGCGGAAGAAAAAGATTTCCTCAATGAACTGGAAACACATATTGTTGGCGATGGGATCATGATAATGGGAGATCTGAATGCTTAATGTGGGAACTGATAGAATAGGATATGAGAATGTTTTGGGCCCACATGGGTATGGCAATAGAAATGATGATGGAGAGAAACTGTTGGACTTTTGTATCACAAATAACCTGATGATAAAGAATACATGGTTTATGAAGAAGAGTAGCCATAAGATCAGCCAATATAGTTGGGATGGACAGTATGGAACACTCATCAATTCTGTAATAACAGACCAAGAATGGGGAAGATACGTCATGAATATGAAGATAATCCCCAGTGAAAGTATGGAAGGTTATCATTAGGGAGCGGATTTTTATGTAATTACATATATTTTTTTTTGCGTAAGTTTTAACGCAAGTTACAAAGTTCATTATTCCTATTGAGCATCCCCAAGTGTAAAAACTTAATCTTATTTAGCCTAAAAACACATATTGTCACATTTTTAAAATGTAAATACATATTTTAAGAAAATCTATAATAATTAATTTGTTAATCAATAAAATTTAAAATGGTTCTGTGTTATAAAATAATGCTCATATTTTCATCTTACAATTACGGTATTGTTTTTAACAGTGTATTTAACACCATGTATCTGATTGTTTCAGCTATTTATATACTTCCCTCCAGAAGTTCTAAAACTTGCTGGCCACTGGCTACGTTGTTACACTTGGACAGCGATTTGATTTGCTGCACAAGATGTTTCCTTGAATGATGTCATTCCAACTCGCTTTTATGAGTCAGCCTGCTCGGGTTTTGTTTATAGAATATCAGCGAAAGGCAATCACGAAGGAGGTCACGTAATACTGTTACGACATGGAAGACTGGGAAGAATATTGCCCCACCATTAGGTAGTGGGATTTCATCGCTCCTAAGAGTAAGGTTAGCTGTTCGGGTCCATATATCATTCCTGTGGTCGTGTGATTTTGTATGGATTTCTTAGAAATATTTCCTTCAGTGTCTGCCTCTATTCTTTTTATTGAAACCGTGATTCTCCGTAAATGCGTGTGCTGTAACCTGCAAAATAATGCCAAAAGATAAGTCGAGTATAAGGTCGCGTCTTCAACAATAGGTAGTAGAATTTTCACTACCGATGGAAAAGTAGCATTTTGCCAACCGTGTGGTAAAACAGTAAGTGCAGATCAATATTCTCAAGTAACCCAGCAATTGTCTGGAAATAAGCATACTGCGGCTGCTTCGCGTGAGCATTCGCGACAATTACCAACAGCTGAACCAGCTACTTCAAATGCAGACCCATCTAAATATTTAGATGTGTGCAGAGCATTTGTTTGCGCCGACATTCCTCTTAGCAAAATAAATAATCCAGGACTGAGAAATTTCCTAACAAAGTACATTAATTTTGAGCCTCCAGACGAATTCAAATTAAGGAAAAACTATCTCCCAAAATGTTACGAAGAAACTTTACAGAGAATTCGGGCAGTATGTGATAGCGAAAAACTGTGGGTGAGCATTGACGAAACCACTGATTCAAGTGACAGAAATATTGTAGTTGGTGTGTTGAAAATGACAAAACTGCTCGTGGACATTCGTATTTGCTAGAGTGTAAAGAAATGCTTGCTGCAAACCATGTCACTGTAGCTAGGTTATTCAATGAAGCTATGCACTTACTTTGGCCAATGGTATAAAATACGACCATGTATCGCTTTTCCTTACTGATACTGCAGCTTACATGAAAAAAGGCAGCCGAAGGCCTTCCTGTGAGCTTTCTGAAAATGATACACATAACTTGCGTTGTTCATGCTCTACACAGGTTATGTGAAAATATGCGGGCTCAGTATCCTCAAGTGGATAAATTAGTGTCTAATGACAAAGAAGTCTTTGTAAAAGCACCCTTAAGAATCGATCTGTTTAAAGAGAAAAACCTGGATCTTGCGCTTCCTCCTCTGCCTATTGTTACACGGTGGGGTACCTAGCTTAGCGCTGTGGTATACTACGCAAACAATTTTGAAAGTTTTGCATCCGTTGTGAATGCACTAGATAAAAACGACGAGTCATCAATCGAGATTCTTCAAAAAATACTAAAAGACAGCTCTTTGAAAAACTGATTGGGTGTTTATATCTGCCAATCTAAGCATCTTGCGTAAATCTATGGACATACTTGAAAAATCCACTAACCTGTTGTCCGAAACAAACAATCAATCAATCAATACTGATCAGCATTTAGGGCAGTCGCCAAGGTGGCAGATTCCCTACCTGTTGTTTTCCTAGCCTTTTCTTTGACACTGGAAATTTATTGAACATCTCCCTTGGTAAGTTATTCCAATCCCTAACCCCCTTCCTATAAATGAATATTTGCCCCAATTTGTCCTCTTTTATTCCAACTTGATCTTCATATTGTGATCTTTCCTACTTTTAAAGACACCACGCAAACTTATTTGTCTACTAATGTCGAAACAGTGAAGGAAGTGCGCGCTGTTGAAAATAAATTAGATTCACTCCCAGCTTCGCAGGTATAGGGACTGTTAAAAGTCAAATATCAAAATTTGTTCAGGAAAAATAGAGGATTTAAAACAATGTGCCAAATTTCCAATGTATTAGAGGGATTTTTATACATATAATCGTATAAGTTTTCGGCAACTATCAGATAGGAAAAGGAAAGTAGTGGTGATTATCGTTTAAAGAGGACTGGGGAAGAAGAGCCGTGGTCAATTGACACTTTAAGGGATGTCTAATTAAACATCAACTGAACATTGTTTATGCAATGGAAGGTCGTGAACGATTTAGACGTTGTTTAGGTAGACGATGTCTAAGGGTTAAAACTAGTCATCGTTTCTGCAATCGGCCCAATATCTCTTGGAAGCGATTGAAAGCTTTCTCCAGATCATAGGAACCATATGGAGGTCTTTACGTAGCTCACGATGTTTCTCCATCAAGATCCACAGAGTCTGAATTGCATCACTTGTTGATGTATCTGATGTGAAACAACACTGGTTCCGGTGCATGTGGTCTCCTATGACGTGCTCCCAGATTTTGAATGTGTGTGAAGTGAGTTTGATTCCTCGGTAATTCAAACATTCTATGACAATCGCCCATTTGCTTGTAGATGGGCATAAGGAAACCTCGACAGAACTGTTCTGGCATTGGAAATCCAGTGAGGATTTTCTTGAACAATTTCATGTATCACTCATTTCCTTCGGTGCCTAGGACTTTCCATAGTTCAGCTGGAATATCATCAGGGCCAACCACTTTGCTGTTCTTCATCTTTGACAGAGCTATTGAAATATTAGGAGTGGCTTCAGGAACAAGAACCTCAATTGGACACTGCAAAGCTGCTCTGTACCTTGGAAACTCTTCATTTAATAACCCTTAGATATACCTCTTCCAGTGGATGTTAATGGCTTCATCATAAGTCAGTTAGTTCCCCGATAATTATGGATATGTCTGGTGGTGACAATATCCCTGGATTATCTTTTGCGCTGAGCTGTGACCTTGTAGATTTACTGCACACCCTCTGGTGTCTCCGAGTCGGAGTCAACGTAAAGGCTTGCAGTGCTTCACAATTAGCTATTGCTACAACTCCCTAGGCTTTCTTTTTGATGGCCTTAAATTCTTCCTTCAGGTTTTTCCATTTTCACCAAGCCACAGTCCTTTTCCTCTTCAGTGCCTCCTGGATGTTATTTTTCCACCAACAGGTTTCCTTGTCTATTTTCAATCTGTCATTAGAAACTCCAAAGTGATGCTTTGTCCTGCTGGTACAGTACTTCTGGAATCTCTTCCACATTTGATCTGGGGTGTCATCGTCATTCTTCTTCATGTCCTGGACGATACAAGACCTGATGTCATCAATGAGTGGTTGTGCTGTCTCTTTACCTTGCAGCTTAAACCACTTAATCTTCTTAATTGTTCCGATTGTTGTTTAACGGACACAATAGCAAAAGCTCTCTGATCAAGAGCCTATGATGAGATGTCACAGGATCTCCTGAGAAGACCTTGCAATCTCAGCAGATCACAGTTGCAGAGACTGTAGTCAATTTGCATACATATGCCTCCCTCTTCTACTCGGTCTTGCACCACTGATCAGGTGATCAGGTGATGCGATAAGGTGCTCTTCCTTTTTTCTGAAAGTATGTGTTGACTAAAGCTAGATTGTATGAGGAGGCAAACTGGAGGATCTCTTCACCCTGGTCATTCCGCATTCCTAAGCCAAAGCCTCCATGACATTCGGAATAATCCTCGCCAGTCCGTCCAACATGACCATTAAGGTCACCCAACACAATACAGTTCTCTTCAGGCGGCATTTGCTGGAGTAGATGATCGCAGTCCTCCCATATTTTTTGTTTCGCGATTCCATCACAGCCAGCCTGAGGCGCGTATGCAGAGATTACATTCAGGCGGACAGCATAATCCATGTCTAGTTTTACTGCCATTAGATGAATTAAGTAGCGAATATTTAAGATTAATATAAATATTATATTTAAGTGGTCCGCCTACTCAGTACATACGTAATTTATTACATCTAGCACATGTTTCATCCTCTAAGGGACATCATCAGCTAGAGTAATCTACAATAATATATCAGAATACAAAAATTACATTATTAGATTAGAAAGACAAATTGATAAAATGAGGCTATTAAAGCTTATTACATGCCAGTAGATGATCGCTGATCTGTGTGACTGAAATCACCTTTCTGATAAGATGGTTGGCAAGGATGATTCTTACGACATTTCTTTCATTGGTGTCACCAATTTTTTAGAGCTTATAGCAATGGCCAATGTTTCTGACTTTTCCTCCACTCCACTTTGTCTCCTGAACAGCTGTGATATCCACTAAGCGCCTTTCTAGAATGTCTGCTAGTTTGGAAGTTCTTTTGGTAGGAGTGCCAACAATCCATGTGCTGATACTCAACTTTCGCAAAATATTTCCTGCTTTCTGCCCAGCGGCAGCTGTCCTAGCTTTTGCCTCACGTTTGTGGGGAGGCAACCTAACGATTATCTTTCCACAAATATGTCTTACTCTCTTGGTCAGTACGGTTTTGCAAAATGATTTACAGCCAGATGCTGCCTGATGCCAAGCTAGATTAGTCTTGAAGATAGACTTGGACGCTTCCAATGATTCTACTATCGAGTTCATTCGCCACCAGTCCTGCTGATACTGGCCAGTCAGCAGTCCCATGGACCTCTCACTTTGATCCTTTCAAAGCAACTGCATGGGACATGGAAAGATGACTTCCAGTGGCATTTCCTCCACTAAAGGGGCCATCTCCCCACCTAAAGGACCCCATCTGCCAGAAGCCTTGGCACCGTTGGCTGCCCAACACTCAGCGTAGCGTTGAGCTGCTGGCTATATGGTCTACTTGATTACCATAGCGGAATGTCCTGGTCAGACAATGTTACAACGATTGACATCATCTGTATTTATGTCCACTGTTCTAAAATGCAAGCATTCAAAATAAATGCATAAATTTTGCATCTAGAAATTGAGAATGTAAACAAGCATCCAACCAAAATTAAGCTGACAAAATTCACTCGTATTTTCTCTGCAGCTGCATGCAGCAGCTTCACTGAAAGTCTTGAACTTCAGACCTGGGCCGCAACAAAATTTGGTCATAGAACTGACGATACGTATAGAACCTTTTATAAAGTATTTTTTTAACACATTTTGAATTAAGTTTTCCAAGAAACTGACAATAATTAATGAAAACTCCAGAAAGCCTTGGATCACAAAGGGTATACAGATTTCAATCCAAAAATGTAAATTACTAAGTAGATTAGTGCAGCACAGTTGTGAGCTAGAATTTTGTGAATATGTTAAAAACTACAAATCAATCTACTGAAGAGTCTTTAGAGCTGCTAAGATAATGCACAATAACAAGAAATTTTAAAAATCGTGCAATAAATCACAAACCATACAGAATGTAATCAGGAGAGAAACCAACAGATACACATTTAGAAATAAAAGTTGTTATCATAAAGATCAAAATAGGATTTGGTTGATTGGATAAAATTGGATTCCACAGAATTTGTTATTTGCAGATCAGGGATTGCTAATGAATGATCCTCAATACTTGGCCAATTATATAAATGATGTCTTTGTATCTTCACCATACACACTCCAAATGCATATAGATCAGCTATATTACCAGAACTCCAAACCCGCATGCGAAATTCTATGCAATTAACTCC
This sequence comes from Anabrus simplex, assembly GCF_040414725.1. Taxonomy (NCBI): domain Eukaryota; kingdom Metazoa; phylum Arthropoda; class Insecta; order Orthoptera; family Tettigoniidae; genus Anabrus; species Anabrus simplex. The sequence goes on from NC_090266.1 coordinate 331,410,278, forward strand.
AGAAACAGAATTAGAAGATCTTAATATCGTACAGTCTTTGAAAAATAAAACTTAGATGGGTGTAGATGCAATTCCCATCTCCTGATCTGACTCAGCCAATAACTTACTTATCTACGAATAAATTTCAAGTGCTCTCTTCCTTAACCTCCTAAAATAAGCTGAAGTTAACCCAGTCATTAAAAGTGGAAACTTATATGATATACTTGTACATAATTAGAGACTGATATCAATATTTGTTGTTACTTCAAAAATATAATTTGCTAAATAATGCACAGCACAGGTTCAGAGCTGGCAGAAGTACTTCGTCTGCTTTGTCACAATTTACTCAGTCATAAATGCTCTTGATAATGATGAAACTGAGATAAGTCTATTTCTATACTTTTCAAAGGCATGTGATACTGTTGATAACAAAATATTGTTCCATAAATTATATCAGATTGGGGTTAGAGGAATTATTAATGACTGGTTTAGATCACATCTAGATAAATGATCCCAGTTTGTTGAAATTTCACATTTTAACAGTAAAGGGCATAGATTTATCAGTGGCTTGCGGTGAACACATTCGTTACCCCAGCTGCAAAAATGTTTTTTTTTATGTAAGCAATCGTAGCCCCACTACATTTTGTAAAGTCAACATTACCATTTTATACGGCTGCATTTTTGTGGAAAGATCTACCTGAGAGAGGTCTTAAAGAATATTTTAAACCCCCCCACACACATTTCCAAACTGATATTCACGGCAGTGATGACACCATCATAACTTGATATATAGCAGATTTTAAACAATGTACTTACAGTTCCACCCGGTGACTTTTTGTGATAGTACAGTCATGGTTTTCACAGAAATATGCTGGGGACTATCTGTTTTTAACTTTAAAAGTCTAACCTAAACTGAATCAGCAAAATTTAACTGGTATTTTACCGTCGCTGAAGTTTTATACTTTCACTCTCTTACTGAGTGTAAGCACATCAACAACAAATGAGGGAAAATATTTGTCATGACATATAACACACGTTATATTAATAAAGAATGCCACAGAATTTGCAAAACCTTCACTTATAATCCAAGAGGAACACTACAAAAATTCACTTTATACCACCATCGCAGACAACCAAATACTTCATTATTTTACTTTGCGCTTAACTCTGTGTTCATACTGGGCAACCGAAATATTTTTCTGTGGCTATCGGGAAATATATTCTACATGTGCCATCAATGAATTGCTCGAAAAAACTTTATACATTCCGAAATCCAAAAATAATATGTATTCTTCTGTATTACAATTAATTTCATAAACTGGCTCTATTTTTATTAGCAAGATGCTGTGCTAGTGGCTATACTATTAACTTGTTGATATTTTTCTTGTAGCCTATAGCCCACAGCCCCACCCTGCTCCCAGGACAAGGAAGCTTCAAGTGCGTAAGTCATCCAAGCAACTTAAATTTCACTGGGGTAGCTCTCTTTCGTGCCAGCAAGGAAACCCAGCTCGATGGAGAAGCTGAACTGCGGTAGTGTGAGCGTATTGTCGAGACAGCTGTACCTGGCTTGGCTTAGATGTACGCAGTCTTTTAAACGTTATAAAAAGCGTTCTAAGGAATAATAAGAAAGTGTTAATACAAAGTTATTTACCCCAGCAGCGCTGGGGTAGACGGGGTTCAGTGCACGCCACTGAAATTTACCACTCTCAGATGAATAACATAGACTTAGGCAGTTGAAATTGCTATGTCTCATGTTTGATTACGAAGGGTGTTCCAAGACTTCCCAATGCAACTATTTCAATAACAGCTTGACATTGTTTGCGACATGACAGCAGGTGTTGTCATGCAGCACGATAGCGAAATAGTTTTGCAATAAACGTGGACATTTGCGCTGCATATCCGGACGCAAATGTCGCTCCAGAAATCGGCAATAGTATTAACTCTTGATGGTTTGTCCCTGAGGCAGAGCATTTGTAAGCATAACACCCTCGTAGTCGTATGCCACAATCAGCACAAGTTTCACCCAACTGGGTACTTGTCGAAATTTCTGTGGACATGGCGAACCTCGGTGATGCAATTCATTTGATTGATGCTTTAATTCAGGCCCATAGCCTTGTGCCTAAGTTGTCTATGGAATTTTCGAAGTCACCTTTTAACTGGTTTCTTCTTCTTGTGCAAATAACACTCGACCAAAAATATTCTTTGCTCTATAGTTTATTTAACCATCGTGATGATAACCTCACAACACACCTTAAAAGTACAATCGTTTCCAGCAAACTGAGGGAGAGAGTGCTAAACAGCTGCGCACTGGCAGAGAACACTTCTTATCTCGCCAGCGTTGACACAAGCCATATGGCGCTCGCTCGGGAATTCCCATGGCATGCGAGCAGAAGTCTGAACTCTTAAATTATTCTCCCTGCAGAATGTTTGATTTCTCTGAAATGCCATTAAGGTTGTAGTTTGAGTTGAAATACCGACCTAAATGTATAAAACAGTTTTCCGTATATCAAGTAGGTGGCCTTTGATTTTTGTTTTTTTGCTAGTTGCTTTACGTCGCATCGACACAGATAGTTCAAGTTTAAAAACTTCATGTTTATTCCGTACTGAATCGAGAATCTAATGGAAACAAGAGAGGTCCACCTATTCAATACCATATAATGTTATAAGAAAAATGATAACATTTTATTATACTCGGTACCTGTTTCGATGCTGGTGTGCATCATCATCAGCCAAAAATAAGAAAAATATACATAGACAAAGTTACAATAAACAATGCATAAAGTAGATACAAATTTTACAAAACTGGCAAGACCTAATTAAAAACGGGATCCATAAACATTAACCTATGACCTAAACTTAAAAAATAGCACCAACTGTCTTAAAACTATGAATATACGTCCTCTTGATTAAAGTCCTCTGAATCTAAAAACATTAAACCATGTGCGGACAAAAACCAATGTTTCACTATCATAAAAGTCCAAGAGCATAATTTTAATTTTGTAAGAACATATGTGTAAAAGGTTTTCTTGCTAAACATTCACAGAGTATTAGAGTAACCGGTGCAAGAATTAAGAAATCATTTTTCTATTGGTAAAAATGGCTGTCATTAAAATAACACAACCAGTCAAAAGACGAAACTTCCTATTTTGCGTGATAAAACATATGTCTTCTCTAACTTAGCCGCTTCTTTAAGTATTAGATAACAAGATCTTTTTAATGAAAAATTTTCCAGGGTATTGTTCTCGGTTCAAACCAGGACCTCTGGGAGCGTATATATTATGTGTTATTAGACGTTAGGGAAGAGTGGATCCCGTTTATAATTAGGTCTTGCCAGTTTTGTAAAATTTGTATGTACTTTATGCATTGTTTATTGTAACTTTGTCTATGTATATTTATCTTATTTTTGGCTGATGATGATGCACACCAGCATCGAAACTGGTACCGAGTATAATAAAATGTTATAATTTTTTTTATAACATTATATGGTATTGAATAGGTGGACCTCTCTCGTTTCCATTAGATTCGACACAGATAGGTCTTATGGCGACGATAGGATAGGGAAGATCTAGGAGTGGGAAGGAAGCGGCCGTGGCCTTAATTAAGGTACAGCCCCAGCATTTGTCTGGTGTGAAAAGGGGAAACCATGGAAAACCATCTTCAGGGCTGCCGACAGTGGGGTTCGAGCCCACTATCTCCCGAATACTGCATACTGGCCGCACTTAAGCGACTACAGCTGTCGAGCCTTTGTTTAATATCTTAAGGATTTCCATATCTTGCTCTATGTTAGTAAGAATTTGTTATATCTTAGGGCATTAATATGTTCTGAATATCTTGTGTTGAAACTTCTCCCAGTCTGTCCAACATACGAAAAATTGCAATTATTACACTTGATTCTGTCAACTCCTGATTTTGAGAAACTATTAATTCTATTAACTGATGTGGAATTGTATAAGATATCTGAATTTTTATTATTTGTTTTACAGGCTATTTTTACATTGTGTTTCTTAAAAATGTTTGTGATTTTATGGATCTCTTTATTAAATGTGAAGGTGGAGGTGTCTTCTTTTCCTAGAAATGGTTTTCAATCTGAGCTTTTAATATTCGTATACCTAGTTTCCCTTTCTCTAAAGACTCCCTTGATTTGCCTGTATGCAGCATCTTACCTTTTCTTTTCTTTTCTATTTCTTTTTGCTATTTGTTTTACGTTGCACTGACACAGATAGGTCTTATGGTGACAATGGGACAGGAAAGGCCTAGGAATGGGAAGGAAGCAGCCGTAGCCTTAATTAAAGTACAGCCCCAGCATTTGCCCCGTGTGAAAATGGGAAATCACGGAAAACCATCTTCAGGGCGGCCAACAGTGGGGTTCGAACCCACTATCTCCCAGATGCCAGCTCACAGCTGCACGCACCTAACTGCACGGCCAACTCGCTCGGTATCCACCTTTCCTATGACATTAAAACATTCAACATCCTTGGACTTCTTATTCAGCCATCCTTCCTTAGCTGTCCTGCAATTTCTGTCTATTACATTCTTCAATCGCCTGTATTCTTTTCTGCCCTCCTAATTTTTTGCATTATTGTACTTTTACCATTTGTTAATCAGGTCTAGTATCTGCTGAGCTATCCACTAATTCTTGCTTAATCTTTCCTTTTTTCTTAACCATTCTTCAGCAGCCCTACATATCTTATTCTTCACGACTGTCCATTCTTCGTCTATTGTGATTCCTTCCGCATTATCATTTGGTGCTTGTGGGACACATTCCTCGAAGCAATCCTTCACACTCTTTTCTTGTCTAAATCCATCTTCTTGCATTCCTTCCTTTCTTCAATTTGAACTTCAGATGGCATTTCATGACCAACAAGTATGGTCAGAGTCCACCTCTGCTCCTGGGAAAGTCTTGCAATCAAATACCTGTTTTCTGAATCTCTGCTTAATCGTAATGAAGTCTATTTGATGCCTTTCAGTGTCGCCACGTATACAGCCATCGTTTGTGGTGCTTGAACCAAGTATTTAGCAAGGACTAAATTGTAATTGGTGGAGAATTAAACCAGCCGACTTCCTCTTTCACTCCTTTGTCCCAGTCAGAAGTCTCCTACTGCATTACCTTCTCTTCCTTGACCTACCACTGCATTCCAGTATCCCATTACAATTAGATTCTCATCACCTTTTTACGTATTGTATTAAATCTTCTATCTCTTTGTATATTCTTTCAATTTCTTCATCTGCTGAATTAGTAGGCATATTCACCTGCACTATTTTGGTGGGCATTAGCTTGGTGTCAATTTTGACAAAAACAATGCTTTCACAATGCTGGTCATAGTAGCTTAGCCCCTGTCCTATTTTCTTATTCATTATTGAACAAATACCTACATTCCCCACTTCATTTTGCATTGATAATTCTGTAGTCGCCTCACCAAAAATCCCGCTCTTCCTGCATGATTGTTGTTTTAAGAGAATATACATCTAGGCAACCATCCCCTACTAACACTAATAAGAGGGAAAAATAGAAATGGTCCAACGCTGGGAAAAACAGAAAAGGTTCAATGCTCCAAAAAATGAAGATGTCAACAAAAGAAAGTGATGAACCACGGAGTGCGTGAAAAAGATGAACTCGCTAGGGCTCGAAAAGAATCCTTGGAGTCAGAAAAGAATAAGAGTTGTTTAAGGGGGATCGGATAGGAAAGATGGTGAGGAGAATGACAAGTGAAAATAATTCACTCTGCCAGCAGCAATTATTACAGAGGTAGGTCATTCTACTGGCAACTACAGCACACCAGGGTTGTCACACCTCTGAACAAGTAGTTCCTCAAGGAAATTATCCACAACAGAGGCTGGAATATGGATGCTGTAGCATCCCACAGATTATTGCAATCTGTTAAGACGTTTCCGAGAATCGGGAGATATAAGCAGACAGGCTGGGTCAAGCTCATGGTTGGCCTCGAAATGGGAACAGCGTGCTGATCACTAAGGCCCATTCAACCCGTTTATGAATTCTGTGCAGCTTGTGCCTGTTTACTTGGCATTTCAAGGATGGCTTTAAGATGCCTGAATGAGGCAAGGCTAAAGTTCCAGCAAGCAGCTTACAAAAATAATGAGCAGAAGGCATACTGCCTTGTGCTTGCCGTGAACGTGTTACGCGATTGGTTGAATGTCATTTTTTCCACTGAGAGCAAGTTTTCTTAGATGAACAATGGGCCGGTACGGGTCTTTCGCCCTTTCGTCACCCAACACAATCCAACATGTGGCTAGCATTAGCCCTCTAGCCATGTATCTGTTGCCTGTTGCGTACTAGGGTTGGAATGAGCTCTCGTGGGATTGGAACGTTGCATCTAGCAACATCTCATCGCCAGGCAATATGGGCATAGTTTATAGATTATGGTCTTTTTCAGAAGGACATCTCCAATTCACAAGTCATGATAAATTAACATCAATCCACACTGTCGGACTCAAGATTCTACATCTGTATTGGTCTATAATAATTATAATCTAGAAGAGTATCCCCAGCTCGGCTTACAATCCCTTTACTATTAAAATCAAATACGTTTAGACAGCTTAATGAGGATTTTTTAACTTTAATCATAAATCATTAACTTAAGGAAACAAAATAACATGCAAGACAGAAAAACATTACCAGCAGGATAAAGTACTCAACTGTATGAAGAGGAAAGAAGACAATAACTGTGATATACACTACCGGTCAAAAGTTTTCGATCACTTATCACAACAATGGATTTGTGCTTAAAAAAGAGATGTAGTTTTAAATAATCTATCATAGCCCTGTTCTGAAAATAAAACAAGCATAAACATGTAAAAACGGAACGACTCTGTTGTGTATTTGACCGGTTCTCCGCATAGAGGGTCGCTGATGAGTAACCACAACAAAACTGACGTGTCTTTACCCAAGATGTGTCCACTCGAATAGGCCTCATTCCTTCAGCTGTCTGTGTAGCAAGCAGTTCACATTAGTTTACAGTACACTGTATGCGGCTAGCAGTGTGTTTGTGTATCTGATCAGGTGCATACCATATTACCTCCAAATGGGACGGAAGCAGGAGTTTGGAACTGTAAAACATGCTGTAATTGTAGCCCTGCATCACAAAGGGTATTCTAGTAGGACAAAAGCAACAAAAGTTGGCGTAGCCGAATCTACAGTGGTGTATACATTGCAGCGGTTCAAGCAAACCGGTGCCAATGCAAGTGTTTCACGATCTGGAAGACCCAGTGTAACATCATACAGGGAAGATCAGTTCATATGTGTAAAGAGTAAACGTCAGATAACTCGTACGGCACCTGAAATTCGCGAGGAAGTCAATAATATGTGAGCTGCTCCAATCTCTGTCTCAACAGTGCAACGCCATCTTCGTGAACGAGGTTTAAAGGGGTGCATAGCGGCCAAAAAAAAACCTTTATTACGGACACAAAATAAGGTGAAAAGAATGCATTGGGCACAGCAACATAATAACTGGAGCGTGCAGCAATGGTCCAAGGTGTTATTCACGGATGAATCAAAGTTTGAAGTATTTGGGAGCCAAAGTCAAATGTTTGTTCGTCGACTTCGTGGAGAATGTACGAAGAGTCACGGTGTGACACCTAAGGTGAAGCATGGTGGAGGGTCGGTTACGGTGTGGGGATGTTTTGTGGGTGATAAAGTCGGTGATCTAGTGCAAATTAATGGAACATTAGAGAAGGAAGTATATCACAGGATACTGATCTACAATGCAGTTCCATCTGGCAAGAGGCTTATTGGTCGTGTGTTTGTTCTGCAGCAGGACAATGACCCCAAACATTCTTCTAAATTGTGTAGAGGGTATGTCAATAGAAAAGAGAGATGTGGGGAACTGAAAAATATGATTTGGCCAAGTCAGTCACCAGACTTAAATCCCATTGAACTGTTATGGGATGAACTTGACAGGGAGGTCCAAAAACTGAGGTCAACTAATGTTGAAGAGCTATGGAATAATTTACAGAGCTGTTGGACTGCAATATCTAAAAAAACACTACAAAATCTCATTTCCAGAATACCAAGAGTTTATGCAGCTGTTCAGAGGGCAAAGGGTGAATAGTTTGAAGAAGCTAAAATATAAACCATACTGTATTCTACTTAATGATAGAGAAAATATATATTTTGTTGGTCTATTTAGGTTTTACGATGTGTTTGTACATTGAAATAAAGTATCTAGTTTTGTGCATAGGTGCTCGAAAACTTTTGACCGGTAGTGTTCATTTTTAGAACTTTCAAAAATGCTATCAATTTTATTTTAAATATGTCTAATGTCAATTTATATGTAATTTATCTTCTCATCTAGAGATTTCCCGTAAATAAGGTATAAAACATGTACTTGTGACCAAATAAGTGTTTTCTTGATAAGAGAAAATAATATATATGTATTGAAAGGTGGAATTCTCTAAATTTAAACTGAATATAGTCAATACGTACAGGTACTCAACAATGAAGTTTAAAAGTTCCCTTTCAGATCATGTGGTAGGAGAAAAGAGTAATGGTGGAGTCCTTGGCCGATCCTGTGCCAAATATGATCTATACTCTCTGGAATGTTGTCAGCGCAGCCTGGGACAAGGTGCCAGGTGACAATACACACACTCCTGCCCTAATCAATACCAAGGTCACACGACCAGATGAGGTCATGTACAACAGGGGTGTGAGGTATTTTTACTGGGAGGACCACCCTATGGCTGTTTTCAGAGCCAGAAATAAGCCCACTATATGCCAATAATGGTATGATAAAAGGAAGGAAGTTATGTGACTTGTCATATAAGTTAGTGTAGGAAGAAAAATAAACATAATGAACTCCTGATGCCACAAGCGAGCAGCAGACACCATCATCATGGCTACTGCCTTGGCTGACAGAGTCTGCATCTTATTTCTATTCAGAATTAAGGTAAATAAATAATACCACAGAGAAACTTACACTAGGCGGACCGTGTATAAGATCAAAATGTGTACAATTCAGACAGATTCTCCAGTCTTGGTAGATAGAATTGGTGTTACAATGCTATTTGTTTTGTACACTGCAGAATCTGTCCAATTAAGAAACAAAAAAAACTAACGAATTTGTCAATATATTTGTGTATGATGCAGAAAAAATGAAGAATAGTTCTATTTTTGTATATTCCTGTTGTTTATCATTTTGTTTGTAACAGACTTAGACAAATAAAACTTCATATACCAACACCAACTATGCACTATACCTACCTTTAGTGAAGTCCAGTAATCCTCCTCCTAAGAAAACAGGTTTAAACTACAGAGTTCCAGATATACTGTAGAAGTATTAGCCTAGATATTAATGAATTTCTCAGATCACATAAGAAGATATGGAATGTGTGGTAAGGGATTCTTGCTCCTCTTCTTTTTCTTCTAGTCAGTTCATTGATTTAAACCTAAAAGCAAGTAACTGGGCTAAAAATGATGTGACCATTATTGCTAAATGAAAAAATGAAACTTGCTGAATATAAGTAAACAAACTCTTGGTACAGGAAATTATGTTGCAGTTAAAGTTCAGCAAAATACATATTTGCAAGATGCTTAAACATAGGAACAAAATAATAAGCAGGCAGCTCCAAGGAAATGTCATATGAAGAGGACGGCAAAAATAACCAGTAATGAGGAATTTAACAAGGTAGCATGGGAGTGGTTCTGCCATGCAAGATCAAAAAACATGCCTGTAATCCAAAGTGAAAGTCTCGCAATTGCCAGATCTCCTGGAAAAGATCAGTTCAGGGCACCTACAGGATAGTTTGAACGTTTTGAGAAGAGAGACAATATTGTGTGGAATGAATATTGTGGGGAATCCAAGAATGTAAATTAGCAGATAAATGGAAAACAAAACCAATTACTAAGATTTATTACTATGAATACAAAGTCGTTTTTGATGCAAAGTAATCTGGTTTGTTTTTTGGGCATTATCAATGAAGTCAGACAAGGTTAAGGGAGAAAACTGAGAAAAGGAAAGAGTTTTATTTTGTGAGAATATGGTGGGAGAAAAAAAACATGCATCAAGTACCTAAAAATCGATCTTTCTGTGGCACAGCAAAACAATAACAATGCTTGGTTGACTGCTTCTTTTAAAGCAGGAGTGGTTAAATGTATTCAATGCAGAAATGAAAAAAGGAAAACTGAAATTTTTTTTTCTCCCTTGACAATGCCATCTACCACTCAATAATTGTGCTCTCAAAAGTTTTTAACTGGCCTGGTTCCCATCTGATACAAAAAGTGCTTTACAACTAATGGATATGAGTGTTACTTTTTTACATTTAATTTCAGTTACATTACAGACTAGGTTTAATGCAATCTTTGATTGTTCCTATGGACACTGCCAATAGTGCTTATGCACTGGCAAGGTCTGTGTCGGTCCGGATGCAGTGCTCAAGACTGGGTAGACTACAAGACAAACAAAAGCTGAGACTGTGACCAAGTGTTTCATGAAAGCAGGATTTGGAGAAAATGACAGTGCAGATCATGAAATGAATGAAGCAAGTCAGAACAGCAATATACTATCTATGTCAAGAAAGAAACTTTCCCTCCAAAATAAACAACATTATTATCAAGCAGTAATTGCACCTATCTACAGTATAAGCAAGGGAACAGGAAGGACTGCAACAACTATCGAGGTATCTCTTTGATTAGTATACCAGGCAAAGTATTCACTGGCATCTTGGAAGGGAGGGTGCGATCAGTGGTTGAGAAGAAGTTGGATGAAAACCAGTGTGGTTTCAGACCACAGAGAGGCTGTCAGGATCAGATTTTCAGTATGCGCCAGGTAATTGAGAAACGCTACGAGAGGAATAGGCAGTTGTGTTTATGTTTCGTAGATCTAGAGAAAGCATATGACAGGGTACCGAGGGAAAAAATGTTCACTATACTGGGGGACTATGGAATTAAAGGTAGATAACTAAAATCAATCAAAGGCATTTATGTTGACAATTGGGCTTCAGTGAGAATTGATGGTAGAATGAGTTCTTGGTTCAGAGTACTTACAGGGGTTAGACAAGGCTGTAATCTTTCACCTTTGCTGTTCGTAGTTTACATGGATCATCTGCTGAAAGGTATAAAATGGCAGGGAGGGATTCAGTTAGGTGGAAATGTAGTAAGCAGTTTGGCCTATGCTGACGACTTGGTCTTAATGGCAGATTGTGCCGAAAGCCTGCAGTCTAATATCTTGGAACTTGAAAATAGGTGCAATGAGTATGGTATGAAAATAAGCCTCTCGAAAACTAAATTGATGTCAGTAGGTAAGAAATTCAACAGAATTGAATGTCAGATTGGTGATACAAAGCTAGAACAGGTCAATAATTTTAAGTATTTAGGTTGTGTGTTCCCCTAGGATGGTAATATAGTAAGTGAGATTGAATCAAGGTGTAGTAAAGGTAATGCAGTGAGCTTGCAGTTGCGATCAGCAGTATTCTGTAAGAAGGAAGTCAGCTCCCAGATGAAACTATCTTAACATCGGTCTGTTTTCAGACCAACTTTGTTTTACGGGAGCGAAAGCTGGGTGGACTCAGGATATCTTATTCATAAGTTAGAAGTAACATACATGAAAGTAGCAAAAATGATTGCTGGTACAAACAGGTGGGAACAATGGCAGGAGGGTACTCGGAATGAGGAGATAAAAGCTAATTTAGGAATGAACTCGATGGATGAAGCTGTACGCATAAACCGGCTTCGGTGGTGGGGTCATGTGAGGCAAATGGAGGAGGATAGGTTACCTAGGAGAATAATGGACTCCGCTATGGAGGGTAAGAGAAGTAGAGGGAGACCAAGACGACGATGGTTAGACTCGGTTTCTAACGATTTAAAGATAAGAGGTATAGAACTAAATGAGGCCACAACACTAGTTGCAAATCGAGGATTGTGGCGACGTTTAGTAAATTCTCAGAGGCTAGCAGACTGAATGCTGAAAGGCATAACAGTCTATAATGATAATGTATGTAATAGCAATGATGATCAATTTATCAAACATCATTTGGAATCATAATCTACATCAAGATTGCGAACGTAAATGTCCTGACACTGACGGGAAAGACAGAAGAACTGGTTGACTTCATGAAAGAAAAAGATATAGCCATACTTGGACTGTGTGAGACTAAGAAGAGGGGTACGGAAGAGATTCCTCTGAAGGAAGGATGTAGGCTGTATTACAGTGGAGGATCTGAGGCAAAAAATGGAGTGGCCATGATACTTAGAAAAGAAATCCAAGAATATGCGGAATATACGAAATGCATCAGCAATAGGTTGATGGTGATGAGACTCCAGTTTGAAAATGTCATGAAAGGTCTATTTCAGTTGTATGCCCCACAAACGTGTTGCACAGATGAACATCTAGAGTACTTTTTAGAGAAAGTGGTGACAGAAGATAAGAAAGTGCTATTGATGGGAGATCTAAACGCACGAGTTGGAATGGAAAGACAAGGAAACGAAGATGATGTAGGGTCCTTTGGATATGGAAATGTAAATCCAGAAGGTGAGTTGGTGGATTTTTGCATGAGGAACCAAATGATTGTTAGAAACACCTGGTTTAGGAAGAAGAACAGTCAGAAGATTACAAGGTATGGCTGGGGAGACAGACAAACAAAGACATGATTGATTATATAATCATAGAAAAAGAACACCAGAAGAACCTTTTAGATGTTACAGCCATGCCTGAAGAAACCTTTGGTGGAGATCATAGAGTTGTGATAGGAAAACTGAAAGTGGGAAAGATTGAAAAACCCCCATTAAGAGAGAAAATAGTATGGAAGTTGAAGGAGAAAAGCATACAAGAAGAATTTCAAAGGGAAATAATACTCTTGGTACCCAGGATGGAGATGGGGAATGTTGAAGATGAATGGGAAAGATTTAAGGAAGCACTGGTTGGATGTGCAGAAAAGGTATGTGGTAGAACATCAGGAAATGTGAAAGACAAAGAGACACACTGGTGGAATGATAGGGTAAAGATTAAAGTGAAGGAAAAGAAAATGGCATGGAAAGCATGGAAAACATCTAAGACTGAAGGAAGTAGAAGAAAATATGTGGAGGCAAAGAATTTGACCAAGAAAGTAGTGGAAGAAGAAAAGAGGAAAAGCTGGGCCTTATTCACACAGAAATTGAGAGATGATATGCAGGACAGCAAGAAATTACTGTATGGTATTTTAACATCTTAACTGGGCATGACGTATATACTCGTACGCTGAATGTTACAGGGTAATGGGCATGACGAATATATAAGTACTAGTCTTTTACCGCGAATATCTCCTGTGTATGACGAGCTACTTTGCCGCGTAATGTATTGTCGTCTTAATTGATGTTTTTCCCCACATGATGGCAGCAAATCCCACGTCATGCTTCTTGAAGCTTATTTGTTTTTATTTTACAACTGTGCGATGCTACTTGTCCGCAGTAGGCCAAATATGGCAGCATCTAGTTCAAAGTGTAAGTTTGAAACGCTCGAAGAAGACAAGATTATTCAAGACCTAGAGAATGATTGTGACTATTTATCTTCCCAGAAATCCCAAAATGAGTGGTTTGATACAGATGAAGGTGAGTCTGATAGTGAAAGTGGTTCAGAGAATGAAAATGAAGAACAAGATAAACAACATGACGAATCGGATGAAGCGGAAGTGCTAGACATGTTTCAACCTTCCCTGCTGCATTGTGTTTCATGACAGAAATTTGTATTTTCTGGTGCTAGTAGTGTAAATGTGGACTTCGATGATGAATCCAATGTGTTAGAATATTTTGAACAGTTCATGGGTGATGATATGTTTCAACTTATTGCCGAACAGACCAATGTGTATGCTGACAGTTTTTAGAAGCCCATCCAAACTCGAAACCACGGTCACGAATGAGAGATTGGGTGGATACAAATCCAACTGAGATAAAAACTCTAATTGGACTTCTAATGCTGCAGGGGATAGTTAATAAGCCAGAAAGCAGTATGTACTTCTTAAAACAGGAAAGTATCGCAACCCCTTACTTTTCGAAAATTATCTCTGAGACAAATCACTGCAGTTCTAGTGAGGTAAATGACGTGACTGACCGCGAAGTTGTAAAATCTTTCACAATGTCACTAGCATGATGTGTAATTCGTAAATATTCCTTTCTTTTATTTGTTTTAATTTTAGGTGCTAAAATATGAACAAAACACTCAAGTGTCAACCAGGTAAATGACCTTGCAGTTAATAAAAAATGGTTCAGAATGTCACATGTATGATATAAATAAATACCCATTTGCTTTTATTTGTTTCTACTTTTGGCTGCAAAATATGGGCCAAACTCTCAAATTCCAACCAGGTAAATTACCATGCAGTTAATGTAAAAATGGTTAAAAATTTCTCTAACATTAAAATTGATTAATTAAAATTCCTTTATTTTACTTTTTGTACCACAGATGAATGATATTACTAACTTTTCTGCCTATCCTGCCATGTAACAAAAATCTGCTGAAAAAAATACACAGGGCAGGTTACAGCAAGCATATCAATAATACCCAGTTAAGAGGTTAATAAACAAAAAGAGAGATCAAGTAAAAACTAGATTTGTGAAGTATGGAGGCAGCATAATATTAACAAGGCCAGAAGAAATAAGAAACGAATGGAGAGAGTATTTTCAGAAGTTGCTGAACATCAGAACTAATGACAGTCATTCAATGGACAACCAGGAAAGGCAATTAGGTGATGAGAAATGGATAAAGAAATTACAATGAATGACATTGAAGTGGCAGTAAGAAAGATGATGAATGGAAAAACTGCTGGAATATATGAAATTTCAGTGGAGATGATAAAGGCAGCTGGAACTGTAGGCCTGCAGTGGACATATCGAGTTCTCAGGATTGTCTGGGAGAATAAGGAGGTCCCTGAGGATTGGTAAAAAGGAATAATCATTCCAATTTTCAAGAAAGGCGTGTGATAGTACATATATCACATCCCCGAATTATATGTAGAAGTTATAGATATTATTGTCAGTATTCGATTTATTATTATTATTATTATTATTATTATTATTATTATATTATCAGTATTTCATTTGTATATTTTGTCATTTATATTGGTAAGCTGGAAGATATCCACATATGTAGGTATGAGTAATTTGTTTTGCACGAGTGGGAAAACATTGCTTTAATAACTGGTAATTTGAATGAGTCATATGGCTACCCCAGTGTTTGTTGGGATGTACTTGTGTCGGGAAATTCATGAGTCATGTATATATCCCAGCCTGATGAGATGAGCTTGTTGTTGTATTAGGAAAATTTAGTGACTCATGGAATATACTCTTGGGAGGAAGAAGTAGTTCAGGGCTTGGGCTTGAGAAGAGGACCACCCATGATTGGCTGGCAAGCACCAATCCAGACGTATCATCTGAGAGGAGGGGGATGTTGATGTCTATAAAGGTTGATCATACGGCGGCAACCAGGGACATTGTAAGAAACATTGTAAGGGTGATTGTAGAGGTGATTGTAAAGGAACGAGAAGGAAGATAACTACAACTACAACTGACGCACTGTACGGGAAGGAAGTGGTGCTGATACACGGTACTGGAGTGACACGGCTGCAATGGACTGGACTTCAAACGTTCGTGGAGCATAGTCTTGTTATGTTCGTGGAAAGTGACTGATTGTGGAGAGTGCTTGTGCATTAAGTATGGTAGCACTTGTGGCGGCCTAGCATTATATGTTGGTGAAAGCTATCTCAGACTTTCCATAAATTTATGTTGAGGATCGACAGACGTGTGTATATATCTTTACAACAAGTGTTAAAATATGTGAACACAGTAGTACAAGGTACTGTATCTGTGTGATGTGATAACTGTCGATTATGAGAATCGGTAAGTCGAACTGATATAGAGACAGTGAAGGGTATTTATCTTCATACATGTACATTGTTCATCGGACTATATACAAATGGTAGCTTAGTTCTCGCTTTCGTTTTCCCATGACTTTCATTATTATTGTTGTTGTTGTAAATATGGAGTCTTCCAGCAATATTTTATGTGTGTATTATATGTATAATGTTGTATGTTGATGAGGTGCTCATGCACGGAATTTGTTCAGAATATAGTTAGCTATTTTAGAATCAGTGTTATTGATGAACCTAGGTGCAGTTCCTACCTAATTAGTCGTTTTCAGGAGGTTAGGTAAGGCCTGCAGCAGAT
Organism: Anabrus simplex; assembly: GCF_040414725.1. Lineage (NCBI taxonomy): Eukaryota > Metazoa > Arthropoda > Insecta > Orthoptera > Tettigoniidae > Anabrus > Anabrus simplex. The sequence goes on from NC_090266.1 coordinate 331,426,401, forward strand.
GTACCAGTACGCAGCATTATGTACACGCCCTGGGATATAAAGTCTATCATGCTCTTTTCTAAATTCGAGGGATCCATTCTGGTGAACTCTGGCGCCCATACTACGGACATTTCGGTTAATTATGCTTATTAATTTTATTAAGTTTTTGAGTAATTTTATTTATATATTTTTATTCATGATTTTATTTATTATTATCATCAAAAAGGTTACAGGCGATAAGAAAGTATTGAAGAACTACAGGGGAATTACTCTGATATCCCATGTTGCTAAGATAATGGAGAGGATACTGGGAAGTAGCATAAGGTTGAGGGTTGAAAATCAGATACAGGAAAATCACTTTGGTTTCAGAAGTGGAAGGTCAACAACAGAGCCCATTTTCAATATGAGACAACTAATGAAAAAGCAATGGGAATGATATGGTGATGACATTCATTGATACTGAAAAGGCATATGACAGTGTCCCCAGGACTACAGTTTGGGACTGGCGAGCTGGCCGTGCGTGTAGAGGCGCGCGGCTGTGAGCTTGCATCCGGGAGATAGTAGGTTCGAATCCCACTATCGGCAGCCCTGAAGATGGTTTTCCGTGGTTTCCCATTTTCACACCAGGCAAATGCTGGGGCTGTACCTTAATTAAGGCCACGGCCGCTTCCTTCCAACTCCTAGGCCTTTCCTATCCCATCGTCGCCATAAGACCTATCTGTGTCGGTGCGACGTAAAGCCCCTAGCAAAAAAAAAAAAAAAAAAAAAAAAAAAAAAAAAAAAAAAAAAAAAAAAAAAAAAAAACCAGTTTGGGACAGTCTGGTGCAAAATTGAATTGGACAGGGATTAATAAAAATGATCATGGCAATGTACAAGGAATGTTGTAGTTGCATGCAAACACAAGTTGGTTCAAAATCACTAGTGGGCTGAGACAGGGAAGTGTTCTATCCCCAATCCTCTTTACAATAGTAATGGATGACACCATGAGAACAGCAAAAGCAACATATGGAGGAACAGAAATGAGCATGTTATTTGCAGATGATATTCTGATTTGGGGAAAAGAGGACATGAAGGTTCAAGAATAGTTGGATATGGTGAATGGGAAGATAGAAGAATGTGGATTGAAAGTAAGTGTAGAAAAGTGTAAAACTCTTGTTATGACTATAGGGGAGAAAGACAGGAAAGGTCATATCAGACTTGCCGACAAGGCCCTCGAAGTAATGGAGACATTCAAATACCTGGGGAGTGAATTAATGGAGAATGCTCGACTGGATGCTGGAAGCTGTTTCTGTCGTAGTATAAGAAACATGTTATGGGACAAAGATGTGCCAATGGAAGCAAAGGAAACTATGTACAAGATGTATTATATACCCATGACAACTTACGGAGCAGAAACTTGGACATTGACAAAGAATGATGAGAGTCGAATACAGGCACCCGAAATGAAGTTCTTGAGGAGTATGATACAGAAGAGTAGAAGAGACAAAATAAGGAATGAGAAAATCTGGGAAGAAATTGGAGTGGAAAAAATGAATGATAGAATAGAGAAGAGCCAACTAAGATGGTTTGGGCACATAAAGCTAAGGAGTGATGAAAGAATGCAAAAAAAAAGTGATGCAAATGCAAAGAAGGAGAGGCCATGGATGACCATGATTGAGATGGAAGGACACAATCCAATGCAGTATTATAGAAAGTAACCCAGACTGTTACACAGTGTTGGAGGTGGTGTAGTGGACTTAAGACTGAAAAAAGTGGAGAAGAACCATATTTGCCCCTGCCTGGTTACAGCTGCATAAAGGGAATTTACCATCATAATTATTATTTGGAATCAGCTAGTACACTTCTAACGCAGAGAAATGCAACGTAGACAGCTGAAGTTTTACGGGGCACGTTCTGAGAATGGACAATGGCAGGGCTCAATAAAAAAAAGTAACCCAAATTTTGTAAAATGGTCAACTTGTGGTCTACTCTACCAAGGATTGTTAAATCTTGCAAACCTCTTTCACAGGACAGGAAGGAAAAACTAACAGCAGGCCTGAAGTGGTATTGGAAATGAAAGCGAGCATACAAAAAGAACTAGTCATAATCGCTCCCAAGTGGGCTTAAATAACTAATTAAAAATATATAAATGATGAGTAAAGAACTGAAATCATATATTCACATGATATACTGTATATAGAATAGGTGCTCAGCTGGGCACCCGTTAAGGCTAGCTCAGTGTGGCTGGGCTGGCCCGGCGTAAATGCGGGTAGCTTAAATAGCAAGCATACGTCACAGTGAAGCGAGAGAGCGAAAACTCTTCGCAGGGAAGGGAACAGTGAAATTAGATTGTGATTATGAAGCTCTCCTATACTACTCAGCAAAATGCTGACTGGCGTACTGTATGTAAAAACAAATGCTATAATAGAGAGAAAACTGACTTTTCAAGATATTCCAATCTGATTTATACTGTGCTCAAGATAATTAGTTTTATTTTCTTATACATTCAAGGAAAACCAACACCGGGCGAGTTGGCTGTGCAGTTAGAGGCGCGCAGCTGTGAGCTTGTATCCGAGAGATAGTGGGTTCGAATCCCACTCTTGGGAGCCCTGAATATGGTTTTTGTGGTTTCCCATTTTTCGGTGCAACATAAAGCCACTAGCAGAGAGAAAGAAAACTAACGCATTACAATTTTTGTGTTACAATTTACAAACGCACAGGTTTACACCCGGAGTGGGGCTCGCTTCAGGTGACGCAGTTGGAGTGAGCCCGCTGGTGGGCGCGCGTCGTGTAAAGCGCTAAAGTTTTTATTTTTTATTTCCGTTACACAAGAAGCGGTAGGTTTGAAACTTCCTAAGTATTTTCTGAGACTTGCTGCCATTTGACAGAATTTTTTTCACCTTCGTGTATCTAAGCAGTTCCCGCTACATAGCTGCATAGCGCAAGAACAACCTATGTGGCACTTGGCTATTGCTGGTGTGAGAATCTCAGTCAGTGTGCTGCGTACAGCGTAGTATTGCGTGACTTAGTGTGAATGTTTTCAGCTCTCATAAGTTATTTTCTTGGTGTGTAAAAATTTCTTTTGATTTATTGTTTTAATTCTACATGTAGGATTTCCTACTTGTTGTGAACATGTCCAAAAGAATTGTGGGTGTTCTGAGTGATGATATACAGGATATTCTCGAACTCAGTAAGGAATATAGTTGCAGTGATACTAGTTTAGATAGTAATGGTGAAACTATCCCGCTGTTAGATGCTCCAAGCATGAGTGCTTCTGTCTGAGCAAGTCTGGTGTCTAGATGCTGTGGACAGGTGCCGAGTTCGAGCTCTGATGAGAGTAGCGAGTCAGAAAGTGAGAGACATTTGCCTCCTATTCCACCTAGTGATTGGGATGTAAGGAGCTGTAGGGGAGCCTGATTTCCAACTACATACCAAAGTGGAATTCAGGGCCAACTTTTACATAAAACAGAACTGGACAAAATATTTCAGCATTCCACTGATGATGAACTGTGCGAATTTATTGCAGAACAAACTAATCTGTATGGTCAGCAGTCAATACAAGCTAGTAGAGGAACAGCTGAAATGAAAAGAAGCAGAAAGAGGGAATGGGTTCCTACTAACAAGGAAGGAAAAAAAACTTTTATTTGGGATCGTTTTTCTTCAGGGCATAATGAGAAACCATGGAAAACCATTTTCAGGGCTGTCGAGAGTAGAGTTTGAACACACTATCTCCTGAATATGGATACTGGCCACTCTTAAGCAACTGCAGCTATCGAGCTCGGTGCAAACTTAACTTTGGGCTGGGAAGAAACGGGAGGAAGGAGACAAGCTGCTTGAATAAGTGGTATGTTCTGAGCTTTCAATGAAGAGATGCTGTGGAATGACATTAGTACACGAATAAGTCTGAATAGAGCTTTTAAAAGCAGGAAAGATTATAGGAAGAAAATGTTGGAAATATTCATTTGTAGTACGAGGATTAAAGGATTGGAATAAATTACCAAGAGAAATGTTCGATAATTTCTGAGATCTTTGAAAATATTTTAGAAAAGGCTAGTTAAACAACTAATACGGAATCTACCACCTAGGCGACAGCTCTAAATGCGTATCATTGATTATGACAACAAGGTTGATGAAATGGCAAAAGTTTGTCTCTCAACACTGAGGTATTTTAAAAATTTCGTGATGTCCAACTTGTTTTGATCCTATTCACCCATTAAGCTATCGATATAGTGCTACAACTATGTGAGCAAAAATATTTTATATTGGCAGAAATCTAAGAAGAGACATTTCATACCATTTGCACAGCAATCAAGGGTGGTACCAAGTCACCTTAGAAGTTATTCTGATTTCATTATCGCACTTGGTCAAGAGTATGGAATGTGTTGCTAAGTGAAGTGTTGCAATTCTAAGGTTCATACCTACACACAACCAAAGGCAGCCAAACTCGCAAGAAATTGTAAGTTTGTCACGCAGCACAACTTTGAAAAAAAAATTAAGTTTCTTCTTTTGATAGTGCTAACTATACAGCATGCCCAGATATACCTAGTATTGTCATTCCAAGGCTTTTAAAGAAAAACATAAATGCAGTTGAAAATATATTCTCATTGTAATATATTTATAATTACACCTATCTGAACAAATAACACCAATTATTTCTCAAAATGGTCATCGTATACCTTTACACAGGCAGCAAGTCTTTTAGGCCAGTCATGTATGGCAGCACGCACAATATCCAAAGGTAAATCCGCCACTGCTTTCAGCAGGGAATGCTTCAGGCTGTCTATATTGGTGTGTCTTCTCTCAGACCATCTCCTCAAGTACAGAGCAGAGTCTGTAATCCAAGGGACTGAGCTCAAGGCTGGAGAAAGGTCAATCAGCTGGAGATGCAAAGTCGGGAACACTGGTTTGAGGCCATTCCTGGGTGGTCTTGGCTTTGCGTGCTGGCACTGAACCTTGATGGAAACTCCATTCTTGATTTTTCAAGTCTGTGTTGCTTAAGGGCTTTATGACAGGCTGTAACACTGTCTCTTTGTATACCTTCGCCAAAGTTTTCACCCCTTGCTTGCAGAAATGGAGCTCGGTGGGACCAGAATAGCTCACATGCCACCAAAAGCAGGAACACGGCCTCGCTGGATCCTCGGAGCTATGGCACAGGTTTCACGAGATGATGAGGCATACACCTTGTCATTTTGGATATTAAAAGTTTCTTCAACAGTGAAAATGTTTTCATCCGTAAAAATTCTCCTGTGCCCATCTTTAGTGTACCTCTGCAGGAGGCGCTTTTACTTTAGCTTCCTCTGCCTCTTCAGCTGGGCTGTGAGAAAATGTTCTGTGTTTTGCTGGTAAGCTATCAACACAAGGTCACTACGTAACACACGGGACATGCTTCCCCTCGCCAAGACATTTAGCTCACGAGACACGGTTGATTGTCTCCACACCGCATTTGTGCAAATACGAGCTACCACTGCTTTCACAAGTGCTGCAGTCCTCATGGAGTGAGGTCATTCTGATCTTGACTGGTCAGCAAGAGTCCCGGTATTGAGGAATCGTTTGATAGTCCGGTACATGCACATTCTAATCATTTTCAATGTTCTTAATGTCTTGAGAACATCAAAAGATGATTTCCCTACCTTCAGAATGACTATTACAGCCACACAGCTCTTATACTCTCTGCATTCCATCATAAACACTTTAGAAAACCAACCACTCACTTCTATACCTGGGCTCTCAATACCAAAGGTGACTGTTGACAGAGAAAGATAACTATTGTAACGAAAACTGGTTGTATAGTACAGTTCAAAATTTTGTTATAGTATTTATGACACGTCCAGAGGATTGTTCTGTTGCTTTGTATTGTGCCTATGTTTCCTGACAATTTGTTTCTGTGATATAGCCTCGGGCATAGCTTTGAAGTTATATAATGTTCAAACATATTACATCTGATGACGATGATGCTTGCTGCTTAAAGGGGACTAACATCTAGAACATCGGCCTCTAATAGTACGAGCAAAGATCAAATATAATGACAATTAAAATTCCAAAATTCATCCACTTACCAGAATTCAAAACAGGATGATGATGAAGAATGAATGAATGAACGAATATCATACCTGCCAACTTTTAGAAACCAAAAATAGGAAGATTTTTTAATTCTTGGATTTCATCACATATATTCCACCACAGTCTAGGTGAAAAAAGGTCAGGATAAAAGGCATATATATCTACAGTTCCAATGCAAATTGAACATTAAATTTAAAATTTAAAACTAAGAAAACAAAAATGGTTACAAGAAATGTGCCTATCATTCTCATGTATGACACATACGATTAATAATATTTATGTCACACTGACAGATGCAATAAAATGCATAATACTGTATTTTCTCACGTAATTAACGCACTTTTTTGACGAAAAAATACAGGCGAAAACTTTGGATGCGTAAATTATTCAAGGAATTCAGGTATTTAAAGATTATTTACAATTCATTTACATTTAAAAGATACACCAAATATAATATCATTATCGTCATTTGGCGTAAAATTCCGGCGCGAGACTTTTTCTGAAAAGTCAAATAAGGGCACATCAGATAAGTTAGACGCGTGGGTTTGAAGTGCCGACACTGGAAAATATTCTTCCGTTACGAGCTGACAATATGACCTGAAGTGAAATAAACATGAACTAATAACGGTACAATTCATGTAATGTAATAACAATGACATACCGGTACCAGCAAAAAAAAAAAACGACCAACATGAGGAGGGTCGGGCATCGAAGGAGGGACCCTGCGATATTACCCCAAACCGTTCGTATCCAATCCCGTACGAGTGACGTGTCCATCCACCCCTTTTCTTGAATAAGAATGTGGATCACTCGCGGAAAGTTTGGTTTAGGTATCGTTTTAGAACAAGGTAAGGTGCAAGCTTTCTGCCATCATCTGTTACAGCAAGCATAGCAGTACATCGTTGTTTTTCGCTTCCGGTAGTGTGTACGATAACACTCGATGGGTTCCTTTCTTTAGACTGTTCGACTTTGTGGCATATGGAAAGCGATCGGCGTCTGACCTGCGGTTCCTATTTGGGAGATCACTTTACTCTTCTCAATCACAAAGCGATGAAAATGGTGGAAATCATTCGTCATTTTTTGGCATAATGTTGTTCTTCGTCGAAGAGAAAGTCCATTTCTCTTCATCACCGCTATCTCAATCCTATATACTGCCTGCTCTATGCTATGCGTTTAACATGCTACTCAGCGTGAGCTCTTAGTGTCGCGAACCTCCGCTAGGGGCGCCAGCTAACGCACCCAACTTATCTCCGTACACACGTTATTGTGTTCCAGTGTTTTTGCATCGAGCATTTATGTGTGTCTCTCTGGTTGTAAAATGACTGTTGTGTTCCTCCCTGCATATCAAAGCAGGAAATCCAAATTCTTCAGGTATGAAGATTCCTGTTATCCCCCCCAAGTAAAGAAAAAAACCAAAAAACCAAACCCCACGGCACTTAACGCCCTTGAAAGGGCCTTGTCCTGCCCAGTGACCACTGCTCAGCCCGAAGGCCTGCAGATTACGACGGGTCGTGTGGTCAGCACGCCTCATCCTCTCGGCCGTTATTTTGGGCTTTCGAGACCGGGGCCGCCATCTCGCCGTCAGATTGCTCCTCAATTCTAATCACGTAGGCTGAGTGGATCTCGAACCAGCCCTCAGGTTGAGAGAAAAATCCCTGACCTGGCTGGGAATTGAACACGAGGCCTCTGGGTGAGAGGCAGGCACGCTACCCCTACAACATGGGGGGCTGGCCCCAAGCAAAGAACTTTGGGAAAATTGCCTTAATGCTATATCAAGGCAAGGATCAACCAAGGGTAATCAATGGATTCCATCCAATTATTCTCGTGTTTGTAGCCTGAATTTTACACAAGGAGATAAAAGATAAAACAACAGGAAAAATATATTGAAGCCAGAGAGCGTGCCTAGTCGGTCTTAGAATTATCCCCACCACCTTCAAACCCTCCTCTGCGAACCATGTGACCTTGCTGTGGTGGGGAAGCTTGCGTGTTCCAATGATGCAGATAGCCGAGCTGCAGGTGCAACCATATCGGATGGGTATCTGTTGAGAGACCAGACTAACGAATGGTTCATCAAAAGGGGGGTAGCAGCCTTTCGGTAGTTGCAAGGGCGGCAGTCTAGATGATTGAAGGATACGGCCTTGTAATAATACTCAACATGGTTTAGCTGTGTTGATACTGCTACACGGCTGAAAGCAATGGGAAACTACACCCGTAACTACCTCCCGAGGACATGCAGCTCTCTCTGTATGAATGATGTACTGATGATGGCTTCCTCCCGGGTAAAATATTCCGGAGGTAAACTAGTCCCCCATTCGGATCTCCGGGTGGGGACTACACGAGAGGGGGGGCGATCATCAGGAAGATGGATACTGACATTCTGCGAGTCGGAGCGTGGAATGTTAGAAGTTTGAATCGTTGTGGTAGGTTAGAGAATCTGAAACAGGAGATGGATAGGCTGAAGTTAGATGTAGTTGGTATAAGTGAAGTACGTTGGCAGGAAGAATGAGATTTTTGGTCAGGCGACTACCGAATTATCAACAAAAAATCAAACAGGGGAAATGCAGGAGTTGGTTTAATAATGAATAAGAAAATAGGGCAGCAGGTAAGCTACTACAACCAGCATAGTGAAAGAATTATTGTCTTCAAGATAGACACCAAACCAATGCCCACCACAGTAGTGCAGGTCTATATGCCTACTAGTTCAGCAGATGATGAGGAAATCGAAAGAATATATGAGGAGATAGAAGATATAATACAATATGTAAACGGTGACGAGAATCTAATTGTGATGGGAGACTGGAATGCAGTGGTAGGCCAAGGAAGAGAAGGTAGTACAGTAGGAGAATTTGGATTGGGACAAAGGAACGAAAGAGGAAGTCAGCTGGTTGAATTCTGCGCTGATCATAATTTAGTCCTTGCCAATACTTGGTTCAAACACCACAAACGACGGCTGTATACGTGGACGAGACCTGGAGACACTGGAAGGTATCAAATAGACTTTATTATGATTAGGCAGAGATTCAGAAACCAGGTGCTGGATTGCAAAACTTTCCCACGAGCAGACGTGGACTCTGACCACAACTTGTTGGTCATGAAATGCCATCTGAAGTGGAAGAAATTGAAGAAAGGGAAGAATGCAAAAAGACGGGATCTAGACAAGTTGAAAGAAAAGAGTGTAAGGGATTGTTTCAAGGAACATGTTGCACAAGGACTAAATGAAAAGGCTGAAGGAAACACTACAGAGGAAGAGTGGAGAGTAATGAAAAATGAAGTCAGTAGGGCTGCTGAAGAAATGTTAGGAAGGAAGAAAAGATCAACTAAGAATCAGTGGATAACTCAGGAGATACCAGACCTGATTGATGAACGACGAAAATAAAAAAATGCTAGAAATGAAGAGGGCAGAAAAGAATACAGGCGGTTAAAGAATCAAGTGGATAGAAAGTGCAAGGTAGCTACGGAAGAATGGCTGAAGGAGAAGTGCAAGGATGTTGAAGGCTGTATGGTCCTGGGAAAGGTAGATGCTGCATACAGGAAAATCAAGGAAACCTTTGGAGAAAGGAAATCTAGGTGTATGAATATTAAGAGCTCAGATGGAAAGCCACTTCTAGGGAAAGAAGACAAAGCAGAAAGATGGTAGGAGCATATCCAACAGTTGTATCAAGGTAAAGATGTAGATAATTTGGTTCTGGAACATGAAGAGGCTGTTGACGACGATGAAACGGGAGACCCAATTTTGAGGTCAGATTTTGACAGAGCTGTGAGTGACCTCAATAGGAACAAGGCACCTGGAATTGATGACATTCCCTCTGAATTACTGACTGCCTTAGGAGAAACCAGCATGGCATGGTTATTTCGTATAGTGTGCAAGATGTATGAGACAGGAGAAGTCCCATCCGATTTTCGGCAGAATGTTGTTATACCTATTCCCAAGAAAGCCGGTGCTGACAGGTGTAAAAACTACCGCACCATTAGTTTAGTATCTCATGCCACCAAAATTTTAACACGTATTATTTACAGAAGAATGGGAAAACAAGTTGAAGCTGAGTTGGGAGAAGATCAATTTGGCTTCAGAAGAAATGTAGGAACACGTGAAGCAATCCTGACTTTACATCTGATCTTAGAGGATCGAAACAAGGAGGACAAGCCCACGTACATGGCATTCGTAGATTTAGAAAAGGCATTCGATAATGCTGATTGGACCAAGCTATTTATGATTCTGAAGATGATAGGGATCAGATACCGAGAACGAAGAATTATCTACAATCTGTATAAAAATCAGTCTGCAGTGATAAGAATCGAGGACTTTGAAAAAGAAGCAGCAATCCAGAAAGGAGTGAGGCAAGGCTGCAGTTTGTCCCCTCTCCTTTTCAATGTTTACATAGAACAGGCAGTAAAGGAAATCAAAGAGGAATTTGGAAAGGGAATCACAGTCCAAGGAGAGGAAATCAAAACCTTGAGATTTGCCGATGATATTGTTATTTTATCTGAGACTGCAGAAGATCTCGAGAAGTTGCTGAATGGTATGGATGAAGTCTTGGGTAAGGAGTACAAGATAAAAATATATAAGTCCAAAACAAAAGTAATGGAGTGCAGTCGAACGAAGGCAGGTGATGTAGGAAATATTAGATTAGGAAATGAAGTCTTAAAGAAAGTAGATGAATATTGTTACTTGGGTAGTAAAATAACTAACGATGGCTGAAGTAAAGAGGACATAAAATGCAGACAAGCACAAGCAAGGAAGAGCTTTCTTAAGAAAAGAAATTTGCTCACTTCAAACATTGATATCCGAATTAGAAAGATGTTTTTGAAGACTTTCATGTGGAGCATGGCATTGTATGCAAGTGAAACATGGATGATAACTAGCTCAGAAAGAAAGAGAATAGAAGCTTTTGAAATGTGGTGTTACAGAAGAATGCTGAAGGTGAGATGGATAGATAGAATCACGAATGAAGAGATACGGAATCGAATTGGTGAGAGGAGATAGATTTGGTTAAATTTGACGAGAAGAAGAGATAGAATGATAGGACACATCTTAAGACATCCAGGACTTATTCAATTGGTTTTTGAAGGAAATGTAGGTGGTAAGAATGGTAGGGGTAGACCAAGGTATGAATATGACAAGCAGATTAGAGCAGATGTAGGATGCAATAGTTACGTAGAAATGAAAAGGTTAGCACAGGATAGGGTGTCATGGAGAGCTGCATCAAACCAGTCTATGGACTGACGACTCAAACAACACCACCTTCAAACCAGAAAAATGCCTCCACGAAAGACCAGACAGAGACAACATATTTCTTCGGAAGAATTCTGTGATGAAACAAGCTCTTCAACCACAGCTAATGAATTGGATAATGAATATGAAATTAATTTGAACAACGATGTACCAATCCAAGGCAATATTCCAAAGAGTAAGAATGACAGATGCCTTTGCTGGCGAGATGTAGTGTTTACAGTTCACTATGTCTTCTGGTATGGGCTATATCAAATTTGTTACTTTCATTGACCTGTCTCAGTCTCATCCTTGGCTTTGACAATATGAAAGTGACTGAGGTATGAGTGATGCTAGTAATACCATTGCTTATGCAGCCAGTCCCTGTTATGAATGGTGTGAAAATATCGCTCATAGGGTCGGTTGGTGCATGCATTTCAGTGGGCTTGGCAGACTGATATGTAATAGCAACGGCTGGCTCGGTGAGGAAAGCAACGGGAAACTACCACACTCCTCATTTCCCTAGTACGCCTCTTCAGTGACGCCTAAGCTATTTATGACAGATGTTGGCGGAGCTGCAGAGGATCAAACCAGCCTTTGGGCTGAACACCCAACATACACATACAAGAATGACAGCAGTGATCAGAAAATCAGACATTAGAGGTTCCGACTGCGATAACAGGTGATGACTAACCATAAGGAAGTTAAAAGACTACAGAGACAATTCGAAGACAACCCAGAAATTGATCGTCTGGATAAATTAAAGGAAGCAGCCAAATATAAAGGAAAAAGACCGTTTTTTAAAATAAATCCATAATTTTCACAAGGCAAAATCCGGGCAGTCAGAACAAATCACGCGGTACTATGTGGCGTGGGGAATATTATCCCAAACATTTACCTATATGGCAGGACTCCTGGTCTAGTGTCAGCTCCATAACAACGTACTCTGGTCAGGTAACCTAAATAGAAAATGTTGATAGTGTTTGTCGGGATTTCGCAGCTAGTGAAGGAAAGACTTAGAGCTGAACGTAAAACTCTCAGACCAACAGAGATTAGTGTAACAGTGATTGCCGATTAAATGGCTAATCAGGTACGGTACGGCTCCTCTAAGACCGAACCAGTGACAAGTTTGTTTGCGTGCTCAATGTTGAGATTGTAAAATCTCCTGCTCTCGTGAATAAACTGTTGTGTTTTCTTGTAATTTGACTTTGAAAGAAGTTCTCTAGTCCTGCTGCCTACTTCCTCGTTAAAGGCTTAGAAGTCTCCGATGTATCCCTTTTAGTTCAGAAATTATTACTGTAGTGCCTTTCGGCAAAACAATCCAGATTGTGTGCATTTCTATTCACCAGCTGATAAAATACTTACAATGGCTGAATGATGATTTCATCGATTACATTAAAATAATTCGGTTGGAATCAAAACGTGAAAAACTGAAGTGTCTGACTAATGAGATGGCAGATGCTGTCTCGCTAACTGTGAAGTCTACAGTGGAATGTGTGTCTTACCTGTTACAAAATCAGTTATTTTATGTTCTCACTAGATGATTTTTTGGAGACGCAATAGAAGCTCTTTTTAGTTCAGTGAGAATGTGCGGTGGATTTAATGACATGACGAACGCACGCACTGCATTATATGCTATAAAACGTATCCTGAAAACTTGTCATGAACAAAGGGTCAGCGAAAAAGTGATAGAATTTTTTTTTGCGTCCACTGCTGGTAAATAACAGCAAGAAAAGGACTGAAAAGGTGCTTCGTTACTCGTGTCAAGAACATTCTGAAATTTGTATGTACCATGCAGCAGTGGGATGATGCTAATATACCTACTGTAACTAGTAAGATTTTATATATTTTACTTTTCTATATCTTAAGTCAAGCTCAAACGTGAAATGTCAGTTTCCGTATGTGCATTCTCTTCTCAAATAGTGACATGTTAAGGATTATTTTTTAATTTATACTGGTGTTACGGACCAACTCTCATTTAACCAACATGTTCTCTGGGTGTGGTAAGTGCTGCCATCTGCAATGTCGCTGTAAACGCAATTATCGCTGCACAGAGCAGGCAGTATATAGAGACTGAGACGGCGGTGCTCTTCACATAATTAATCAAGCCTCGGCTAACCTTCAAATCGATACACTCATTCTACGTGCAGCGGCTATTTCTCGTTCTTTAACATACAGCATTTCATGAGAAATGGCTTATCCAACGTTGCATAACTAAATCATATATTTAAGCAGATCCTCCTCTACATGGAAACTTGCTGCTTTTTGGTCCGCGACATGCTTTGAGAGATTTGCTGGTCGCTTGAAATGCACTTCTGTTACCGCGGTAGCGCACGTTGCATTTGGACGTTGAATACTTCCTGCCTGCTGCCCTAATCCTGCATGTTTCGGCATAACTGATCACCGCGAGTTTGTTTGATGCAGTATTACTCGAATACTGTGTACTAACAATTTTGAGATCACAGAATGTCCCGTACCCGAAACACTCTTAAAATATGTTTGTATCAGACTGGAATAGAGCGTCACCAGTCACTTCTGGGCCGATTCTCTCACTGAACTACTGCAGTGGGATTTAATGCCGGCTAATAACAGCACGTTGCCCTGTATCTGGAATGCCCACTTTTGCAATAGGAAGGCTGCTACCTGAGTAGTTGACATCTGTATTTCGAAATGCAACCGAAGCTGTGTGATGGATGTTCGAAGTTGTGGGTGCGTCAAATACGTGAACATTTCTTTTTCTCCACTTTGGGCCCCAAAAGATTGAGATATCAATGAATACTTGGAGGTAATGTTTGTTATATTTTTTGGTCATAGTGAGAAAAAAAAATACCGACAAAACCCTCTTTATAAAGTTCAACTCATTAAAATTATGCACTTAAATACGTGAAACTACCACATACAAAACAATTCAATATGTCCCATATATTATTAATAATAATAATGTTATTTGTTTTACGTCCCACTAACTACATTTTTAGGTCTTCGGAGACGTCGAGGAGCCGGAATTTAGTCCCGCAGGAGTTCTTTTACGTGCCATGCATTATTAACATACGACTTTGACAGAGAGGGAAAATATAGAAGCGCAAGGAAAAACACGTGGCCTACAACTCCAACGAAACTACAAACAGAAACTATGTCAACAACGCGCGAAAAACACAATAAGGAACTCATTTTTTCATCCCGATTAACTGAATCGCTAGCGCGCACTAGTCTCTCTTGCTTGCAGGACGATTGCCGTCCCCATTCTCCAGCTGTATAAGGGCTGGTATTATAATAAAGGTTTAAACTGTTGGTTCAGTTTAAACTTCGTTTTATGTGTTAGTCGTGTATTATAAAACTTAATCTTCAGTTTAACTAGAGAATAATTTTACTGCCACTCATCTACCGTTTAAACTGAAGATTAAGAATACGTAACTTTACAACATGGCAGAACAAATGGATCCGAGATGTTTTAAGAAATACTAAGCGATGACGAAGAAGTGGTTCAAATTATTGAATGACCACGGGCACTACGAGTTTTCCGAGTAAGGGGACATCACTTTCATATATGGAATGAAAAATAGATTTTAAATAGGTTTAGTCTTACAAAACAGACTGTCATGACCCTATTTCAGCAAATTGGCACTAGAATAAAACATGCAATGAAAAGGTAAGAATGTAAAAATGATTTCTCGAACTGTTTAGATGTCAACAGTGTAAATTTTAGAAAATAAAGTAATTTCCTTCTATTTCAAAAATCATGCTGTAGAACCCCTCAGTCAGCTACTAATATCATTGTGGTTTTATGCCTCCCATACTATGTTTATTTAAATGGGAGATTTCGGAGGAATTCATAAGGCCACTGTTTCACGGACTATATAAATATTTCTGTACTAATTGCACAAAGAATTCTATTTCCTTACAAGTAAAATTAGGACAACATTTATGCTTTTATCCACCATTTTACCTACAAGAAGTAAACAAAACATTATCGATAGTCATCTTTTTTTGCAAGTCACTGCAAGACATTATCGACAGACATCTTTTCTCGCATCCCACTGCTACCAAGATCGTATATTTCCTTCTTCACTTCAGTTTAACTTCCCTGTCATTATAAGACTCAACAATGGTTTAAACTCAAGTTACAGTTTAACTCAATCTTCAAAACCTTCATTATAATACCGGCCCTAAAGCGCACACGCTGCTGTGGTGAGCGGGAAACACGATACACAAAGGCGAAGGACGAAACACTCGCGATATAAAGCATCAAATAAATACACTTGAAAATGAGGTTTCATAAATTACACAAGCACGTAAGAATTTATCCTAGGGAGAAAGTAGTTTTTTTTTGCTAGTTGCTTTACGTCGCACCGACACAGATAGGCCTTATGGCGACGATGGGACAGGGAAGGGCTAGGAGTGGGAAGGAAGCGGCCGTGGCCTTAATTAAGGTACAGCCCTAGCATTTGCCTGGTGTGAAAATGGAAAACCACCTTCAGGGCTGCCGACAGTGGGGTTCGAACCTACTATCTCCCGAATACTGGATACTGGCCGCACTTAAGCGACTACAGCTAGGAGAAAGTATTGGCCATACTGGAAGTTATATTGGTCAAAAATAGGAAGTAAAGATAAATCGGAAGACGGGTTAAAAAAACGGAAAGTTTCCGGGTAAATCGGAAGGGTTGGCAGGTATGTGTATATGAATTTAAAATAATCAGCAGATCCATCTCACAATACTTACAAGTTAAAATAATTCCAAAATCCATCCACTGACTACAATTCAAGAAGACTACATTTAACAACTATTATGAACTTAGAAGAATCAATGGATCTAACCCGCAATGCCTCACCTTCCCATAAAATAACTAAAAACAATGGTATAAACTGAACGAGGGACTGTTTCCAAAGCAATATCTTAAATCTATGAGACTTAATGTCTAAAGTGGTCATAAATCCCAGTCACCGGCTGCTCGTAATGGTATCAAATGCCGGTGAAGTAGAACCATGGTTCTTCGTGCAGCGGTACTACAAGTAATGTAGACTCACGGTGTTCCTCACATAATGGGGCCACTCACAGATAACTTAGACCCAGGGCGTTCCTCACATAGTGGTACTAATCATAGGCAATGTGGACCCACAGTGTCGCTCATAGTGGTACTAATCATAGGTAAAGTCCAGACCCATGGTGATTCTCACACGTAATGGTACTATTCACAGGTAACACAGACCCATGGTGTTCCTCACATAGTGATACTTATCACAGGCAACATAAACCCATGGTGTTCCACATATAGTGGTACTAATCACGGGTACTATAACCCCATTATGATCCACCCCGGTGCTACTAATCAGAAACCTATTGTGTTCCTCACATAGTGGTACTAATCGCAAGTAAAGTCAAGCCACGGTTTTCCTCGTGCGATTATCACAGGTTATGTATTCTTCATCTACGTCCGCCAACCACAGCGGGTTACATTGCATCTGACAAAGTATGTGTGCGAGACATTTTTTAAAAATAGAACATTTAGTATGTCAACTACTATACACATATAAGCCATGTCTTCATTATTTTCTCAATAAAACTAGAAAGTAATATCAATTTTCATTAAAATATAGTAAAAGTATTCTGAATGTCTATAATGCAAGCATGTTTCACAGGGATAATGGCAGTGAAACGTCAAGGCTCTAGGATGTTAAATGGAAGTTCAAATCCAATACTTGATCAGTATAGTGGGAAGAAAAATTGCAACAAATGCTGTGAGCTTTACTGACGCAGATGTATTGAACTTCACATTTAACAGTTTGGTTAACAAACACTTGACTGAGCAGCCTAGCTACAAAACCACTAAAAGAAATATTATGGAGCTCGTGTCCAATATGCCCTTCTTCAGAACAATCGAGCTTACGTTGTGTCCCTGACTATTTGTCGTATAATATATCAACAGATTCTAAATGATTTGAATATTGGCAAAGCAGGAATAAAATAGAATACCTGGCAGTGTCCTCATAACTAGTTTTGAGAAACAGTGGAAAAAAGCCTTTTCTTTTTAACAAGTTGTTTTTCTGTCGCACCAACACAGATAGGTCCTATGGTGACAATGGGACAGGAAAGGGCTAGGAGTGGGAAGGAAGCAGCCGTAGTTGTTGTATGTCCGGCGCTCCCTTCTCGCTCCGCCAGCCAGCTGCACGCGCGCCTGTGTATCATTCTGCTAGCTTCGACGCGCAGCCCTCAGTGCGCGTGCCTGACCATCGAGTGTACTATAAATAGGAGCTCCCTGCCTGCTCACTTGCCCACTTGCCCGGTGTCCAGCTCCAGAATACACCCTACGTCGAGCACGGAGGCTACTCCTCTTGAAAATGTGCTTCGACCAGGTGGACTGAATTTCTGGCAGTACGAGGTTTCACCTCTGGTCACCGTTCCCTTACCTGTTTCGCTGCCTATGTTCCGTAATTCTTTTACAAGCCATTTTCATTCCCTAATTTACGCAAGCTCCCTTAGTTTCGCTAGGTGGAATTTCTTCAATCAATTGAACTTGCTTTTTAGGAATTCAGGCACTTCAACAAACAAGGACTCTCAAAGACATTTATGTTAGTGTGCCAGATAGTTCTCGACTATCAACGTGTCAATTCACAAAGACTATCTTTTCAAGATAGGAGTGTATATAAAGACTGTAAATCTGTACATATTGTATAAAGACAGACTTTTCTCAAGATTCAATATTCCTTTTTGCTTCAAAATAAATTTCAGTTATTTGTGTAAATATCATAAAGTGAAGCAATAAAAGTTGTGTTTTGTAAATTTCAACCTTGGTTACAACACAACTCTATGGCGACGAGGTAAAAAAGCAACTCTATAATTCTTCGACCCCAGTTGCCAACTCTATAGTGACGAGGTAAAAAAGCAACAAACTACACGTCATCAGCCCCAATCGCCAACTCTATAGCAACGAGGTAAACACGACACTACAATTCAACAGGCCCAGTTGTCAACTCTACGGCGACGTGCTAAACAACAACGACACTCCCACCAGTTCTGACACACAGCTTCCCTTACTTTTTCTTGCACGCATCTCGCAATGGCTACTGCGGAACAACTAGCTACGGTCTTCCAAGCCTTACAGCAGCAACAACAACAGTTTCTGCAACAACAACAGGCCGCATTAATTCAGGCTATTCAAGCTATTTCTGTCTCTACACAGCCATCAGCTATTCCTCCGTTCTCTGCTTTTGATCCGGCTAAGGAAGAATGGTCAGTTTATTTAGCCCGTTTACAACAGCATTTCATCTGCCATTCTGTCACGGATGATCAACGCCGCCGCGCACTATTTCTTAGTTCGGTTGGCAATGCTACGTGTGAATTACTACGTAAATTAAGTCCGGAAGAACACTTATCTGAGGTACCCTTCACGCAGCTCTTGGCCCGTCTCACGGAACACTATGCCAAAGCTCCTCACATAGTGGCTGCTCGCTATAAATTTTTTCAGTGCAGAAAGCAACCCCATCAGACACATACTGAATGGATAACTGAATTGCGTGGTCTAGCTAAACCCTGCCAGTTCATCTGCTCCAAGGACGGTTGTGGTTCATCCTACACTGATTCTCTCATTCGGGACATGATAATTTTACATACTCCTGAAGACAAAATACGTTTTGACGCTGTCAAGCAGAGTAACCCTTCTTTAGAAGACGTCCAGCGTATTGCTACGGTTTATGAGCTTACTACCAAGACTGCCGCAGCCATAGCTTCTCCACACGAAGTTGCACAAGTCTCGCCTCAGGCCCGCAAGTCCTCTGCTACAGTGAACCGTACGGATAAGGCGCTCTCCACCAAGCATTCTCGCCAGGTTCCCTCTCGTAATGCTACACGGAAGCCCACTTCTAAAAGCACCTCGAAACTCCTGCCTTCCTGCCGAGGTTGTTTCAAGCATCATGAACGTCGTGACTGTCGTTTTTTCAAAGCTACTTGTGAACGATGTAATAAACTGGGACACATTAAGACTGTCTGTCAAAGTTCGCTCCGCCCTGCTAAGACTACTGCAGCACGCCGGAAGCATATACAGCCCCGCCAAGACATGGAAGTTGATCAGATCAATCTTATTCTTCCCACAAAGGATTCTCACAAAATCATCATTCCTCTCTCATTCTCTGATCGATCTGTCGATTTTCAATTAGATACTGGATCACCTGTCTCTATTATTAACCTGACTACTTACCACGACTTAGGTTCACCTTCATGCTCTCCAGCTGACATCCAGCTCGTGACATTTAACAAGAAGAAAATTGACATCAAAGGTCAAATCCAGCTTCAGGCTAGTTATAAAGGAATTCAGAAGGCCATTCCTCTTCTCGTAGTTAACAACTACACTGCATCAAACATTATGGGCATGGATCTATTTAACTTATTTGGTTTCCAGATACATGACAACATTAACGTCGTATCTACATTGCATCCTACTTCTGACGTTACCGCTCTCCTAGCGCAGTTTCCTGAAGTCTTCGACTCTCAGCTCGGAACAGCCAAAGACTATACAGCTCACATACAGCTGAAATCCGGAGCTAAGCCTCGCTTCCTCAAGGCACGTCCAGTACCCCTAGCACTTCAAGACCAGGTCACGAAAGAATTAGAAAGATGGATACAAACTGGAATTGTTGTACCAGTTACTTCTAGTCAATGGGCTACTCCACTCGTGGTGATCAAGAAACCTGATGGTAATGTTCGACTTTGTGGCGATTTTCGATCTACAGTCAACGCACAACTCGACACAGATATCTTTCCCATTCCACGTCCAGAAGACTTATTCCGTCGTCTCTCTGGTGGACAATTCTTCTCTCGAGTTGATCTTAAAGAAGCATATCTCCAGCTACTTTTAGACGAAGAATCTAAGAAATTTCTCACACTCAACACTCCTCTCGGACTGCTCCAGCTCCAGCGGCTCCCATTCGGTGTTTCATCCTCAGCGGCTATTTTTCAGCGCTATTTGGCTCAACTCACCGCCTCCATTCCCGGTTGTGCTAACTACCTGGATGATATTATTGTTACTGGAAAAGATCATCAGGACCATCTAACCAATCTCCGCCTTCTTCTCCAGAAATTGAAAGACAATGGCCTACGAGCGAATCTCGCTAAATGTACCTTCTTTCAGCCTCAAGTTCACTACCTAGGACATATACTTGATAAGAATGGAATTCGTCCTAGTACACAGAATGTCTCAGCGATAGTAAACATGCCAGCACCTCAGAACCTCAAGCAGCTTCAGTCCTTCATAGGCAAAGCGAACTATTATAATAAGTTCATTCCACGCTTCGCTACAGTGGCAGCTCCATTAAACGCTCTACGTAAAAAAGGTGTTAAGTTTCAGTGGACTCCGCAATGCCAACAGGCATGGAAAACAATCAACAACGCCTTAATTCAAGCTATACAACTCACTCATTTTCAGCCCGACAAGATCATCACGCTAGCTACTGACGCTTCAGACTACGGTGTCGGTGCCGTTCTCTCCCAGAAGGATCGTCATGGACAAGAACGCCCCATCGCCTTCGCTTCGAAAACACTTAATGACCATCAACGTCGATACTCACAGATAGAGAAAGAAGCTTTAGCCATCATCTTTGGTATTCGCCGTTTCAATGAATATCTCTATGGCAACCATTTCCTGATCATTACCGATCATAAGCCTCTCGTGCACTTATTCCATCCTGGTAATAAGATCCCAGAGAATTCCCTCAGAAAGCTTCAAAGATGGTCCATGTTCCTTTCTGATTATTCCTATCAGATTGTATATCGAGCCACATCCCAGCATTGTAATGCTGATGCCCTCTCCCACTTACCCATTGGTCCTGATACTGCCTTCGATTCTCAAGAATCTGAATGTCTTCAGTTGGACATAGAACTTGAAGATACTGTATCCAGTTTTCCTATTGATGCTACCTGCATAGCTAAAGCTACGGATAAGGACAGTACACTTGCTACTGTACGTACTTACATCCGCAACGGTTGGCCTCTTCAGAGCACACTTCCTGCCCACCTGGCACCTTATCATCGTATGCAGCATCGTCTCACGACTCGTGCCGGAGTTGTATTACTAGAAGCAGGCACCATCTTCCGAGTGGTTATCCCACTTAGCCTACAGAAACAAGTTCTCGAATTATTACACCAAAGCCATTGGGGTATCTCCAGAACAAAGCAACTCGCCCGTCAACACTGCTACTGGCCCGGTATTGATGCCGCCATCGAAAAGCTAATACGTCATTGTGAGCACTGTCAAACGAATCAGAACGCCCCGTCTTCTGATCTTGCTTCATGGCCTCCTGCTACTACTCCATGGGAACGAGTTCACATCGATTTCGCAGGTCCTTTCCTCAATTCCATGTGGTTAATAGTCATCGATTCACTGTCAAACTTTCCATATGTAGTGGATATGCATTCGACTACTACAACCGACGCTACCATTCGTGCTCTCCAGAAAATCTTTACTACAGAAGGTTTACCGCAAGTACTCATTTCGGACAACGGACCTCAATTTACAGCTACTGCTTTTCAGAACTTTTGTACACATAATGGCATTCGTCATATCCTTGCACCACCTTTTCACCCTCAATCTAATGGTGAAGCTGAACGCTTCGTACAAACATTTAAAAGAAGTATGAAGAAAGCTGTCTCTTCAGGCTTAACTAAAGACCAAGCCTTGCTCCAACTCTTAAACAACTACAGAACTCTACCCGGCGCTGATAATATCACTCCTGCACAGAAGCTCCATGGACGACCTCACAGAACTTTACTTTCTCTGTTACAGCCTCTTCCGGCCCAGCATAAGACATCACCAACGAAGTTCTCCCTCAACGACAAGGTCTACACCAGGACATTCAAATCCAACCCACTCTGGATACCTGGAGTCATCTGCAGATCTTTGGGTCATCGTCTATACGAGATACAGACTACGGAGAAACGTATCTGCCGCCATCAAGATCAGATACGTCTGCGCTACCGCCCCTGTCCAGCTATTGATGCTATTGCTAAACCAGATAAATCTATTGCTGAACGAGCTTTAGATCATTTAATAACAATGGGTTCCTTTCAGGACGAGACAGCGCCACTCCGCCCAGTTCCAGCTCCGGACAATACAACAGAAACATCAGCAGCTCCGCCCCAGCATCGCAGTCGCCGCCAGCGCCGCCGCCGTTTCACGCCGTACCGGCGTATTTAGGAGGGGAGGGTGTTGTATGTCCGGCGCTCCCTTCTCGCTCCGCCAGCCAGCTGCACGCGCGCCTGTGTATCATTCTGCTAGCTTCGACGCGCAGCCCTCAGTGCGCGTGCCTGACCATCGAGTGTACTATAAATAGGAGCTCCCTGCCTGCTCACTTGCCCACTTGCCCGGTGTCCAGCTCCAGAATACACCCTACGTCGAGCACGGAGGCTACTCCTCTTGAAAATGTGCTTCGACCAGGTGGACTGAATTTCTGGCAGTACGAGGTTTCACCTCTGGTCACCGTTCCCTTACCTGTTTCGCTGCCTATGTTCCGTAATTCTTTTACAAGCCATTTTCATTCCCTAATTTACGCAAGCTCCCTTAGTTTCGCTAGGTGGAATTTCTTCAATCAATTGAACTTGCTTTTTAGGAATTCAGGCACTTCAACAAACAAGGACTCTCAAAGACATTTATGTTAGTGTGCCAGATAGTTCTCGACTATCAACGTGTCAATTCACAAAGACTATCTTTTCAAGATAGGAGTGTATATAAAGACTGTAAATCTGTACATATTGTATAAAGACAGACTTTTCTCAAGATTCAATATTCCTTTTTGCTTCAAAATAAATTTCAGTTATTTGTGTAAATATCATAAAGTGAAGCAATAAAAGTTGTGTTTTGTAAATTTCAACCTTGGTTACAACAGTAGTCTTAAGGTACAGCCCCAGCATCTGCCTGGTGTAAAAATGGGAAACCACGGAAAACCAACTTCTGGGCTGCCGACAGTGGGGTTCGAACCCACCTATCTCCCGAATACTGGATACTGGCCACACTTAAGCGACTGCAGCTATCGAGCTTTGTAACATTCTGAGGGACACGGATGATGACAACCAGTTTTTACCGGGTCACTGAAGTAAGTATGGATTAGAACAAAACCGTTTGAGTTATGGAGATAAAACCATGAACTCAATGCATGCAAGATATACGCAAAATAAAAATGTACTTGGACAGTTTTGCTTCTCATTTTGCAGATGGCTAGATTTGCATGCAACTAAAACATCGACTTGGACAGTTTTCAAACAGACTAGGTACTACACGAGAAGGGGATATCAGATGAACATAAATCTGTATTCAATATTAATTTTTTTTTCATAAGGTACATGGTGTAACAACTGACAATCTGCCATGCACGTAGTACATCATACCTAGAACAATGTCTTCATCCTCTCCTGCAAGGCATTCTTCTTCTTCTTCAACTGATGCCCCTGCCCTGCTGAAAGCCATTAATATCAAGCACGATGACAGGGAATTATGCTTCCTCCAGGACTCACCGTAGTGTTTCAAAGAGTTTTGAAACTTCTTCCAGTTTTCTCCCAATAATAGGCACAGCCACGTTTGGTATACAGCTCGGGTTTATCTGTCCATAGTGTTTTCCACATTAGTATACACCTATGGTAGTTGATTTCAGACTTATAATTAGGCTCCCCTTGGAACTTTGGAACATTCTGAGGGACACAGATGACGACAACCAGTTTTACTTTTGTTATCTGAAAGGGGAATGATGACGCAGGTTTTGTGATGTTTTGAATGTCTCCTTTCTAGTCAGCTATCTCCCCAGTCTCTTCCTAGTTCGTGAAAGTTACCATACTCTTTCAAGGTGCAACGGTACTTTGATGGCTGATTTATTGTTTTTCGTTTCCGCAGTTGCCTATCAATGAGCCCTAAAACTCTCATTGCAAAGCATGAATGAATGTCCAGTTATGGGATAAATAACTTCTAATTTGTTTAAGCATCGTGCAAGCTTCTACATCCAGTGTCACAGCACTTAAGACAACTATTGTTCTTATTTTGGCCAGAGCATTCTTCAGCAATTAATCTCAAAAGCCTTTACATTGTGCATGTCTATATGGCACAAACATTGGTACAGTGGTGAAGATATTTCATTTGACCCCTTCTTACTTTAATTTTGAAGCGAAGTGTACATGAAGACATTATTAGTGGTTAACCTTGACTTAGAAGAACCCATTACAATGGCCAAATTGAATAACTGCCTGTTTTTGGGGCACCAAATTCCATGTTGAATTTTGTATTAAATACAGTTTGAAAAAAATTGTCCATGACTAGCTTTTCAAGAATAACCTTGGCATTGTAGTGTCGCCACCTGTTTTTTAATGTTGAGAGTCTCAGGTAAATACTTGCCGCAGCTTTTCTCCCTTCAATAATGTGATTCGCATGGAACATATCTATATTTGTGAGCAATTACTTCCTGTCATTCGGAATCATTCTACATCCTCTGGCAATAATCATCTCTTCTCTCTAGCTTTATCTCTAGTTTTGTTGTAATGATGTGCAATGTTTTGCACCCTTGCTTTACAAACAAAGAAAATTCAGAAATGTTCAACAGCATACTTTCACTGACCCACCTGGTACTTACTTCCATACAAAATAAGAGCATATCTGTCCTGTGCTGATTTTTCTATCTCCCCCGCAACAAGATCTCCAAGGCATCATGATACTCGAGTGTTTCAAAATTAAGTTACCTTGGTAAAATTTATCAGACTCTGAATAAAAGCTGGGATGAAAAAAATCTAATATCAGCCATTGGCAGGCTGGCACAATCCCATCCGGTTCAACGATCACATTTCGGATACTCTAGAAGTCCTTTTGTCGAATATCTGAAATCACACACACAAACAAATATTCGTTATTCATAGATCCATATTCGGTTATGTCAGAGATAATAGTAGATACATGTATTTAAAAGTAGACACACGCATTTATTACTTTCACACAAATATGTTTAATAGGGTGTGCATTTCTTAACAAGCTGAAATGTTATTGCAATGCTCAGAATTTTTCACTATTATCTGTATGATATAAATACAAAATACATACCTGTTAAATTTTACCATTTTTCATTTCCACTGGTCCGATGCTTCCTACTTCACAGTGCATCTGCTTCCTAGAATAGTCGGGTGATATTTCTGTCACGCCTTGAATACTATTATTTACATATTCCACATTTATTTTGATGAAAAGAGTGTGTAACTTTATAAGAATAAACTGCAAAAGAGACAAAAGTACATCCATACTGCTGCCATCTTGCATTAGAGTCAATTGACTTAAGTCTTCATTGTGACTGGTATAAGGGGACAAGGCAAGCTTTGCATCTCCTTTACTTATGGACCTGGACGGTTTTACATCCAACCACACATTCGTAAGCTGATTTTCGTAGGATATGGGCAGTTATGAGAGTAAATACCATTTCAGGCATGTGTAAAATGTCATACTCTACTATTCCAGGTTGCTACATCCTCTTTTTTTTTTTTTTCTTCCTTCCTTCTTTAAGGGTCATGAACTGTTATGCATCTAGGCCACTCATTAGATCTCATAGCTCTATATATTCTGAGAGTCATCAATGTTCACAGAACAGCTTCTGTATCAAAAGACTTTCAGCCTCCAGAGCCATGGTAATTACTTTTAAACAGAGTTTAAGAGTTACCAAGGAATAAGTGTTAGTTCTCCACAAGATAACTCAATTCTAATGGATTTTTATTTTATTCATATATCAGATTATTTCAATAGACTTTTAACCTTCTGAGATTGTTTCATTGTTCAGAAACCCGTTAAAGATAGAACATATCACTTCACACACACTAACTGAAACAAAAGGTGTGTGTACCATTTAGTGTAAAGAATTATCGGTACCTCACAAATTAAGTTCTATTGAATCTTAGAACATCATACAGTATATAATATTAATGTGGTTTAATTTAATTAGTTTGATATCTTTTTTGCCGCATGCCTGGCAAGTCAGACTTTTTAAAATTTTACATCTTAAATAGCAAAATACTGTATGTAGGAATAACAACTTCGTAAGGATAATAATGTAGAGGTAAGGTAAAATTGATAACGCATACCAAACTATGCATAGCTCAAGGAAGATTTCACAGCCCTTGCAGCATATAAATTAATACAGGCACGGCAGACAATGTAAATAATTTCACTATTTCAAAGAAAAATTCACACACAACACTCTTCTGAGAAAGCATCACAATCACAGCAAATGAAACGACAGGATCCATATAAATCACACCAATTTGACATCTACCATCATTGTGATTCACTGCAATTGTTACTGTTTATTCTGCAAGTACAAAACCTTGCTGCAAGTTACTTATAATATAATCAAGCTGTCATTGGGAATGTCTGCAAATAGTCCATGAAGTTACTTGCATTTCCAATAGTGAAAAGTCCTACTGCAAACAATAGGAAGATATATGCCATAAACATACTGCCATAAATCATACATGTAAAAATTAATGATGAGTCTTCAACATCTACGTAGCATATGTCTGGGAACAATGCACATGAACATATTCATGCAAATTAAAACATCAACAAGGATCAATGAGACTAGCAATTCAAGAGTCTGTGACTATTACCAAATGCACAGCAATATATTTAAAGAACTGCAAAATTTACAGTTCCTGTAAGACAAAACCTTCGAAGACTACAGTTGTGAATACGTACCTGAACTTCAAACATTTGTAGCAATACACATTTCCCATGTCTAGTGTATTATGATAGTAGGTAATACTGAAAATATATCATTTATAAAATGCTTCTACTGGTAGTCTTGCACTAAGCAGCCATGACTATACACACACAAACATGAACACACAATACAGAAAATCTTACACCTTCTGTCACAAAGTTTATCCTTAGAACAACGAACAATGTTCTCGTACAGTACTTAAGCCAATATAACATCAAATGTGGAATATTAATACCTAGCACAACTTCTTACATGAATTTTAATTATAATGGCAGGTATTTAGCATCTCAATACCTGCCAAAGGTTTAGAGTAAAAATGAATATTATTCCATAGGAATGCCTACATATGCCAGAAAAATTACCAATGTGCAACGATAGCAATTGAACACACCAAAAATGCCATTGGCATGAGCCACTATTCCACTTATTTTCTCATATTTGATCATTTGAGTCATGACTTATGGGCTGTGTGTTTGTGCTACCTTCAACATAATTCATCTCCAGTAGAGCCACATCACTGCAGATGTGAGGGTTGCTTACACGGCATCAACTCAAAAGATGAGCACCAGGCCCCTCCACAGGACACACGCTATTATTATTACTACAACTATTATTACTACAACTATTATTACTACAACTATTATTAAAGCCACTAAGCCCGACAGCATTAATATGTCATGGCTACAGTCCAAACAACATAACACACAACAACAGAGTACCATACAAATATAATGTCTACAAAATCATGCACAGTAGAAGAAGCAATAGTCAATAAGTTTGAAAGATAACAAAGGCAGTTACCCAGAGGGATTAGTTTCCAGAGGTTCTACCTTCATTTCAGCGAAGATACGTACTTAAGTTCATTCAGCAAGGCACTTCCGAAAAATGGATACATGCACATACATGAAACTAGCTCTGACCATACAACAGATGGGAAAGAAGTTAAATAATTAGAATATAAAGTAAAAGCAGTTTAAATTACACTGCAAGGGTACAAATAATTTCACTTCTCTACCATGACAATTATAATTTCTACCATATAGTTTTCAATAAGCATTTAGTCAAATACTTATCAGGAAGATAATTATATAAATGAGGGTGAGTGACTGGCCGAGAGTGAAGTGGCCATTACCAAACTTGACATGCAAAGGGGAGACCGATGGCTATGGGCGGAAGAGTCCTCTCTTTGGATGGCAGGTGAAGCCTTTGTGTAGGAAATGGCACACAAATTCACCAGAAAGGAGAACAGGGTCAACAGTTTCAATGGCGAAAGAGAAACCCAGTTCCAACGGCCGATAAAAAGGAAGAACATTCCCGTTAGCAATGTCTGTACTTCAGTGAAGCAGTTACAAAAGGAGTCTGTATCCTGAGGAGCGGCCTAAAGTTACACTTGGCAGTAGGTATAAAATGCCTCTGGCAGTGGCGAGCCCACCGCAATAATAGCCGCAATATGAGTACGATACACGTATACATGCCTCAGAAAAGGTTAGTGTGTACCCTGCACGTGACACACAGTTCCTTGGGTACTGGGGAACTGTGAAAATGGGGGACCAGTAGCCAACATCACGAAGGTGGACATTACCAACCTCATGACCCTGATAGGAAAGGCAGAAGTGCTGTATTTTATGGTAAAATAGAGTATAGAAATGGTGGGGTTGAGCAAAGTTCTATGGAATGGAAAAGGAAAGAAGAGAACGAGGAAAGTATGTACACTATACTGAAGTGGTGGCAGAGACACAAAAAATAGACTAGGCCTAATAATTTAAAAACATATGGAGGAATATGTGGATATGGTAGAATACATGAATGACAGAATTAAAAAATTTGACTGAGATTTTATTTTTTACAATTTGCTTTACATCGCACCAAAAGAGATAGGTTTTATGAGATAGGAAGAGGTTACGTGTGGGTAGGAAGCAGCTGTAGCCTTAATTAAGGTACAGCCCCAACAATTGCCTGGTGTGAAAATGGGAAACCACACAAAACGATCTTCAGGGCTGCTGACAGTGGGGTTTGAACCCTGAATGCAAGCTGATATCTACGTAACCCAAATCACACAGCCATTTCCTCGGTAGACTGAGAATGAGGAATGAAGTGAAGTACTACATACAAGTGTATGTCCCACAGACAGGAAAGAAAGAGGAGGATATTCAGGAATTCCAGGAGAAACTAGGAAAGGAGATAACTAATGTGGAAGTGATTATCACGGGAGACTTAAAAGCACAGGTGGGAAATGATAGAAGAGGAAAGAAAGCAGCAACTGGACCATGTAGATATGGGAAAAGGAATGAAGGAGAGAAACTAAATGAGTTTTCTGAGAGGAATGAAATGAATGTGGGCAATACATGGTTTCAGAAGAAAAACAGCACAATAATTACAAGATATGGCTGGGATGACAGAAGAATTACTTTCTAGTGGATAGGACCAATTGCAGACAGTTCATGGATGTAACATCTTTACCAAGAGAAACATTCAATGAAGATCATAGAAGTGTGATAGCAAAAATGAGTGGGGAAAAATGGAAAAATTAAAAGAGATAAGAAATAGAAAAATAAAAGTGTAGAATTTGAAAAATAAGAATGTACAGGAAGAATTTCTGGAGAGACAAAAAACAAATTCTAGTTACTGAAGTAGGAAATGTGGAAGATTTGTTGTTCAAATTCAAAATGGCATTTGCAATTGGGACAGAGTGTGCCTGTGGTAGAACATCAACCAAAATGAAAGAGAAGCATTTAAGGAAAAGAAAAATGCATGGCAAAAATGGAACAGAGATAAAAAATAAGAAAGCTAAAGGAAGTATCTTGATAATAGAAGAATATATAAGAAATTGGTAAGAGAAGAAAAGTTGGAAAGAATTTACACAAGAGATGGAAACGGATGGAGCTAGCAGTAAAAGGATGCTGTATGGAATTATATGAAGTAATAGGAAAGAAAGAGTTTATGCAAAGCTGATGAAAGAGGAAGGTGGAGAATTGATAACATTCAGAGGAAATAAAGAGAAGGTAGGAGGAGTATTTTGATAAAATGCTGAATGTGAGAAATTGTGCAGAGGAGACTATACTTACACGGCATGATGACTCAACAGCAGATGATGATATAAATGATGTTAGAGATGGAATTAGCACTCTGTAAAATGAAAAGAGGGAAGGCACAATGGATGGATGAAATTAGTGTGGAATTGATAAAGGCTGTTGGGCTACAATGGCTGTACACATCGTAAAAGCGTATATGGAAACAGAAACGCGTGCCAGAAGACTGGAGAAAAAAAGGGGAACCAAAAAGTGAATGACAACTATAGAGGAATCACATTCTTATCACAAGTGGCAAAAATACTTGAAAGGATATTAGAGACAAAAATGGAAAGAACAGTATGGTTTTAGAAGTGGAAAAGCTAGAGTGGACCCTATCTTCAACATGACAGAATTAATGGAAAAGAACTGGGAATATGGAAAGGATCTGGTCATGATATTTATAGATCTAACAAAGGAATATGACAGTGTTCCCCGGGAGAATAATAATGTTATTGGTTTTTACGTCCCACAAACTACTTTTACATTTTTTGGAGATACTGAGGTGCCAGAATGTAGTACCGAAGGAGTTCTTGTATGTGCCAGTAAATCTACAGACACGACGCTGACGCATTTCAGCACCTTCAAACATCACCGCACTGAGCCAGGATCGAACCTCCCAAGTTGGGGTCTGAGCCACTCAGTCCGGCTTTTCCCAGCGAGAAGGATTAGGAAACCATCGTCAAAAAGAGACTGGATACACAAACTGTACAAATGGTGCATGCAATGTACCACAACTGCATCAGTAATGTAGAGACTCCTGTTGGAAAGGGGGAATGGTTTTGAAATGAAACTGAACGAAGACAGGGGTGTGTTATGTCACCTCTTTTGTTTCTAAAGGTTACAGACAAAATTATAAAAGGAAACAAAGGAAGCATATAGGAATGGGAGATGAAGTTATTACTATTTGCAGACAACAATGTGGACTGGGGAACGAACAACAACAAAAAAAGTACAGGAACAACTTGATGTGCTGAACTAGAAAATTGAAAACTATGGTATGAAAATCAGTGCAGTGAAAAGCAAGAAAATGGTGATATCAAAGACTAGGGAAGAGTATTGTGAAAATTGGTGGTCGAAGCCTTAAAATTGTTGGAAGTTTCAAATACACAGGGTGAATTAACCCCTTAACTGACTGTCGCACGAGTATTGTGTTCTTACATTGGATTAGCTGCCTATAGGCGTCTGGCTATTCTTAATCACTTGTGCCATCTACTATCATAATTTAAAACTAATTATATTTATATTAGATGTGATTATTGCTGTCCTATTAATTTTTGTCCGGTCTCACACCAGTCGGGTAGTTTGCGCCTAGGCAGCAGTCCGACAGCTGTTTCGTGTTGCCTCGTGCGGTTCGTGGCAAATTCTTCGTAAAGAATTTGTGTATATGTACACTGAAATTACTAAATTTGCAAGTTGTTGTCATTGTTGATGTTGTTACGATACAGTTGTTCTGTGAACTCCATTTTCCATGTTCTGATAACTTTCTGTAAATTGGTTTGTGTATGGTGATAAACTGTTCCGCGTGACGCGAACATGGCTTGGTTAGGAAAGACGTTGAATTATATCGGTGACGATGAAATAGTGGAACATTTATTACAAGATACTGACACTAACAGTGACGTGTCCACTGATGGGCAAAGTGACACAGAACGCGATGATCCTGAAGAAGAAGTGGTGGAAAGTCACACTGTATGAACTGACATTCCAAGTAAGCCTAGGTCTAGATTTCCTTTCATTGGAGATGCAGGTATACATATAGTACTGGAATGTAGTAGTAGTAGTAATAATAATAATAATAATAATAATAATAATAATAATAATAATAATAATAATAATAATAATAATAATATGCTACTGAATTTCTACTATATCACTAATACCGTATTTACGCGAATAATACCCGCACATTTTTTTTAAAATTTGGGGCACGAAATTGGGGTGCGGGTTTTATTTGCATCAATCTTGGCACTTTTTTTTTTCAAAATCAGCCTTCCTAAATTTAGGGTGCGGGATTATTCGGTGGCGGGTATTATTCGCGTAAATACGGTGGTGGGGATTATTCGTGTAAATACCTGTATTTACGCGAATAATACCCGCACATTTTTTAAAAAATTTGAGGCACGAAATTGGGATGCGGTTTTTGCATCAAAGTTGGCATTTCTTTTTTCAAAATAAGCCTACCTAAAGTTAGGGTAAGTAAGGTAAGGGTTATTCTGCCCGAAGGCAGGTCCGAACCTCCGCAGAGGCGTTCCTGAGCCGGAGTTTACGTGCGGTAGGGTGGCCAGTTCGTTTCCGCTCCTCCATTCCCTTACCCCCCAACCAACAGCGCGTGGCAACCCATCCAACTCCTGACCACGCCCAATGTTGCTTAACTTCGGAGATCTCACGGGATCCGGTGTTTCAACATGGCTACGGCCATTGGCTTTAGGGTAAGTAAAATACATTTTTC
Organism: Anabrus simplex; assembly: GCF_040414725.1. Classification (NCBI taxonomy): domain Eukaryota; kingdom Metazoa; phylum Arthropoda; class Insecta; order Orthoptera; family Tettigoniidae; genus Anabrus; species Anabrus simplex. The sequence goes on from NC_090266.1 coordinate 331,458,871, forward strand.
TGTTGAGTATTTACATCTGCCGCACGCTACTGTACTCATTCCAAAAGTGCATGTTTCGCTGAATAATTACCCACTGGTGGTTGACGTTATGAAACTATTCTCCAGTTAAGGGGTTAATGCAGAATACAAGACTGGAATGGGGATTAGCAAGAGGGTGCAACAGGGCAATACATTCTACCGAAGTGTAGAAAGCCTTCTCTGGAATAACGAAGTATCAAGGAAATGTAAAGATACGTTAGGCCCCTTTAAACAACAAAATGATACACAGTTCAAAAAATAGGGGAACATGTTTCTGAACGTATACCATACTCCACAAAACAATACCTCAGACCCAGGTATATTACCAACTAAACCTGTATTCTTTACCATTGAATAATACAAAAGAAAATCGATGGATTCATGTTCATTTTCAGAACACAAACGGAAATGTCCAAATAGGGGCAAAAACAAAGTGATAACAGTCCTCCAGAGTGGATTTTTATCACAGCTGGAGAGCTTCAGTATGGTGTATGTCCTCCAGGAGCATTTATCACAGCTTGGCTCCTATGTGGCATGCTCCGTATAAGTCGAAGGAGGTCATGTTGCGGTATCAGGTCCCATTCTTCAATGAGAGCCTGTTTGAGGTTTTGGAGAGGGTGTAGTGGAACAGGACGACCACGAACTCTTCCACTAAGCATATCCCACACATGCTCGATAGGAATAAGGTTGGGACTCACTGCTGGCCATTCCATCTCTTCAAAGTCCAGTTCTAGCAAGACAGCACTGGTGGTGCGCACTACATGACCCCTGGCATTATCGTGCACGAGTATGAATTCAGGACCAACACATGCTGTAGCAGTATCTGCTCGATGTACCCCATAGCGGTAAGATTACCATGGACGACGACAAGATCCGTACGGCCATCAATACTGATGCCACCCCACACCATAACAGACCTTGTTCGAATCGGTTGCCTTCCTGGACAACATTTGGCATGTACTGCTCACCACGGCATCTCAATACACGTCGACGTCCATCATGCTGTGTGAGGGGGAATCTGGACTCGTCTGTGAACAACACAGGTCTCCATTGGAGAAGTTGCCAGTTGACATGGGTATGGGCAAACAGAAGGCCAGCTGCGCGATGTTGCTGCATTACACGGGGCAATCAAACAGGGCGTCTGGGTCATAAGGACACTTCTCTTAACCCCTTCCTTACTGTCTGGTCAGACAGTGACGCTCCTGAGGTCTTGTTGCAGTTCTCTGGCAGTTGCTGATATCAGATATTGATCATCATGTGGGGTTGTCATGCGTCCACAACCTTGTCCAACCCTCCTTGTGAACTGGCCTGTCTCAATGTAGTGATTCCACAAGCATTGAGTAACTGACGGAGAGACACCGAGATCCACAGCAACACGACGAAAAGTCCATCCTTCCTGGATCAAAGTTACAGCCCTTGTGACTTGAACCTCGTTAAGATGTCTCAAGGGATGTGCTTGTTGATGTACAACGTGCTCAAATGACCGCAGTAGTCTGTGTACCTCACAACGACACACGGATGCACTGCTATTCACTTTGTTTTGAGGGGTCACCTGACAGTTTAATGCATGGAAATCTCCATGTGGCATGTGTTTAGTGATAGTGTTAAAATGGTTGTTTGTTGAGGTTTCCAATGTGAGTATTTTGTTTGCGACAGCAGTTAGTTAGGTTATATGCGAGATTTTCATCGAATGTGTAATGTGTAGATAAACAGTTCTAAATAAATAAGTGTACCAACTGACAGTATTTTGTGTCTGCTGACCGCTTACAAACATTGGGAGTATAACTTCAATTTGACATACCCTGAGTAGCTAAGTTCTCAAGTATGCTGTACGACCACTGGAACACCATCTACCAAATTAACGTTCACATACCAGACGTTACAAAACATGTTCCCCTAATTTTTTTGAAGTGTGTATAATGTACAAAACATATTACGCACCCACAGTGACCTACGTGGCTGAGACCTAGACAATTACAAGTAGGGAGGAGAGCAGAATTCAAGTCATTGAAATGTAATACCGCAGAAGTATGACATGAAAGACAAGAATGATAGGCTGAAAAAATAAGATGGAAGAAAGGATGTTGGAAATGAAAACCTAAATGAGAGAAGTGATAGGAGTAAACTAAGATGGTTTGGACATGTAAAGAGGATGGAGGTAAAAAGATGATCAAAACAGAGTATGGAGATGAAGTTCGAGGGAATGAGAGCGAGAGGGAGACTTAGAACAACTAAGATTGATTCAATAAAGAGGAGTGCAATAGGTATTATGGCGACGCTGAGGTAGGAAAGGGCTAGGAGTGGGAAGGAAGCAGCCGTGGCCTTAAATAAGGTACAGCCCCAGCATTTGCCTGGTGTGAGCTGCAATATCTTAATAACAAAAATAAAGGCAAGTATCTAAAAAAATGCATTAATGATTCGGGCAAAATAAGTTTCAACAAATTTGTATATGATTATGACTAACCAATAAACAAGCAAATTGAGGTTGTGTGTCAAAATGTCTTCTCTAAAAAAGTATTAATAAAGGAATATGTTAGTAGAACTATGACAGAGTAACCACAGATTTAAAAAATTTCAAACAGCAAGTCTATACTGTCAGCGAAATAAATTTCCACACCAGTAAAGTAAATTCTCCATGTACAAACAAACCTCAAAAAGAATTTGTCTAGCATTATAATAAAATCAATAGCAGCAGTCTCAAATTACCGTAAGGAAGTGAATGATCAAAATAATGAAACAGTGCATTAAAATTCTTTAGAGTAAGTCTCCCGTAACACAGACACTTTAAAATTTAACTCTCACTGATGAACTGAAGCAGAGAGCAACAGGAATGTATATACATGCGTAAGTTAGCACGACTCATTAGGAGTATGAGTCCAGTAAAATTGCCTTATAAAATCAAAATCTTCCAGTACACAACCACACCAACATGACTACTTTACAATATAAAAATAATGGTTGTATGGTCACTGCACTGTCCTACATGAGGCCTGTAGTGGTGTCTTAACGGCGCACTACCTACCAGAGTCTTGGAAAGGTGCAGCAATCTAACTGATGAGCCCATACTATACTCACTGAGCAAATGTCATGTGATAGCGGAGCACTGATGCACAGGTGTGTTGTCTGCGCACCACACGCCCCCTGTGCCAGCAGCAGTTGATTAGGAGACCTTGTGAGCAGTGGCTGTGCATGTGACAGGTGTAACATGGAACGTGGACATGAGCTGACACCGTTCGAACGGGGTATGGTGGTCGGTGCCCGACGGATGGGAAGTGCGATTTCGGAAGGGGTGCGGGAAAAGGGCTTCAAACGATCAACCGTGTCCAGGGTGTATACTGAATGGTTGAATGTGGGTCCACAACAGATGAACGACCGGCCATCCAACCACCCTCGATGACTGTGACCGGAGACATCTGAGACGAATTGTCAATAGTGACAGATGGGCAACCGTGCAACAAATCACAGCTCAATTCAACACAGGCCATGCTAGACACGTCTCCCACTGGACAATCCGTAGGAACATGGGTTCTATGGGCTATGGGAGCCGGCACCGCACACGGGTGCCACTGTTAACCCAACATCATCGGGCACAACGACGCGCATTTGTCGTCAGTCACCTGGGATGGACACTGGAACAATGGCGTAACGTGATATGGTCGGACGAATCACGATTTCAACTGCACCATGCCGAAGGGAGGCACCGAGCATGACGCAGACCACATGAAACGATGGATCCTGCCTGCCTTGAAGGTGTGGTCCAGGGGGCTGGTGTGTCTGTTATGGTCTGGGGTGCATTTTCCTGGTATGGAATGGGCCCCCTAGTTGTTCTGGAAGAGACTTTGAATGGTACGCGGTATGTTAAGCTGCTCGGAGACCATCTCCACCCATTTTTGGCCTTCCAGCGCCCAGATGGTTCTGCAGTGTTTCAAGATAACGCGCCGCCACATCGCTCCCACGTCACCCAGGAATGGTTCCAGGAACATGCAGAGGAGGTCCAACGACTGACATGCCCACCCAGGAGCCCCGATATGAACCCTATCGAGCATATCTGGGATGTCCTGGAACGCAGGCTCCGTGCCATGGATCCTGCACCCACGAACAGACCAGCATTGGAGGCCGCTCCGCAAACAATTTGGTGTCAGCTGCGTCCAGAGGACTACCAGGGACTTGTTGACTCACTTCCACTGCGTCTCACTGCAGTTCGCAGGGCCAGAGGGGGATCTACACGCTATTAGGTGACTATCCCATGACATTTGCTAAGTCAGTGTACACTGGGGCGGAATGCTGCTAATTTCACAATTGTAACAGCCTAATGAGCTTAAATGTATTTAGCATTTGCAATCGATGAAATTAAATTATTTCCTTCTGGGAACATAATTTTTTTAATAATGGTTATATAGTAAACTTACTAGCTGTGTCAACTGATTTCAGACTTCCCCTTACAACTTCAACTATATACATGCACTAACTCACCCACCCACCCTTCTTATTGTACATCACGTGATGGGAAGGGAAGAGGAAAAAAATTATAATATCATTTTTCAAAACTTTTAATTATAGAAAAATTTAACAAAATCATGTTACATTTACGTAAGTTTAAAATGGATTACATACAAATGTAAATATTAAAACAAAGAAAAATAACAATACAGATAAGGCAAAGAAAAAGAACAAAAAAGGAAGGAGGTCAATCAAATACCAGTATAAATAACAGGCAAACTAAGCAATGTAACACCACGGGACATCTGCCACATGGATCAAGGACATACTTTTGGTGATGATCAGCTTAGTCATCATCCTAATGATTGGTTTTAGCCTCTCTGAGGTTGAGCTCAAGTATTGTACAAGACTAGTTACTATCTGCGCCTTCAGAAGACGACACATTGCAACCATCCAATTTCTGATAACACAAACCGTAATTTAACTGCAGATATATTTTAAGAAAGATAAGCCGTTAACACAATATAAACAAAGACCCTAATCTGACAGTATACTATCACACTGTAGTTCTAATGAATACAAGTTTCAAATATTGTATGTAACCCCTTAATAATTAGCTTAATAAAATATGTTTAGAATGAAATGGCAGACAGAACATTTATAGCTGTATAGGCAAACACAACAGCTGTACAAGATTCAGAATCTTGTTGGTAGCAACCGCAAAATTAACCCACTAGTACATACACCACAACATGGGTTATTAGACATGCTTTACATAACCAAGTACACACAATGACCCAGATATCTCAAGTCTTGTACATTAAGCAGCAATATCAATAAGAATTCTGAATAAGATTTTAAAGATAATACGGCCGCAGAAATTCACCAATTTGATTAATCATTTCTTAATTTTTATAAGTTAGCTATTCAGGAGGTCTCCCTGCACCAGGCTAAGTGGCTCAGATGGTAGAAGTAATGGACCTCCAAGCCCTAGTTGCCGGGTTCAATCCCAGTCTGCTGGTATTTGAAGGTACTCAAATACACAGGCCTCATGACCGAGTCATCAGCACATACAGGAACTCCTGTGGAACAACATTCTAGCAACTTCGTATCTCAGAAAGCCATAAACATTGTTAGTGGGACAACAATCCAATAACAATTATTATTATTATTATTATTATAAAACTCCCTGAACAGATTATACCATGCCTGGTAAACATGTCACCTTGGTCAATTGCTAAATATTTTGTGAGTGAGAAATATTCCAATACCCATAAATTGAAAAACGTATATTCGAACGAGCCTTTGCTGTTCACACTGATTAAAACGAGTTGCTCTGCCATACGCATGATAAATGGCAGCACATCACAGATCACAGGGACTCTGTTTTTATGTGGAACAGTGGATCAATATACTGTATTAATCTTAATTTTGACCTAAGTGTGATAAACTGATATAACTGGATGTTAATACAGATTAATACAGTGTATTGATCCACTTGTGGATTTGTAATCCACTACAGTATTGTGTAACACACTTTAACCCTCAATTGGGCGCGCTCTTCCGACGAACACTCTCGGGCGCGCGCGGTCTTTTAGACCGCAGCGATTATTTTCATAATTTATTGTACGGCCTTGGAATCTAATAAAAATGAAGTTTAATACTGTTGCAAGTAAGTTTACTTTTATTTAGATAATAATTAAAATATTTTTACGTACTCAATGACCGCATTAGAAAAAATAAAAACTTGTTGAAAATTGAGTTGATTATCAAATAAATTTTGAAAGCTTTGAAAAATAACTTCCCGTTGTATTTATTTTTTTCTGGTTTGTAAAATGGAAGCTGTTTGAACTAGATATATATTTATCCTACCCTTCATCCATTGTCACTGTAATATTTCTGGCATAAGTAATCATAAATTAAAACACCGTTTTTTTAGAAATATTTGCATTTCAAATGACAAAAACTTCTAATTTTACAGCATAACAACCACCTTTGTGAAGAACATGTATATGAGAGAATTATACAATATTTTACGTATATTTGAGCTCATATTCAAGTTCAATTTTGCACTAAACACACTGAAGAATTATTGTCATTGTTTTAACCAAATATTGGTATAGTAGACAATCTTTTGTACAATTTCGTCTGGAAAAAATAGCTCCCAGGTTTCAATTGGAGTTGAAACATTCCTGGCTAAACCTTTAGACCCTGTAAGGTGTTACAATATTATGACCTGGTCCACGACCAGTCCTTGCGAATGTTGGGTGCGCACGCCATTCTGTCTTACCATCCTTGCCTGTCAAATTCACTTCAAAAACACCAGCACCGCATCCGTTTTCACCAGATAGCTCACTATTTGTATCATGGTCAGTAACCTGAAAATTGTCAATTTCACTTTCATCATCACTTTGTGGCTGCTGTCTAAGAGTATCTTCTGCTGCCTCATCAACTTCTTCCAATAGGCGTCCTACTGCTTTGTCTCTGTCACTTTCTTCCTTTTCAACACTCTCTATCAATAATCGGATCCTTTCCTCTTCAGCAGGATCCATATTGAGATGTATATGCACACGAAACTAAACGAATCTAGTAAAACAGCCGGGCGCGTACTGGTCACAATGACCGAGACTCAAGTTACACTAACGGGCGCATCGGTGTAAAAGACCGCAGACTGACTCGAACATCTACCTTCCTGTCTACAGGGTGTCTGAGGAGGGGCCACCCTATCAGGTGGCTAGATGATCCCTTGGGAGAGATAGTCTGGAGGAGGGGGGGAGCATAGCTGACCTTCAGACGGATTCCCTGACCAAAACTTTTAGAGGTTGGTCGTTTAGACCGCTACGCGCCCGATTAAGGGTTAACATCCAGAATGGCACTAGATAGACGAGATCTATGGAGAATATTCTTTACATTATATCTGGGTTTTAAGCACTCTAGAATTTACGAGAAGGTATTTTGTAACATATCTTTCCAGGCACATATATAAGGAGGTGGTCTTGATGGTAGCGAGGAGTTACTGTTCAGTAAGAGTTATGGTTTAACAGGAGTATATTTGTGATCTTGTGTTGTGTTTAGGCAGACATGTTTGTAAGCAGACAGCACTCAATCGTTGTAAGGTTGCAATCTCCATGTGGCATGTGTTTAGTGATCGGCAGTTGTTAAAATGGTGGTTTGCTGATGTTCCCGATGTGAGTATTTTGTTTGTGACAGCAGTTAGTTAGGTTATATGCGAGATTTTCATTGAAAGGTGTAATGTGTAGATAAATAGTTCTAAATAAATAAGTGTACCAACTGACAGCATTTTGAGCGAGTCTTTGTGGCTACTTCAATTTTCATACCTGAAACTAATAGATGAATTTCACTCCAGTTTAACGAATCTACATCTATATGAATAAAAATGAATTGCTAAATGAGTTGCTAAGCGCAAAACTCGGGAATGGCTGGACCAATTCGGCTAATTCTTCTTTTCAAATATTCATCGAAGTCCGAGTAAGGTTTTTACGAAGAGAAGAATTGGAAAAATGCCACGAAAAACGTAAAAGCCCCATTTCTCTTTTGGCATTCAAACTGTTCGTCTCTCTTTCCTTCTCCCACGTTTGCGATTAGCGCTGTCCTCCTCTAATCCAGCGCGTTTGCCAAATGTCCGTAAATCTCAATGCTGATTTAAGATATTAGTAAAATTTATTAGGATCAACCTATTCAATACAATAGAATTTACAAAATTAGGACTTACATCCTATTAAATTAAAATTTGAAGGGACATGTTTCGCCCGTTAAAAGGGCATCATCAGCCTTTTTACACTCATACTTAAAGATAAAAATCAGGATCCTGATTGTCATGGTAAAAAAATATAGAATGAGAATATATGATTAGAGTGAAATTATGCAATGTGAGAAATTGTTATGAGTTCTTAAATAATAATTTACAATTAAAACTTCATTTAAAATGTTTGTGAAGAAAAAATTTGAAGTTGGTATGATATTACACTAGTAATTTAAAAAATGATTTTATAAATTAGACAAACTAGGCCTTAACCACATAATAAGAAGGACTATGGCTAAAGTTGCCGTATCAAAGTTCGAGTGAAATTCGGCTGGAAGACATTCAAATCTTACTCGTTCCAAGACCATACAGATAACCAGTTCATACTGCAAAAATCGAGAATATTCTTCACCATATATTCTTCAATAGTTAGTCTATATTCAAAAGTACAGCCAAGAACAAGTAAGAATGTTCCTATTCAACTATCAGTATACAAGTTAACAAAGATCTATATGGCAACATTCAATTATGAGCTCTTTATAACTCCTTCAACAAGATTACGGAGACCGCGAACCCACTACGTAAATAACGAGACTAATGGGTTAGTTGGATCCAACTTTATAATCTACATAGCACCATACTACAGTTAAATATCACGACTTTTCAACAAGAAAGTTTCAATGTCATCTCAAGCGGCTACTAATTTCCATTAACCTTCTCTCCAACATGTAAATCAAGTTGCTTCCAGCCGAATAATCTATCAGCAGAATACCTTTTGCATCCCAGAAAACTGAGGCCATGACCTTTCCGGCCGAACGCACTGCCTTTGCTTTCTTTGGTGGTGGTGAATCAGCATGTTTCCACTGCTTTGACTGCTGTTCTGTCTCTGGGGTATAGTAGTGGACCCAAGTTTCATCTGTAGTTACAAACCGGCACAAAAAATCTTGTTGGTTGCACTGAAAACGGACCAGACTTTGTTCGGACATTTCCAATCTGGTGCCTTCATTGTCCAATGTCAAGAGCCACGGCACCCATCTTGTGGAAAAATTTTTCATACCTAATTCTTCGGTTAAAATATAATATACCCATTCAGAAGACATCCCTACAGCTTCAGCAATCTCCCGCACTTCCAGTCAATGATCCTCCATGACCATTTTATGCACTTTTGCGATAAATTCTGGGGTCGTAACACTTTTTGGCCGTCTACTATGCGGACCATCATCCAAGCTCTCCCGACCAAATTTAAACTTGCTGGTCCACTTGGCAACAGTTGAAAATGAAGGAGCAGAGTCCCCCAGTGTGTTCTGAAAGTGGGCATGAATTTCCTTTGCTTTCATACCTTTCTTTACAAAGTATTTAATCACTGCTCGAATCTCAGTTTTTTCCATTGTCACAAATCACTACGCGGGAACAACAACAAAGAGTCGTCACTACCACACTCCTGCAGCTAGAGCACTGACGCGCCACGTGTTCACTCACAAAGGATGTGCGATTATTGCGCGGGAACCTTGTTGCTCTAGCACTGACATCTAGCGGTGATTCCGAGAACTTTTGAAACCGTCCTCGTATCTTGATGTACAAACTTGTTGTTTCATATTTTGCTACAAGAAGACAATGCAGGAACTTCATTTAAGAAACCACACCGTAACACATTCACGCCCGTATCCAAGTTATTGCCTATAGCGCATGACCATAGCCCGACGTACATAGCACGCATTGTACGAGTAAAACTCAATCGTTTCTTCGAACGAATGTTTCAACAGGGTTAATAACACCCACTTGACCGTCTTTTGGATCCAATTGATTATCGTACTAACATACTGTAACTAAACACTCACATCAGCTAGCTTTGACACAACATTCTATCATTAGCAAGGTCTCCACAAGAAGTCCCATCTTCTTTTCTATAACTTTCTGATAAATCAACCATACATATTTTAATACATTTGATACGTACACACTTCTGTTTTAAATAACTGACATTTAATTTACTATAAACTTAAACTCATGCTATGGAAATGGAGTAAGCATCTCCCCTTGGATGATTGTGCTTTTACACTCAAGGTCGTCTCAGTCCTAATCATGTACAGGAAGAGGATCCATTTTGGTATCAAACGCTCAAATATTCATGATTAACTACGTTATAATCTTCAAAAACTGTTAATTCACAGTATTTTTTTTAACATACTTTCTGTGCAATATCCCTATTTTAGATGTTATAGTACAACATTTTATGAGATCACTGTCCAACATTTTACTCTATACTTTATAAGATTAGAAAGGTCACGTATCCATAAATTTTTAAGATTGATATAGGCTGATGATGCCCGCAAAATAAGAAAGAAAAAAAAAGGGGGGGTGAAACATGTACCTATGACTTTTATGTATTATGTATGAATTTTAACCCCATGAAATAGTGGAGTGTATTGTATTGTATTGAAAAGGTGGATCTATAAATATTATAATAATATTTGTGATATACATACCATTTAGTCGAGCAGCTCGTCTCCTTTCTCCCAAGGAGACAGCTCAGATGATGGGCGTGAATGTGTTAAGTCGCCAATGCTGAATTCCCATTGCGACTTGTGGTATGGTTTTGTTGGACTACACAGCATGTTTCCATGGTTAATTTGAAGACTTTTCCACATGGTCACATCACTGTCACTCCTTTCATCATGTACACATGCGACGAAAGTGTGCCAAAAGTTATATCAAAGCCTGCATCCTCTGAAGCGGTTTAAAAATATATTTCCTTGGTCCTTGAAAATAAAGCTCATTCAATCACTCTTGTTTCCAATTCTTGAATACTGTGATACAGTTTTTATTGATATCAATAACGAGCAAAGCATGAGACTGCAACGTGCCCAAAATGCATGCATCAGGTGTGCATTCGACATACAGCCATACGCCCATGTATCCCCATTCTATACACAATTATCTTGGTTACGACTGAATGGCAGACGTAGACTCCATGCAACTACTTTGGTGTATCAAGTGCTTTCTGAACACACTCCTCCTTACCTATCCACCAGATTTCACTACCTTAGTTCCCTACACCTGTTCAATACCCGGTCAGGCTGTACGCTAGAAATTCCTGTGCATCGAACCGCAACCTACAACAGATCCTTCACGATCACCGCCATGAGCTGGTGGAATGAACTCCCCAATGACATCAGAGAAGCTAAATCTAAGACAAAATTTAAAATCCTTTGCCAGCGTCATCTTTTAAGCACTTCCAGTCTTTCTTGAGTGTGAATGGGATGCATGAATGAGAGTGAATATGGTTGTTTATTGCAATGTGTTCCTGTATATAATTTAGTTATACTTTACTCACCTTAGTTTAGTTAGTGATACTTTAGTTGCTTTAGTTATACTTTAGGTTGTAAAAATTTCATATATTTAAATTTTATGTAAAAATTACATTGTATATACATGAAGTGGTTAAGTGTAAGAAAGGGCCGGGAGCCCTAACTTCGCCACAATAAAGACGCTTTAATAACAATAATAATAATGGATCAGGCTAACAGATGGCACTCAAATGTAGAAATAGACATTTGTTGCCTTTCCCACCTTTTTCATTCATAGTGTAAAATTTTGACACGTAACTTAAGGTATCGTTTCCTGGAGTGTGTCACTTATTTCTTCATTTTCTGTGTGTCATTTGAGGAGAGAATATAACCTAGCCAGTATATCCTCGTATCTTTTCAGTTCAACAGGCGGTCAGGTTAAGTAAGCAAGTCAGGATATCATCAGTCTATGACCCAGCATGGTAGATAAACTTGTGCTATGTTTATACTGTGTAATTATCATGTACACTGGCACTCAATCAGTCATTTAAAATTGTATTCCTCAGTACTGTGTTAATTAAGTAAATTAAATAAATAAATAAATAAATAAATAAATGTAAATATATTGGGGAAACGAGAAGCCTGTAGAAGCCACTTGGTTGTTATGGCAGTTTAAGATTAATAATAATAATAATAATAATAATAATAATAATAATAATAATAATAATAATAAATTTAAGAGTGTTACCCTGAATATATCTGGTTTAAAAGTTCATGAGTCCTAGGAAGTTTGTGATCATCTTGTGGGGCTAGTGTTTGATTGGCACCAGCACAGAAAAACTTTATTTTGTTACCATATACAGTACTATTCTGTTACCAAACGTTTTCTTTTCCAGCTAGTTTATAAACTATCTATCAAAAATAGTTTTTGCAGACTGAAGAACCCAACAGTTATTAAGAGTCTGCAATTCTCAAGAAATGAATAAAGTACCTCTAAAATTCCACATGTGCAAAATATGAAAACAGCCTCATTAGCTTCTTTGACTATCGTAAAACATCAAGTCTATCCGTTATCCAGAAGCCCTTTCTCTGCTCCTATACACCATAGCGGTGCATTTAGCATTTACTTCTTCCTTATGAATAACTCGCTGCAACTGTTGCCACTTACCAGCAATCAATCTTGCCACTTTCACATCTGTTATCTCCGACTTGAACACAACACACCCAGAGTCCACCCAACTTTCATGCCTATACAGTAAAGTCGATCTTGAATGGCATTTTGTGGTATGCAACCGTAAATGTTAGCTTTGCTACATCTTTATTTAATTTCTACAATTTTTATTGCCATTCTGCATTTAATACCAACCGTAAGTACTTGAAATGATCCACCTGACAATTACACTGGTTTTACATCCAACTTGTTACTTTTAAGGGTTTTGGAGGAAACGTGCTAGAAATTTGTCACACAGGAGTTCCTTTACACGCCAGTAAATCTATCAAAACAAAGCTAACATATCTGAGCAAATTCAAACACCGCCTGGCTGAAACAGGCCTCCTGATATAATTTTGCAGAAACTGCTTTCAAAATAACACTTGCTGCACTTCTTTTTATGTCTAATCTATTACACTGCAAATTTTCAACACTATCTGCTGTTACCACCAAGTCACCAGTACAAGCCTAACTGTTAACATTTCACAACCAAATTCTCCTATGCTAATGTTTGCCTTTTAGTAAATAACTCATGTTAACTATGAATAATAAAAGTGAAATGTTACAAGCTTATTTTAATACCAGAACCTATTTTTAATCAGAGCCCTTACTGCACATTAATATTATCAATATGGACAAGAGATCTTTCTCTCCGTACTGTCGCAGAGTTATACCATATCAATAAAACAACCAAGTATCCATTCATCTTACAAGAAAACCCTGCGACTTCCCTTCTTCTGACTGTTATGAAATTTAGTGATAATGCATGAATTGAGGTAAAGGTAACATCCGTATAGTAGGTTTTTAAGAGTTCTTTCTACATTGAGTGACTGTAAGGAAAACTTTGAACTCCTCCCAGTTGTTAGTCTATCTCAAAGTGCCATTTGGTAAAACATAAGACAGAAATTACAATTAAATGATATCTTAGCTCATTTCATATCGGAATGTGCATCATATTCGAACAAAATAAATAAATAACAACCATAATAATACATTACTTGTAAAAAATAAATTTAATGTGATAAGGGCACTTCAGGGTAACAAAATCCTCACAGCAGAATTTTCATCTTCAATATGTACTCTCATTTATTATCAGATATCATCCACATATCAACCAATGCTTCACAGGTTTTATACCAACTGCTTCTTGCCTTAGTTATTCTGATGTTCTAATTTTCTAATTAATTTTCATGCAATGAAAATGCTTTCATGGTGTGATAAACTGTGCACTGAACATTGTGTTTTTCAGCTACATTACAATGAAGTGCCCTCATCACATAAAATTTCTGTTTTACAGGTAACTTATAGTAATTATTATCATTGTTATTTTGTTAATGTAAGACACATGCTCCAGTAGGAACTAGGGGTACCATTCCATAATTTTTGTGAACTAGCCAGGGTTGTGACTATAAAACAAATTGAACATTTTCTTCTCAATCCATTAAAAGTAAAAACTTGTAAAATAATTCAAAAAGAAATTTCAATCTGCAAAACTTTATCTAGGAAGGGAAATAATGGGTTTACTTAATTACAAACTGAGAGTTGTAAGTCTTCCCACTTCTACTCTATTTGCTGAGCTATAGTTAGATGATTTAACTACCTGTTTGATTGCATGCAATTATTTATAAAGAAGGAAAAGGCAATGACATTCATGTAGTCCCCCCTTCATAAAAAAGACAATTTTCATAAACCTACACAGGATTTGAAGTCGATATGTTTTGTAATTACATGCTACCATAATTAAGGTCCATTTGTAAAATGCACAATGTAAAATAAGCTTTATACATGGTCTTTATTTATGCTTGGCAAGGACTTGGCATAAATGAAGACCCTGTATATACAACATACCTAACAACAAATATTAAACTTATCCTAAATTATAATCATTATGCAAACATATCAAGTTATATTTTTCTCTCATTACTTTTCACTAATAATAACCTTGTCTAAAGCGCTCTCTTTAATATAATGTATGAACACATTATAACTGCAAATTAGATTTTCTGTGATTTATATTTTTTTAAAATTTCATTATCCTAACTGCAGGCATTTTCTCTACCCTACAACATCCTAACTCTATTTAAATGATATTACTGAAATATCAGTCATGGTTATGGATTTTTAAGTAGAAATTCACACTTGATACCAAAAAAAAAATGTTTTCAGATCAGTTAATGCTACCATACATAATTCAAAATAACAAGGTAGTTAAACAAAAGCAGTATAAAAGCAAATTATCAAGCTGAACATGTAAATATTCAGCTTAATTCTTATTACAATATGCTACAGGAAGTTTTACAAAATTAAATGCCAAAGAAACAAGGATCGTAAGGTGTAGATAATAGGAGATGTCAATAACAAAACAGTATGTTCTGAAAGTAAATTTAAAAATATAGTTCATAGTAAACATGCTATAACATGCCAATTTCACAAGCAGACATCCTGAACACCCAAAAATAGTATGTCATACGTACTGTCCTTTTTTATTAGATTCTTTCTTATCTAATAACGTCAACCTGCTAGTGAGGATATTCTTGTATGTAATGTTTCACATCATGTGGGACGACAGGAATGAAGTCAAACTGAGTAACATTTACTAACGTGACATATGCTGGAAGTGTTCACAACTCACCCTCTAGAACCTAACTGAGAAAGGACAGTTTCTCCAGCATTGAATCCAACTTAGCTGCAGCATTCTTTTCCCCGACTGCTCTTCTGGAGACCACAGGTTTGATCACCAGGCTGACAATCCTGAGGAAGATTTCACTAGTCTTCCTCTCTCATTCCAAGTGTATGTTGTGATAATTCCTTGTTGTTAAGTCTCAGGCTGCTACCAGTTCAAATACTTCTTCATTTGCTGCAGTGAACATAGCAGCATATTTAAGTAATATGAAACAGTATGAACAAATGTAAGAATCCTAGAACCACAATTAGTTATAAGTGAAGTATTTTAGATGTAAATCTTCATGAGCACAGTAGCTTCAAATTACTGGTAGCAGGAAGTCCTTCGAAAAGAGTCAATGTGTAAGGTGTCATCTTGCATGAACTCATGGAAAAGAATCTTAGTGCCACAACGGTGCAAATACTAACTCTGGTATGAAGCTATCGACCACCTAGACATTCAAAAAATGTGATTACAGGAGAATGAAATACATACAAGTATTACATAACACCAATGTTTCTCTGATAAGGACAAACTTATTCTACCTTCATCAAATTAAGATCATTTTTAATAATCCCACTTAACTTCCTGATTTCTACATTGATAATGGCAAGAAAGGTGATTCCTCTCCCAGTCAGCAATTAGAGTTTAGAAATTCCCTCAATGCAATAAAGTAACAAACATAGTTAAGCAATTCCTCTTCATAGCTAACATGTATTTCAATATTTATACCTACCTCCTCAATGACATATCTGAAAAATACAATTCTACTTACCATTTCACAATAAACTTCAAACCACTACTTTCAGCACACTTAATTATTCACTCACTGCCATATTGAATCAATAACCTCAAAATTATTCATATGTAACAGAAATATTACTTCTATGTACATTCTCTCACCATTAGGAAGCATGAAAATGACTAACAAATCATTAGCGTGCCTTCAATCAATAAACCTGTTATGCAACTTTTAAAAAAATTACCACTATTCTTCCTCAAACCCATTACGAACTATATATTTGACACCAAGGGGCATAATTAATTAACATTCATGATTTTAAAATTCTGTGTAATAATTTACAACTACAGAACACAGTATCAGTCATTAAGTAATGGTAGAATAGGTGTTTGGAAGTCAGCCTGGAAAAGAGAAGTACAGGGGGCTAAGATATATGGCTATCCTCCACAACGGTAATTCTTAACAACCTGAAACTCGAAACCCTATGGATTTCACTCACTCAGGGAAAAAACTGTCCATTTATGGATCATAAATATTTAAATTATAAGAAGAATCTTAATGCAGTTGAAATGTAATCAAAATGTCAGTCATCTATATATAGAAAAACTAACAACAATTTAAGATAATACTGATATCACTGTGACTGTTCTGATAAATAAATTCATGATTTTCTATGAATTTAGTTCTTTGGATGAATGGTCAGCATAGTGGACTTCAGTTCAGAGTATTCCAGGCTTGATTCCTGGCTGAGTCAGGGATTTTAATATTAAATGACTGGGACTGGTTGTTCGTGCCATCCTCCATATCCCTGAGACCTGTATACTACACACAACACCATCACCTTCCACAATAATATGCAGTTTTTCCATACAGGGCAGATGGCACCCACCCTCATTGGAGGGTCTGCCTTACAAGAGCTACACCAGGCTAGCAACAGCCACAAGAAATTAATAATCAAAACTGTTTTCACTGATGTTCAAGAGGCAGTTTTTTTTTTTTTTTTTTTTTTTTTCTTTAACTGAAATAATTCGTCATCCTTACAACAGAGCTGGCAGCAGTTCAAAACTGGTTGGAGTGAGTAGGTTAGGTCTCCACATGGTTTGGCCTTCAGAGTATCCACCACAATATTTTGAATGTTAACATACCAAACAAAAACAAAATTGTATCCTTCAAGAAAAATTTTTGGTTTCTGGAATCTTAACTCCCTAACTCATGTGATAAAATAAAGATAATGCCCACATGTCCAGCCATACAAAGTGGGCATACGTAAGTTGAATGTGTAACACAATTAAGAAAAAACATAATATCATGTGCTATATATCAATAAGAAGGTAACTCAGGATTGTTAGAGAAATAATATTTTAATCAGCCCTTCGTTTGCCTAAAATAGTTTTTGATATATATATATTTATTTATTTTTTTGACCCCTGTAAATGGCTCTATGAAATGTGACTTAGGTGATCCCTAACTTTAAAATGTAACAGGAGGTAATTCTTGTTACGTTTTGTTCTTCCTATGACCATCAATAAAGTAGAGGGCCATAACTTTAGCAAAAAAAGCAATTTACTTATCTTGGTGCATTTCCAGCCATGGCCACTTATGGGTGCCATTCAGTAAGTTAAACAGTGATACATTAAAAAAAAAAAAAAATATAACTACACTGCATCAAGGTCAGTTGCCTAAAACTTAAGGATCTTTCATGAAAACATACAAAGAAATACTGAAAGTCAAATGCAGTAATTTTCTCCGAACAGTACCATGTTACAGTGATTTAAACATGACTGTTACAAGTATGCACATAGTGATGATGAGAGGCCAACTCCCAAGGATCAAAACTTCCACATATAGTCAAAAATCTCATACAGTATATACAGTGTATCCATAAAAGAATTCCAGGATTTTGAAGTTAAATATTTTAATGAAATCAAACATGAAGGATAATGTGTTATACATGGTTCGAAAGGTAATTTTGTAAAGTTTTTTTTTTGTTTTGTTTTTTGTTTTACAATTTAGTGCTATCCAATATGTGCCACATTTGGGACATAGCATACACCCAAACAATAATCAACCTCTTGCCACATCCTTCCAAGCATGTCTGGGGTGATGGTTGCTACAGAACGGATGATCATTGATCATACCGAGCAGCAGCATTAAACTCAGAGGCCTGTCACTTTCAGTGCAATGGCGATGCCATGACAGAAGCCTCATTGTGTTATGCAGCTTATAGAAAGTGGATCAGTTATTACTATACAGCAGAACATTTGTTGCGGTTATGGTGGTGATGTGCCTATGAACAAAACAATTCGTAAATGGCTTCATGCTTTTGAAGAAACTGGAAGTGTTTAGAAACAAATATTGCCAGGTAGGCCGCATGTGTCTAAAGTGAATGTCGAAAAAATCTGCACTTCATGTCTACTAAGCCCTAAAAATTCATTGTCATGATGCAGTCTTAAGCTGAGGATACCATAATAGACTGTTCATAAATTGGTGCACAAAAGGCAGGACATTACAAGAGGCTAATTACCGTTTCGATGTATGCCGAGCTACAAATGGGGCACATAGTGAATTACAGTAATTTGGAAACGTAAGTGCAGCCTGTCACACGCACCAATAAAAGATCGACATTTGAAGATTACTACAGGCCAGAGACTATATTCTAAGGTTGAATAGAGTATCAACTTCAAAATAAAGGAGACTAGTTACAAAAGCTTCTCTACTGTCAGGCTCCAGGCTCCAACAGCTCCAGGGATGCTAGCAAAGGGAGTGATCAACTTTATGATCAAAATAATTGCTTTAAGGTAAGAGGAAAGAACAGAAAGCTAGTTACATTGGCTCTGAAGTGAGGCGAGTCTTTTCAGACAATTATCCAGACTCCTAAAGAATTTGCAGAGACTTAGGCTGCTGCCACAAATGCTGATTAATAAAAACTACTTACGTGTTTGGGGTAAACCTTTTTTACTTTTCAACATAGTCTCCTTTTAGGCTTATACACTTCGTCCAACGATGTTCAAATTTGTTGATCCCTTCCGAATAATAGGACTTGTTCAAGTCTGCAGAATATCCATTAGTGTTTACAATCACCTCCTCGTTTGAATAAAATCTTTGTCCCACCAGCCGTTTCTTCAAATTGGGGAACAAATAGTAGTCCGAGGGAGCCAAGTCTGGAGAATAGGGGGGATGTGAAATGAGTTGGAATCCTATTTCCATTAATTTTGCGACCACAACTGCTGAGGTGTGTGCTGGTGCGTTGTCGTGATGGAAAAGGAATTTCTTCTGGGATAATCGCGGGCGTTTTCCTTGCAGCTCAGTTTTCAAACGGTCCAATAACGATGAATAATATGCACCTGTAATAGTTTTACCCTTTTCCAGATAGTCGATGAGGATTATCCCTTGCGAATTCCAAAAGACAGTCGCCATAACCTTTCCGGCCGAAGGAACGGTCTTCACCTTTTTTTGGTGCAGATTGCCCCTTCGTAACCCATTGTTTAGATAGTTGTTTGGTCTCAGGAGTACAGTAATGTATCCATGATTCATCCACAGTGACAAAACAACGCTTAAACTCCTCTGAATTCTTCTGGAACAGCTGCAAACCATCCTTGCAACACTTCACATGATTCCGTTTTTAGTCAAGCGTGAGCAATCGCGGCACCCATCTTGCGGATAGCTTTCTGATGTCCAAACGTTTATGCAAAATATTATGTACCCATTCAGTCGAGATGCCCACAGCACTAGCAATCTCAGGCACCTTAACTCTTCTGTCATCCATCACCATATCATGGATTTGATCAATGATTTCTGGATTCGTAACCTCCACAGGCTATCCAGAACGTTCAGCGTCACTTGTGCCCATATGGCCAGTCTGAAAATTTTGAAACCACTTACAAACTGTTCTAATCGAAGGTGCAGAGTCACTATAATGTTTATCAAGTTTCTCTTTAGTCTCCTGAGGCATTTTGTCTTTCATAAAGTAATGTTTAATCATCACACAAAATTCTTTTTCGTCCATTTCTTGAAACTCACTCGACTTCCTTCATTCACACGAATGCCAAACACAAAGAAATAGACCAATATGGCTGAAACATGGTGTGCATTCATTCAAGAGATGCTACTAACTAAACATGACCTCAATACACGCCGGTGGTGCCATCTCTCGGACTTTGCACGGACTTTTCAAACCCCCTTCGTATATCCAAGTCTCCCTTGTTTCAGCCAGAAGTTGGCTGAACTACTTCAAAGGATATAGAAAATCAGTTCAAGAAATCAATTTGAACTTATGGCAGCCATTGTTTCTGAAGGCTTTCCCGGAGGTCCACACAGATGAGGGAAAGTTTCCGATAGCTCAGGGGAGAGTGGTTTTTCTAATCAGCTTGGTGGTAGGAGAAGAATCAGAAAAACTCCTGGTCTCTACCTACCTTAGGTGACCATTATCAATTGCATCTTCAGATGGTTAAAGAAACACCAGGAAAAAGAAGCAGATGTCAATTTTTCTGGATATAAAAAGGTCTTATTATAGTACATGGAGTAATAAATGATGGGAATGCCTTGCAAGTACAAATTCACCACAATCGTTAATGAGTAAGTTGAATATTTTGAATGAACAAATGTCATGGTTCTGACCACAAAGGTGATGGATCCTTAAGAATAACTTGAGACAAGATGTAGTGCAAAACAAGGAAGTGCACTGTACCTCTCTCTCTTACTGTAATGGATGAAACAATGAAGAGAGTTAAACAACTGTATTACAAGAAGAATTTTTACACTGTAGCTCTCGCAGACGACACAACATAGGATGATAGTAAATAGTTAATGTGAGAAGTTGAACAACTGGAATAATATGTTTAAACAATTTGACCATGAAATTAGCCACTCCAAAATGGTAGCCAAAACATACAAACTAACATCATGTTAGATAAAAGAACACCCGAGAGAATAAGCCATTTCCTATACTGTTATAGAAGTTCATTGAGCCTCTGCTAAAATCACAAATTGAGTTCAGAGAGGAGCACACTTTTTCCACCAAGCAAGTTAGCTACACTGTTCAGGCTGTGTAGCTGGAAGCATGCATCTCAGAGGTGGAGGGTTCAAACCCCACAGTGGGCAGCCCTGAAGATAGCCTTCTGCGGTTTCCAATTTTCACATCAGGCAAACTCTGTACCATAATTAAGGCCACAGCTGCTTCCTTTCCAGTCCCAGGTATTTCCTATCCTGTCATCCCCCCCCCTCTCTCTCTTGAGATTGGCAACGGGCCAGGCGACTTTACCCGAAGCACAAGCTCATTCTACATATGCGAGAGCTTCACGCTTCACTGTTCAATGTGCCGGAATTGTTATGCAACACTGCTATGCCGGTACTTTCGAGCTGGGTTACCTTGAAGATGGGAGTGGCTCTCCCGACCAGCCCGTGTATATCTTGTCAGTGGATATGAAACATTAGTAATCCTGTTCCAAAAGTGAGCTGTGCAAAGGGAATTTTGCAAGGTCAACAAATGGCAGTGGAAAACAAGGGACAGGTGAAAGCAAAACTAAATGAACATATTTATATTTTAAGAAATGTTTCAAATAGTTCAAGTTTAGTTTGAACAGAATTTTCCAAAATGGTGGACCCTCTGATAAATAAGTGCATTAGTTATGTTCAACATCTGCAATGTTTTTCCATATATCTTTTTCTTCAAGCTGCTTTACGTCGCAACGACAAAGATAGGTCTTATGGTGACGATGGGACAGGAAAGATCTAGGAGTGGGAAGGAAGCGGCTGTGGCCTTTATTAAGTTACAGCCCCAGCATTTGCCTGGTGTGAAAATGGGAAACCATGAAAACCATCTTCAAGGCTGCCGACAGTAGAGTTCGAGCCCACTATCTCCCGAATACTGGCCACACTTAAGCGACCGCAGCTATCAAGCTCAGCGTTTTTCCACATTAACATGCAAAAGCAGCTCCACTTTGTCCCTCAGAAGACATAGTTGTGTCAAATCCAGACCTAAGACAGTACCGAAGGAAGCCAAGGACAACATTTTGAAGGCATATTTACATTTCTGTCCTCTTGATTTAAGATGCTTTGAAATTGACGAAGGTAAAGGCTTCATTAATTTGGTAAATGACCTACTCACACTGGGAGCCATGTATGGAGTAGTAGCTGCTGAGGACATATTACCATCAAAAACTACAATTTTGTATCAAATGCACAACTTTTCTGACCAAGTTAAGGGCAAAATTTCACCTCGAGTAAAGGAGGCTGTTATTAACAAACAGAGCTCTTTTATGACATTGTGGACTGATAACTACAGTCTAATTATCTGACAGTTACATCCCACCATGTAAATGTCAACTGGTCCTTCCAAAATAATGTACTTTTCAAGGTTAAACTTCCTCAAGACAATTGGGTTAAATATTAGCGAGGATTTAGAAATGAACATGACAGGGCTCAATATTCATAAGAATGAACTAGAGAATCTAACCTTTGTCTCAAACCAGAGGGCAAATATTAAATCAGCACACTACAATTACAGAAGGCTAGCCTATTCTGCCCACCACATCAAAACCATTCTAAAGCACATATTTGAACCAAAGAAGAAAAGAGATCAACTAGATTATGGGAGCCTTAGAGAGATGCCTGGCTACTGACTCATTTCAAAAAGAGCTACTACTGCTGTTACTAACAGTTCATTATCTACAAGAGATTAATTACAAATCATTTGCAAAAATCAACTCCATAGTTACATGTATATTATATGCTACACCTCCACAACGACAATTCTACAAATTTGTAAATATGTCAAAAACTAATGACATATCTGTTTCATAACACTATATCGTAATTTTCAATTTGACAAATATGCCAGGTTTTTATCTATCAGTTCAAAAGTTTTATGGAACACATATTTGTCGTCAAAATCTACAAATTTTCCAGGACAAAGTTGTACTGAAATGCTGGAGTCCCTTAATGATCAATACGACGATATACAAATTTTACCAGCCAGTGAAAAGAAGGGATCTACAGTATAATGGAAGACTTCAACCAAGATCTTGCTCAACAGGTCATTTGTGTTCTGAGAACTTTTAAAGAAGTGACAGAGACTGAAAAGAGAAAATTTTCCTACTCTTCATCTAGCTCTCCTTTGTCAACAGCAGCTGCTGAAACATTCAGAGGACACAGAAGGTGATTGTCAGGGAGGTCTCTCCTTAAACTGAAAGATTCTGATATATCTATACAAATTTCTTTAGACTTATAGATGTTAACTCCACTATGCGATGTGTCAGGCTCTGAGGACACTGAAGAGAAGAGCACATCAATGTCCTACCCCTTAAAGGGGAAATGGAATCTGATTTTGAGTGGAAAAATGAAAATCAAATTCATGTTTTTTTTTTTTTTTTTTTTTTTTGTGCCTTAATTCATCCTCTAAATGTTCCTCTTTAAAATGACACCTTGAACATGACTCTAGTGTCTTCTTCTTCTTCTCTTTTATGACCACATAGGATCACTTTAGTCAGTCCATCGTTCAGGTCTCTTTGAAGGGATTGTTCGGGCTTCGCGGTCCTCCCAGTACTTCTTCAGATGCTCCAATCTTTGTGCCCTTTCCTTGGTTAAAAATATGAGAGTTGTTGGTTTGTTTCATGTAAGGTTAAAGCAGAGGTTTGTATTCTTGAGTTTAGTATTCAATTTTATCTTATTTGTGGTGTCTTCTGTTGCAAGGCCTGTTTCCTTCAGATCCACTCTTACTTCTCCGATTCATTTACATCCTGTTGTGGTATTTTTTGAGACAAGATTGTGTTGTATTACTGTAGTTGTTTCAGAAGCCTCAAATCCTGCATCCTCATGATATGTCCAAAGAATCCCAGTCTCCTCATACGCATAGTATCTGTAATGGGACAAATTGGGTGGTGATGGTGGTGGTGGATTTGGTCAAAGATTTGTTTCGATGAATATTCCAACTAGAAGGCATTGCAAAAAGCGTCTTAGTGCTTATAAGCTGTCTATAGAGCATTCTGCATCTAACAGGTGGACAGATTTGGTAGTGATAGAATTTTAACATCCAAGAATCTGCAAACAAACTTCTGAGGCATAATAAAATCAGTAAGTTAGCATACATACTGTAATCTCAGGTCCTAGGTAATTAGGATGGGGAAAAATGTAGAGTTAGGAGAATTTGGTGGACATCTGGAATGCCCTGAATTTGACACCAACTAAGAGTGTAAACTTTATAAAGTTCAAAGTTCCCAGAAGTCCTCGAAGCAACGTCAGACCTCCATGAGATGACCAAGTGTCAGGTAGGGCACCAGGGATTAATATAACTGTGTGACACAGTTTATTCCTGTGACCCCACCAGAATGTTGTGGTAGTGGTTAAAGAAAATGAGACAGCAATGGTTTCAGAAATGCCAGAAAACAGGGAATCCTAATGTAAATTATGAATGATTTCTTCAAAATCTAACAGCATAACAGAATTAACACCCCCAAAATCCTGGAATTTCATCAGAGTTTCCATCAGAACTTCAAATTTAAGCAACTATGTGAGCAATGAAGTTGTGAAATTAATATCTTCAATTATTTGCAGGTGAACATTAAACTACCTAACATGTCAAACAAGCCTTGTGATTATGCGAATGACTTCCAAAATATTCACTGCGGCTCAGGTCTTTATAATATTAATTTTTCCAAATAAATAATACTTTTTTATTTGTATATCATATGTAAGCATATTTACACATTTTTATTAGAGATTACAAGTTGTAAACAAAAATTACATACATCTCTCCCTTGTTCCTACAGCATGTCTTTAATAAAATACCTGGCATGTATTTTAACTAGTGAAACAGATGGATGCCATGATCTTACAACCTTGATTGAAGTTACAAATGTTCAAGCTGACGAGTTAAAAACAATGCAGTACTCACAATGTGCACCAGAACAATGCATATTCTGCATGTAGAGCTTATAGCAGAATATCAGCCCAGCCAATACCAGAATAATGTCTGATGTCCTGCACTGTTAACGACTTTGTGCTATATACTCACTGTTTATTTAGATACGTCACAGGTGTAAGTCCAATTGCATTAAGACACAGGATATTGTAGTTGATATTTCACACTTCCTTTTCATTTAATTCACCCGCAAGAAAAAGTTATATTGAGGGCCCTTCTAGGATCAGCATGGTACAGCCTTCTGCTGAAGGTAAAACATTTAAGGTGGTGGAATATGTTACATTTGCTTCGAAAACATGATCTCTAATCTCCTTCTGCAAGGGAGAACATGTTTTTCCTCGTAGACTAGCAGTTTGCTATTCCATTACTACTACGATCAAGTACAAACAGTTATGTCAATCAACATTATAAATAAGTTTAAATGGGGCGTCATTAGAGTAAACAAAGAAAACACTGTCTTCAGGATTCACTCAGTGCATTTTCCAACTGAACTATCTGTAATGTCCTTTGGTTAAAAGTATTAACCACCACCACCACCACCACCACCACTACAAGCACAGTCTTCCAACTCTCTTACTACAGCTATACTCACTTTCAATTTTTTCTACCTCCCAGTAATTTTATGTTTGGTATTGGAATACAGAGGAAGTATGTAATTCACTGAGAAATACTATATATTCAGTGCTCTCATTTTCCAAGGAAAGTTTAGATCAATCTGCTGGTGGCCATCTTTAGGCTATGTGAACGGCAGCACAAGAAGCCCCACGACAGATGCCAAAATAAGGAAACTAGATTAAAACGGAACCTGGCTCACACTTTCCCATGGGTACGCTGTTCCGCTACTATTGGCAAATCAAGTCATTTAACAACTACACAATAAAATAAACCCCATGAATTTAAATATTTTTAATAAAAATACTGTATATGTAAACAAGTTTATTATATAACTGTTAGGTTCTTCAGTCTGTCGAATCTAATTTATGAATAAATAAAATGTATAAAATACACAAGAGCAAATCATCTAACAGACCAAGGAACGTAACAGTTATAAACTAACTCAGAACTGGAAATAAATGGCTTCCACTATAACCAAAAGCAAACAGGTTTATTATTTGCTATTTAATTTCAGATACTGTTGAAAATTAGGAAACTTGTGTTCTGAGTAATTTCCAACATAAGAGTAGTGTTACAAAAATGTTGCAAACGTTCAGCTGGGAAGACCTGAGAGTAAGGAGAATAACTGCTCGACTAAGTGGTATGTGATATAGATGTTGTTATAATATTATTTATATAATATTTATATAAATAATATTATATTGGTATTATAAATTTACTCATTCAGGACAAATATTACATACTCATTCAGGACAAATATTACATGTTCCCTATGGCAATCAACATCTATATCATCTGATGGCCTGGCAGGCATCAATTTTTGGAAGTGAGACATAGTCTCTCATAGTGCATTGGCACTGCTGATGGCTTCAAGTAGCCTATGCAGTGGCCTCCACGGTATGCACTAGCCTTGTGTCTTGGTAGGTGTGTTAAGGACCAACTGATGAGACCAACTTAGCACATGAGGGCGAAACACAGGCATCCAAGAATGAGTTAGCTGGAAAATTTATAATGTCCAATAACGGACCTTTATATTGGTATTATGAGAGGTATGTTCCGAGCTGTCAGTGGAGTGATGGCATGGAATGACATTTGTAGATGAATATGCCTGAGTGGAGTTTTCTCAAGATACTACCATCCACCAAAATTCTCAATTCCCAAGCTTGCTGATACCAAGAAAAGAGGACTGCTTCCGTATCAGAATACTTTGATTCCTTCCCAGTTCTTCCCTTCTTTGCAGATGTCCCAAATGTTTGTATCTGTTCATTTAACTCTTGTTTTCCCTCTTATGGCATTCATCAAAAAAGCAGGTAATCCTAACCACTTCACAATTTCAACTTTCTATTCAGTTGGATTTCTTTCGACTTCCTCTTTAATCTGACGTTTTGCTTGCAGGGTTTTCATATGCTTTACAGGTCGCGTCATTCTATCATAAGCAAATTGAAACACTGTACTGTCTCCCCTACTGTTCAATTTGTATATCTCCGATCTCCTAGAAACAACATCATGAAAAATCTGTTAGGCTGATGATATAACACTAGACACTGAACATCGAGACCTTAGTGTGACAGAAGTGGTGCTACAAAGACACCCGATTTCACTTGAAACGTACTTTAAGAAATGGCAACTGAATCCTAACCCTAACAAAACAGAAGTGTCATGTTTTCATCTGAATAATCGCAAAGCTGGCATTAAACTTCACATTCGTTTTTGTCATGTAAATTTCGGCACAATTGGTATCCAAAATATTTGGTCATTACACTTGATCGCACACTATCTTAAAAACAACACCTTATGAATCTGTCCAAAAAGCTCAAAACATGTAATTACATCCTTCAGAAATTGTGTGGCTCAAGTTGGCGTTCCTCAGCAAAGACTTGAAGATGATCTGCTTTGGGACTAGTTTTCTTCTAAGCTGAGTACTGTGCACCAGTTTGGCTGAATAGTCCATATACAAGATTCACCGATACTCAACTGAATGCTAGCATGCGGTTAATATCTGGTACTAACCAGTCCACAACCCTTTATTGGCTCCCAATTCTGTCAGGTATAATGCCGTGCAATTTAAGACTATCAAATACTCTCGAGAGTATGAGAAGATTGAAATGAACCCTCAACTGCCTGTTTTGGACGATATTCGCGCTCTCAAGACGAGGTTCAATCTACGTCATCCATCTTTGAGTGATGCTGTCACATTGGCTGATGGGAATTTTCACCCTTTAGAAGAATGGAGAAGTTGCTGGAAAGTTGCCACAGACAGTTCCGTACACAACATATTTTCTGGTGAACATTATCTACCGTATAAGCTTCGGCTCACTCTGAATCGGATGAGAACGAATCATGGATGATGCAGGGATGCCCTTTATAAGTGGAAATATATTTTGTCACCAGAGTACGACTGTGGTGCCTCTCCGCAAATGATCTGCCATACTGTACATGAATGTGTACGACGTTCCTACACAGGTAGCCCAAGTGACTTTTTGGAACCAGCAGATGAAGCCATACAGTGGATCACCCAACTGGACATTCTATTGTAACTAAATCTTGCTCCCAAGGAACATGTTTCACATCTGTGTACATTTGTAAATATTGTGTACTTGTATATCTGTACCTAACTTGTTGCCATATGCCAATAATAATGGAACACTACTGTGTGAAGTGCAAGTATTCTCCAGCTAGCAACACAGCCAACTAAACAAGACATTCAGCAGAAAGCTCGTAAATACAAAGCGCAAGCAGGGGCCTATTCCACAAAAGTATGGTCTTGTACATTACAAGTAAATTCTCTAGTAACTAGTACAAATACCAGTGTTTCTGTTCCACAGAAGGATTTTCTACAGTTGTACTTTACTACTCCATATTTACAAATTACCAGCGAGTTTTTACGGGTGTGTTCCACGAAAGTACTAGTACTTGTAACTTACTAGTGAATTGAGAAGTATTCTCTACCAGTGAAAGGACAATAATATATAAATGTACTAGTGCTATTTAAATATACTTATTTCAGATACATTTGGATAAATATGTGGTCTAGCAGTCGTGATAAGTGATAGTGATGAAAATTAAAACTACCGCCTGTATAGGGAAAGAATAAACTTCCAGTTTAACACTGTATTCGAATACAATGAGCGTTTTTGGTTAAGCACAATACAAGTGCAAGTACTTTTGATAGATATTGAGCATAGGTTAAAACATTCTAAGACCAGAAATAAATCTCTCTCTGTTAAACAACAGTTACTAACAACACTAAATTGGCTAGGAAATGGTGGTCAGTACCATGGTATTCCAGGTATGCATGGAATGGCAAAATCTTCGGTCTGTAGGAATACATTCTGTGGTAGCTGCAATAAATGACATAAAATTTCCTCAAATTGTTCGTTGGCCTGAAATACTGAACAAACATGTTCCAAGAAGGACATTCCTGAAATCATTAATGAGCAGAATATCTCTTACATACCGTAAGTCAAAATTTTCCCCTCAAAAGCTCCATGAGCTTTTCCCAAGTCCAATATTTCCATCCAACCATTTATTTTGTCTTGTATTTTCAGACTCTCGCTGAATGCACCAAAATGAATATCTTTCCTTTTTTCTATTTCCTTCAAAATGAGTAACTTCGTTTCTCTTGACACCATTTTAACAATTCATGCAGAGTTTGCAATTTTGTAACAATTAAGTTTGGTGACCGAATATCGTTATTAGCGGCATCTGATTCCTAATGACAGGCCAAGGTATGTCAGACTATCGTAGAACATATGCGAGGATCGCAAAGAACAGAATGGGTGATAATAATGGAGTAATTTTCTATCATCAAAGAAATAAACTGAAAAATAACATTGTAGCATTAAGAAATTCACAGAAATATTATTATTTGAATCTTTGCTGCATAACATACCTTAAAATACAATATTACGATAAATGAGGCAAGCACAACCTAATTCAACGAATGGAATACGAAGATAAACAGCTGATTCATGCTATGATGTAGTATGTTCATTGATATGTTGTCACTTGTAGTAAAACTTGTAACAATTCACTGGTAATATACAAGGGACTTTCAATCTTTTGTGGAACAGAAATGTACAACTCCATACATTACAAGAACCCACACTAGTAACTTATAATGTAAAAGACCATACTTTTGTGGAATAGGCCCCAGGTGCAGCTTCATTGTTAGCCAGGCACAGAATGCTTTGTAAGTAAGATCATGCAAGGTATCCACCCGTATTAAAAAAACTACACTCACGTTAGAAAGGAGAAAGTTCAATTCCTGTCTGAAAGCCCAGTGACTACTGCTCTCAGACAAGTGCCGAAAACCCGCTCTTCAATACAATTGTAGAAAGTCTGTCAAAAACAAACTTCTAACACTGGACAATGTACCGTAGTTTTCTTTTATAAGTATGAACATTTTTGAACCCACTGTCCGGCTCCATGGCTAAATGGTTGGCGTGCTGGCTTTTGGCAACAGGGGTCCCGGGTTCGATTCCCGACAGGGTCGGGAATTTTAACCTTAATTGGTTAATTTCGCTGGCATGGGGGCTGGGTGTATGTGTAGTCTTCATCATCATTTCATCCTCATCATGACGCGCAGGTCACCTACGGGAGTCAAATCAAAAGTCCTGCATCTGGCGAGCCAAACTTGTCCTCGGACACTCCCGGCACTAAAAGCCATACGCCATTTCATTTCATTTTGAACCCACTCAAATGCAGAGCTTGGCCCCACAGCCGTAGCACATTAACATGCACGGCCACTGCTCTTAGTTTCCCTAATTACTGCAATGACAGGGCATATACGTGAAGACCCATATGTATGTCATACCCGTCCTTTCGTAAGATACTGTTTCTTGAAAAACGCTTGATGGAGGATTAAGCATGACTGAAATTTCTGGACGGCTGATGTAGAAAAGCATTTCTTCGAGGAATGGTTAATGCAGGATTTTTAAAACATGATTTAATTGGAATGCTGTTTGGCTCCATGGCTAAATGGTTAGCATACCGACGTTTGATACAAGGGGTCCCGGATTCGATTTCCGGCTGGGGCGGAGATTTTAACCTTCATTGGTTCATTCTGATGGTTTGAGGGGCTGGGTGTGTGTACTGTCTTCAGCATTAGAATACATCATAGATAGGGCCCAATTCTCACAGACGCGCAGGTGGCCTTTCAGGCATCAATTCGAAAGACCTTCACCAGGCCTCTCCGGAGGTCAAACGCCATTAATTATATTAGAATGCTTGCTGGACCATGTAATTTGGATGATTAATCGCGGAAAATATTTCTGTGTGCCACTGCATAGCGAAGCGCACTCTCCTGATATCCATTAACTTCAATACAGAGTTTGGAGAAATTCTGTCATGCCACTTTCTCGTAATGTTCACACAAACAACCAAGAAACCAGACAGACACCAATTTTGTATATCTAATATAAACATGACTGCCTTGTCATCATTTCCATCTGAACCAGTCGGGGCTGCATTTCTGTAGGAGTTCATACTGCACTATTTAATAACAGTGTGTTATATTAATGATTAGATTTTTTATTGTGGAAATAAAGAATCTAATTAATGCATAGTCTGATTGACGATTGCATGTAGCCTCAACAGAGGCTTGGTGGCACGTTTTTCTATTTGATGCCCATGGGGAACCTGCACATTTGAATGCGAGATTATTATTATTATTATTATTATTATTATTATTATTATTATTATTATTATTATTTAGGGAGAGGGTAAAACATGAAGTTGGCATTTAGCCTATTCCTGTCAAACAACACCAAGGGGTCTGCTCGAGGGCATTTGTCCCTCCCAATCTGTTGGCCGAATCATGATCAACAGTGCCATACGACTTCACTCCATATGAAACCGTACGCATCCTTAAATATTTGAGTCGTCAGTAGCGAATAAATTATTTCCGCATGCAGGGCGAATTTAAAAACCTGTGCAAAAGTTTACAACTCAGTGCGCCAACTGTGTCACGGTCGTCATCTCATACAAGACATTACATGCCAAAAAACGCAGGTGCTCTCCCAGTTATGAACGCGTGCTAAAAGCCGTACGGAGCTTTGAATATGTTGTCGGTTATGATCACGTGCTCTGAGAACAGGTCACGTTTACAGCATTTATATT
This sequence comes from Anabrus simplex, assembly GCF_040414725.1. Classification (NCBI taxonomy): domain Eukaryota; kingdom Metazoa; phylum Arthropoda; class Insecta; order Orthoptera; family Tettigoniidae; genus Anabrus; species Anabrus simplex. The sequence goes on from NC_090266.1 coordinate 331,490,645, forward strand.
TTCACAAGCTTAACCCAGTTTCCACAAGAAATACAGAACTTTGAATGCATTGCTAGTAACAGTTGTGTACTCGAGATAGGCAAGTCAACCGAATAAGTGGCCGTGCAGTTAGGATCGTGCAGCTGTGAGCATGAATTTGGGAGATAGCGGGTTCGAACCCCACTATCGACAGCCCTGAAGTTCGTTTTCCGTGGTTTCCCATTATCACCCGGTGAATGCTGGGGCTGTATCTTCATTACAGCCACGCCTGCTTTCTTCGCACTCCTAGCCCTTTCCTATTCTGCCGTAGCCACAAGACCTATCTGGATCAGTGCGATGAAAAGCAGATTGCAAAGAGAAAGTAGATAAGTTAAGTCTACTGTATTTCCCAACACTTTTTGATCTTGAATCAGTTTCTAGAAACAACATGGAACTTTGAACGTTTCACAGTAGTTTTGTACTTGCCGGGCTGAGTGGCTCAGACGGTTGAGGCGCTGGCCTTCTGACCCCAACTTGGCAGGTTCGATCCTGGCTCAGTCCGGTGGTATTTGAAGGAGCTCAAATACGTCAGCCCCGTGTCGGTAGATTTACTGGCACGTAAAAGAACTCCTGCAGGACTAAATTCCAAAACCTCGGCATCTCCGAAAACCGTAAAAAGTAGTTAGTGGGACGTAAAACAAATAACATTAATTATTAATTAGTTTTGAACTTGTAGATATCCTTATGCCTAGTAATAGTGTCCATTCAGTTATTTGAGGATAGAAGAACTGGTATGGACTTAGGCAATTGATTAGCAAATATAGTGAAACACCTCGAATCCGAACCTGGATATCCAAAATCCGAATGAGTATTTTTCAACAAATTTATGTGTGAAAAGCACACACAAAAAGCAGAAACATATTTAGTCATAAAACAATTCTATATTCTACATTATAATATTATTTCACATAATTAGCTGAAAAATGAATGAAGAAATACAGTTAGCATACCTAACAAAGCGTAAATATGCCTGCGTACAGTACTTACGTCATCCAGGATTGAGAAGTTGGTTATCGAAATTCTTTAGGTTAATCACTTTGTAAAAACAATGAAATAATAAAAATACACAATATATCACTTAATCTTTCATTTGAATACAATTATTTTCAATTGTTGAAGAGACAAAAACCATCCCGCACAGGCAATTGCGCGTCAGTGTCGCATGAACATGACATCATTTGGCGTGGCTGCTGCGTGTCGTTCCATGAAGTGCAATGCAATGTCAAGAGCAGAGGCAGCATAAGTATAAGTCACACTGTCTGCCAAAATTTTTTCTTCGTCACTGTCACTACCTATATTGAAGTCTTGTTGACTTTGGACTAGACTCACTATTTCATGTTCGCTGCATTCTTCATTAAGATTAACTGCTGCCCACTCCTCAGGACAACCTTCTCCAGCATCCTCACAACCTGCTGCTTACTGAACAAGATGGAGCTCCGTGTTACAGTCTTGTGTTACAGGTGTAAGGGTAGGTGTTTTATTACAAGATATTAGAATCATTCCGTATTAATGGTTTTCACTTTACAAAGGACATTTAATAAGTCCTTCTAATCAATACATACACATCTCCATCATTAGATGGAGTAATAAAAGTCAAACAAGTTTCAACTCGTTTGAGCGATCTTCAGTGAAAAAAGGTTAAAAGTTATTTACATAATGGATGCTATAAAATGTAATACCAATATAAATGGTCTGTTATAAGAAAATGTGTTAAAACATAATAAAGAAAAGAATGAAAAACAGAAGAGAAATGACGGAATTAAAACAATTCAATATATACACATTTTCATCATTAGATGGAGTAATAATCAACTCACTTGAGACATCTACAGCGAAAAATAGGTTCAAGTTATTTACATAATTGATGCCAAAAAATGTGTTAAAACCCAATGAAGAAAAGAATGAAAACAAATGAGACAAAGGCTCAAACAATAGCCTACCTTTGAGAAGCTGAAGAGAGTTACAATAAAAGAAGTTATTTACTAGGTTGCTGAATCATGGCAAAATACAAGTGTGAACTTCCTGTGGAGATCTTGGAAGGAGCTATGGCCTAGCCTCGAGTATGAGAAGACACCTACCCTGTACAAAAATATCCGAGATACTGGCAAAAATGAGTGCAATTGGACTAGACAAAAGAGTGACTGAATGGGTGGCTATATTTCTAGAAAATACAACTCAGAAAATTAGAGTAGGTGAATCTGTATCTGACCCTGTAATAATTAAGAGGGGAATTCCTCAAGGCAGTATTACTGGACCTTTAAGTTTTCTTATATATATATCAATGCTATGAGTAAAGAAGTGGAATCAGCGATACGGCTCTTTGCAGATGATATTTTGTACAAAGTAATAAGTTACAAAGATTGTGAGCAACTGCAAAATGACCTCAATGTTGTGAGATGGGACAGTAAGCAATGGTACGACTATAAACGGGGTTAAAAGTCAGGTTGTGAGTTTCACAAAAAAGAATAGACCTCTCAGTTTTAATTACTGCATTGATGGCGTGAAATTCCTTTTGGGGATCATTGGAAGTACCTAAGTGTTAATATAAGCAAAGATCTTCATTGGGGTAGACACATAAATATGATTGTAAATAAAGGGTACAGATCTCTGTAAATAGTTATAAGGATATTTAGGGGTTGTAGTAAGAATGTAAAGGAGAGGGCATGTAAGTTTCTGGTAAGACCCCAACTAGAGTATGGTTCCAGTGTATGGGACCCTTACCAAGATTACTTGATTCAAGAACAGGAAAAAATCCAAAGAAAACCAGCTCGATTTGTTCTGGGTGATTTCCAACAAAAGAGTAGCGTTACAAAAATGTTGCAAAGTTTGGACTGGGAAGACTTGGGAATAAGGAGATGAGCTGCTCGACTAAGTGGTACGTACAATTTACGAACTTCATCGTATAGATCCGTATTGATACTAAGAACTAAGAACAATGTTGGGTTTTGGTCCACCCAATCAATACAAATCATGTGTTTCTAAGTGGTATGTTCCGAGCTGCCAGTGGAGAGATAGCGTGGAATGAGATCAGTAGACGAATAAGTTTGAGTGGTGTCTTTAAAAGTAGGAAGGATCACAATACGAAGAGAAAGTTAGAATTCAAGACAACAAATTGGGACAAATATTTGTTTATATGAAAGGGGGTTAGGGATTGGAATAACTTACCAAGGAAGATTTTCAATAAATTTCCAATTTCTTTGCAATCATTTAAGAAAAGAGATAGAGAATCTGCCACCTGGGCGACTGCCCTAAATGCAGGTAAGTAGCGATTGATTGATTGATTGATTGATTGATTGATTGATTGATTGATTGATTGTATATAACCACATCTCATATCCTGCCTGCTAAGCTACATTCTGATAGTGAAAATTCCTTCTGCCAATGGGACTCAAACCAGCTAACAACAATGTCAGACCAGAAAGACTTTATGCCTCAACAATAAATGTGCACCAGGAATTCAACTTAACATCTTAACATGTCATTCCTCCTCATTTTCGTCTTCGCCAATACTGTGCAGGGCAGGTAGAATACACTTTCATTTCTCTTGAAGATATAATTTCAAATTTCTATTCATTACTATTATGGGAAGGTTATGTAGCAAACCTACCACTATGATAACAAGCAATGCATAATCCCTTATTTGTCTTCATATCCAAGCATATACCAACCGGCTGCGTTACTCGTGGATAGGCATCATAAAGCCGACGGTTTGCATTATGGAATACGCAGGAATAGCTAGGGTGAAGTGGCATCTGTCACAAAATTGCAACATAGGACAGTAGCATTGTCATCATCATCATCATCATCATCATCATCATCATCATCGGTTTGCCCTTCCAGCGAGCCGGGTAGGGTGTTTGAAAACAGGCGTTTTCCAAAGTTGGCTATTCAAAAAGATTTTGTTGTCCATGAGAGATTCCCAATTCCATCCTCTTCACTCCATATCTTCCCTCAGTTGGTCCATCTATCTTCTTCTTGGTCTTCCAGGTGGTCTTCTACTTGTTATTCTCTTTTTCAAATAAGCACATGGTAACCTTGTGCTATTCATTCATTTAACATGCCTAAACCATTTAAGTCTAGATGACCTAAGTCTTTCCTCCATTAATTCATGCAGACCTAGGTTAGATCAGATCTCGTCATTTTTCACGTGATCAAGTCGTGTCTTTTGGAGGGCAGTTCTAAGAAATTTCAATTCACAGGCTTGAAACCTACTACAATCCTTTGATGTTACTGTGCAGGTTTCCAGAGAATACGTAAGGATGGAAATGAAATATGACTTGTACAGGGTCATTTCTGTTCTTTGTGGGACCTTCTCATCCCATACTAGGCGTCTAACGATACTGTAAAAGTTAGAGCCTTTGGTTACTCTGTTTGTTATTTCTATCTCAGCTCTATTATTACTAGCCATTACGCTTCCTAAATATCTGAATTGGTGTACTACTTCAACTTGGTGGTCCTGTATTTTTATGTTGCATTCTCTATTATGTCTGCTGATTTTCAATACTACTGTTTTTAACGGGTTCAATTTCATTCCATAATCATCAAACTTCTTACACCATGCATTCAGATTATTTTGCACTCCCTCCTCTGTTTCATCCTATATTGCCACATTGTCTGCAAACACCAGAGCCTGAAGATCTTTATTACCTTTTCCTTTTAGTTCCTTTAAAATGGTATGCATAACTGCTATGAATAGAAGAGGTGATAAGGCATTTCCCTGTTTACTCCTTTGGTTGTATTGAACCATTCAGAGTGACCATCTCCAATATTGACACAGCTTTTGCAGTTAGTATATAGCATTTGGATCTTCCCAGTAAGGTACTCCGTTACACCAAGTTTTCTAAGACTTTTCTAAATAGTTGATCTAGGAATATTATCATACGCCCTTTCAAGGTCCATAAACACAATAATTAGGCAGAGGTGCCAACCTTTGAAGTAGATTATCAGTAATCGCCCTCCGCCCCCGAGAAGAATTTCGAGTCAAGACCAAAGCATGCTCCTTCGTGTCGATAATGACACCCCCTTGGCCCTTCCCTCTAGCAATCTATTCGAAAGTATACCATATTACATAATAACATTTGCACATAACCTGTCAGTTCTGTGATAAAACATTAATTGAAGCTTGTTTCTCACGCAGCAGCTGCTTTTCAGTGTAGTTTTTCTTGAAGCATCCTTCCCACTGTGATGGCATTTTCATCCTCTGAACCATAAGCGATTCCGGTGCTGATGTGCTTAATGTAGGCTTTAGTTCTTTCCAGGTACACTTAACACAGCAAATACGACATTACTGAAGGATTTATAATGGAGAAGGGCAGCGCCTGAGCTCCTTCATTCACAATTAATTTTACAGCGCTTGTGGGTAGCAAAGGAAGTCACGATCGAATAAGTATCATTGCCAACTCACAAGCATTGAAACGAGGACAATTTAGGAGAAAGGCTCGAAAGGATTGAAAATTTTTCCTGCTCTTATTTTTACCGTTCAAAATTATTTTTTCGTGATAATGTCTGCTTTTCCGTAATAATTTCCCCTTTGACCGTAATTCCGTAATCGTGAGGAAAAATCCGTAATTATTACGGACAATCCGTAATAGTTGGCACCTCTGATTAGGTCTTTTCCTCTTTCCCAGTGTTTCTCTGCCAACATCCTCAAAGCAAATATCAGATCTGTTGTGCTTCTTCCAGCCCTGAAGCCATGTTGTTCCTCTTCCAAGATAGGCTCTACTATATCCCTTACTCCAACTCTGATGATCTTCTCCATAATTTTAAGCCTGTGTGATAAGAGCATAATGCCTCTGTAATTTTCACTTTTCCTTCTACTTCCTTTCTTAAAGATAGGAAACCATCACCCCTTTTGTCCAATCTTCAAGTATTTTGTTATCCTTCCATACTTTTCTGAGAACTCTATACAGCCACTGTATTCCTGGCAGACCAGCAGCTTTAATCATGTTAGCTGTAACTTCGTCAGCTGTAACTTCATCAGCTCCTGTTGACTTACCACTTCTCATCCTAGGGAGAGCTCGCTCTACTTCTGTCCATGTAATTGGGATATTTTCCTATATTGTTTCCTGTCCTACATCCTTGACAGAGATCTCATTAGGGCCATTTAGGAGCTTGTCAAAATACTGTCCAATTGTATCCGTGATATCTTTCATATTGTGAACTATATTCCCATCTGCTGTCTCCAGAGCTGTAATTGTTTCTTTATCTGATCTTTTACTTTTTAATATTCCATATATCATTTTCATATTCCTTTTACTATCTTCTTCTAGTTTAGTTGTAAATTCTTTCCAACTTTTCCCTTTTTCTTCCCGTACAATTCTCTTGATTTCCAACTTCCTGTATCATATTCTTTTGCCATCTCTTCCTATTTATTGTTGTCTATTCGGTCACTGTTGATTCTTCTGTCAGTCTTAGCCACATCAAGAACTTTTTTGGCTTTGTTCCTTTTCATTATGGCTTCTTTCACTTTATCATTCCACCAAGATGTCCTTTTATCTCTAACTCTTCTGCTTGTTCTCCCACATATTTTATCTGCACTACAAATCAGACTTGCCTTAAAATAATTCCATTCTTCATTACCTTTCTTTGTGTCTGTTATTGGTATTTTAGCTCTGATTTCCTCTTAAAACTGCTGTTTGACTTCCAGATCTTTCAATTTCCAGTCTTTAATTCATGGTTTACTTTAATAATAGGTTTGGTGACTCTTAGGTCTGCAATGAGGAGTCTATGGTCACTATCAAGGCTCTCACTAGGTATCACTTTTACATAACACACAATACTATTGTATTTGCTAAAACCTCAGATGCCGAGGTCGCATACCAGATCCAGCAAGCAGGCTAGCAATGGGGCTTGTATGGAATGTGCCCATTGCCAACCTACCTTCGCTACAGTGAATACTATTCAGTTTCACTAGGACACTTTGCCTTGCTAATCCATATGCTGTACTGCCATAGTCTAACCTGGATAAAATCGTAAGAGCACCGTGCAGTATGCCCCCATGTAGTGCTGCTAATGAACTTCAAAATATTCAGTTTCTTAGCGCGTTTCATTTTTAACTGGCTCACATGTAACTCCCACGATTTCTTATTAAAAAAGAAGAGCAAGAAATCGGTATGTGACAACTATAGGAAGAACGCCCCCCCTGCAAATAAAGCTCAGGATGGAGGGTGAAGAGTGTGCTTTCAGTAGAAGTGAACAACAGAGGTTTTTGTACTAAAAACCGAAAACCATGTTCAGAGAGGTCCACTGTTCCAATCTCCTAATAGTTTTGTGAGCTATAATGCAGAGCAAAATAGTCTACATATAGTGACTGCACTACTGCTGAACCAGCAGAGTGACAATACCATTTATGAGCATTGTGAACAGAGTGACACTGAGAACCGATCCCTGTGGGACTCTATTTTCCTGAACATGATATTGTCAATACGCCCTCCCAACTTGGACACTGACTAAACTGAGGGACAAGGACTTCACAATAAAAACATGCAAGTTACCTCGGAATTTCCATTGATGCAGGACTGAAAGGATGCTGTATCAACATGTGGTGTCGTAGACCTTTCCTAAATCGAAGAAAACAGCTACCAAATGATGTTTCCGGAGAAACGCGCCCTGGACACAACTCTCCTGGAGTACCGAGTGGTTAGTGGTGGAGCGGGCAGCTCGTAAAACCACACTGGAACTCGGACAATAGTCCTGTTTTCTCCAAGCACCACAGAAGTCAGCAATTTACCATCCTCTCAAATGGTTTACACAGAGTGAGACAAATAGGTCTGTAACATCCTGCATACTTACGATCATTTTCAGGCTTAAGGAGAGGTATTACTATTCCCTCACCCTCTATCCAAATTTGGTTGAGCATCCCAAGAAGATACGAAACTATTCTCACTGAGGTGTTTCAACATCTGGTTATGGACATTACCTGGTCCACGAGCCATGTCCCTGCAAAACGCCAAGGCGCAGCGCAGTTTCCATTCAGTCAAGGGCATGTTGTAGTCCTCTGAAGCTTGAATGGCAAAACTAACAAGACACTGTTCTGCATTCCACTTCAGAGCCAGCAAATCAGGATGGTAATTCCTGGAACCAGACACGTCTGCAAAATGACTTGTTAGATTGTTAGCAACTGCGGGCAGATCAGTGATGATACTGTCTGCAATGGAAATTCCTGATTCTGAGGATGAATGGGATAGGAAAGGGCTAGGAGTGGGAAGGAAGCGGCCGTGGCCTTAATTAAGGATCAGCCCCAGCATTTGCCTAGTGTAATAATGGGAAACCACGGAAAACCATCTTCAAGGGCTGCCGACAGTGGGGTTCGAACCCACTATCTCCCAGATGCAAGCTCAGAGCTGCGCGTCCCCAAGTGCATGGCCAACTCGCCCGGTAAAGGTACTATTCACAAGCAATGCAGACCCATGGTGTTCCTCACATAGTGGGAATAATCGCGGGCGCTGGTATTCCCTTGGTGTTCCACACTTAGTGGAACTAATCACAGGACACGTATACTCATGGTGTTGCTCACATAGAGATATTAATCATAGGTAATGTAGACCCATTGTGTATCACATATTATGGCAAAGCCCACAGGCAACCCGAACCTATGGTGTTCCTCACACAATGGTACTACTGCCCTTACGCAATGCAGACCTATGGTTTTACTCGCATAGTGGTATTAATCACAGGTGCCAGCCAAATCCGTGCTGTTTCTCACTTAGTGGCACTAATTACAGGTAACGCAGACCCAGGGTGTTTCTCAAAAAGTGGTACTACTCGTAGGTAACACAGACCCATTCTGAACACAGTGGAACCAACCGGTGGAATACACACGATGGCCATTATCACAAAGCCCCATAGTGTTTCTCGCATAGTGGTACTGCTCCTATGTAACGTAGACCAAGGGTTTTCCTTGCAAGGTGGTACTAGTCACAATTAACATCGACCCATGGTGTTCCACACAAAACCGTACTAATCACAAGTATTCTCGTGATTCTAATGTCATCATCCCTTGACCGCCCCTTTTAGTCGCCTCTCACAACAGGCAGGGGATACTGGTGGTGTATTCTACATCTGTGTCCCCCACCCACAAGGTGTCAACCAGGGTCTTGATCTCTGGATCATCATCTGACTGAGATAGACTGGAGAGTTTGTTTTGAGGAAAATGAAGCCCAAGGCACTTAGTGCACCTGTTGGGAGGTGCACTGTTCTGTGCCACGAGCTTCTTTTCCGCATGTACTACACACAGATTCATCTGAACGAGATACCATGTGTCCGAACCTTAGACATTGATAGCACCGCATTGGAGGCGGATTACACAGCTTCACATCGCAACAATAGGTTGTTATCTTGACTTTCTCTGGTAACACTGACACCTTGAAGGAGATGATGAAAGCACTGGTGGCAAAGTCTTCAGTGTTAGCTGCGTGTAATGTGGCGGACATGTCGCACCACGGTTCTTTATGTCTTTTCATCAGCTCACTGTCAGCGTTCAGCATCAAGTTGAGGTGGAAGATGATGCCACGAACCAGATTCAAGTTTTTTTTCCCCCCTCTTCCACCTTGACGGGAATTTTAGCACAAAGTGGTAATACTTGAGCAACCGATCTGCTTGGAGTGCAGTGCTTGTCTTGAGGAGCAAACTAACGCTACACATTTCTTCCTGATCAAGTTCACCGTTTACACCTTGGATGTGTTTACTGAACAGAATCCATTTAATCAGCTTGAAGCCTTGTCCATCTGTTCTGGTAGCAACCAGGAACCTCAGGATGCTGCATGCCAAACTCTCACGCTGCGCTAGTTCCCTGGGCGTTGCCCCCACAGAGGGAAATGCATATGACATAATTGTTTATAGGGAAATAAATAACATTGAGGATTGTTCAGAATTACTAAGGGACCTTGAAAATATCCAACAATGGGTTGAAGAAAATAATATGAAGGTTAATGGAGGCAAATCAACTGTTACAACTCTTACAAACAGGAGCTTTAAAACTGAATTTGAATATACTTTGGATGAGGTAGTTATCCCAAAAGATGGCAAGTGCAAATACTTAGGTGTGAGATTTGAAAGTAATTTGCACTGGAAGGGTCATGTTGATGACGTCGTTGGGAAAGCATACAGATCGTTACATGTCATAATGAGGCTACTTAAAGGATGCAATCAAGAATTTTAAAAAAAAGTTACTTAAGTATGGTTCGTCCATTACTGGAATATGCAAACAGTGTTTGGGATCCTCACCAAGAATACCTAATAAAAGAAATAGTGTGCAAAGGAAAGCAGCAAGATTTGTAACAGGGGATTTGAGGAGAAAGAGTAGTGTATCAGAAATGTTAAAGGAACTTTGGTGGGAAACTTTAAGTAAGAGAAGGGAGAAAACTAGACTTATAGGATTATATAGAGCCTACATAAGAGAAGCAGCATGGGGAGATATCCGTGAGAGGCTTCAGTTGGAAAATAATTATATTGGCAGAACTGACCACAAATATAAAATTAGAAGGAATTTTACCAGAAGCGATTGGGGTAAATTTTCATTCATTGGGAAGGGTGTGAAGGAGTGGAACAGTTTACCAGGGGTAGTGTTTGATCCTTTTCCAAAATCTGTACAGATATTCAAGAAGAGAATAAACAGCAACACAGAAAATAAATGAAGTGTTAGAGGGCATTCGACCAGTGCAGGTTATTGTAAATTTTAAAAAAATGTGTGTGAATAAATTAATTCCATCCCCTGGTCTAAGGAGTTTGGACAGCTAAAGTAGGGGACTGCCTGTAGGGGTGAAGTACAGTGGGGACTTCGAGGGCCCTGGGACCACTACGGTAGCTGTGAAGGCCCTTCAGGAACTCTGAAAGGTGGTGGCAAATGGGGCTCTCAGAATGGGTTAAAAAAAAAAAAAAAAAAAAAAAATAATAATAATAATAATAATAAGAAGAAGAAGTAAATCTGGGGTGGGGGGCCTCAACCCCGACACGGCGCGTCCCATATGGCTGATAGGGGATGTTCCTGTAGATACGCAGGACAGGTGTGAATAAGGCCAAGCCAAATAAGCACCCGCGGATCAACTGAGGCAAAAAGGACTGCAGTCAACGGTCTCGACGGCGGAAGAGGATATTTCCCAACGGCTGAGAGAGCGGAAGAACTGGCTCTTCGGCTTACAACCGAAGTTCTAACCACGGACTCCTAATCAATTGTAAATGATAATTTAGCCGGAAGACATCAAGAGGCACCTCTCGATCTTAACCATCGAGTTATAACCTTGTGATCATACCAGTATGATCACCCCCTGGATGTATCTTCAACTTGCAACATTGGCATGATGGACAACATGTTATCACAGCAACTACCCCAGGCTCTGGACACACCTAGTCCGGTTTCTCCCGATCATCGGATTCTGGGGGATCGAGAACATCATGCAGAGAAGAGTCGGAGCTTCTCAAAATCTCTTCGTCCCAAGAAAAATACCTTCTTAGGTACAATTAATGTTAACACCCTACTGAAAACAGGCAAGCTTAAACAGCTAACGGACACCCTGGATAAGTTCGATATTCAAATCATAGCACTCCAGGAAACACGCTACCAGGATGAAAACCATTTTGACTCTGAAGAGTACAGGATATTTAAGGGTAAACCTGCCATAAGAATCCATGGGAAATTAACACAACTTGGAACAGCTTTTGCGGTACGAAAAACTATCATCAGTTCTGTACTTGACTTTACATCCGCATCTGAAAGAATCTCAGTACTTACTGTGAAATCTGGCAATAAAGCTTACTCCTTGGTCAATGCCCACGCTCCCACAAACACTGACAATAAGAAAAACCCAGAGAAAGTGGAAGCCTTCTGGGAACTCTTAGAAGAAACCACTAGCAAGATTCCAAAGCATCACGTGAAAATCTTAGTAAGTGATTTTAACGCACAGGTTGGCAGAGAGAGGAAACACAAATGGATTGTTGGTCATCACTCGGCACATTGGAGAACGAATAAGAACGGAGAACATCTTATAGACTTCTGTAAAACCTTTGTCTTAAAACTAATGTCTACGCATTTTGCGAGACCCCCACATAAGAAAACGTGGAAATCACCAAACCCGTTATTGGGCAAATTCCAGATCGATCACGTCGCAATCTCCAGAAAGAATATGTGTGAGATCCAAAATGTTAGAGTACGGAAGGGGGTTGTCGACTCGGACCACTACCTAACACAAATCAAAGTGAGATTCCAACCCAACAGATGCAGACCTAAACACAAAAAATCTCTAAGAGTTGATCCAGAATGTCTTCGACAGAACGCCACAACCTTTCTACAAGACATACGAGAGCAGGACCCCAAGGACTGGCCAGGCCTTCGTAAAACACTTCAGACATCAGCCATGAAATTAGGACAGCCTCCAAGGAAATGCAAACATAGGTGGTGGAACACGACCTGTGATAAAGCCATTGATGAACGGATGAAAGCATGGAATCAGTGGAATGGACATCAAACAACTAAGAGATGGGAGACATTCCTAAAAGTTCAGAAAATCTCCTCAAAAATAATCCGCAGGGAGAAACGAGCCTATGACAAAAATAGACTCATAGAAATCGAACAAGATTTTCCTTAGAAACAACTCCAGGAATTTCTACAAGACCTTCCGTGCGAATTTATCTAGTTATCAACCACCATCTTTATGTTTCCGTCGAGCAAATGGAACATTAGAAACGAACACCAAAGAGAACTCCACCATTCTAGCCGACTATTTCCGAGACCACCTCAATTGTGATCCTAAAAAGGAAAGACTGAACTTTGAAAAGCCCATGCCCAACCCCGATTCACAGCCACCGACAATAGAGGAAACAGCAGAGATCATACGATCACTTAAAAATAATAAAGCTCCTGGAGAGGACGGCATCACTGCGGAGATGTGTAAACTTGGAGATGATCTTGTAAGCAAAATTCATGCAATCCTAGTAGAAATATGGGAAACGGAAATGATTCCACAGGATTGGAAGTGTGCATTAATACACCCATTGCACAAGAAAGGTGACAAGGCAGATCCAAACAACTATACAGGCATATCTCTACTGCCAATCGCATACAAAATTCTTTCCAAAGCTCTCTTGAACCGGTTAGAAAAACAGACAGATCACCTGATTGGCGAGTACCAAGCGGGTTTCAGGAAAGGTCGATCATGTGCAGAACAAATATGGAACTTGAAGACGATATTAGGGATTCGCCGAAATGCCAGCACGATCGTCACCTTTGTGGATTTTAAGAAGGCGTATGACTCTGTGGACAGACAGACAGTATTTGATACTCTAGAAGAACTCAGAGTGGACAAGAAGACCAGAGCACTTATCCAGCAGACCCTCACAAACACGACTTCTAAAGTGAAATTCCTTGGAGAAATCTCTGAGCCTTTTGAAATATGTACGGGCGTTCGTCAAGGTGACAGCACCTCCCTTATTCTGTTTAACTTAGTTCTAGACAAAGTTATTAGAGAGTGGGAAAAGGATATCAAGGGTGTGAACATACGAAATTTGGGAAGCAAGGTCAATGTGAAATGTTTAGCATTTGCTGATGATCTCGCAATCATTACTAAGACCAAGGATGAAACAAGGTATGCCATACAGAGACTACACAATATAGCATCGAAGGCAGGCCTCCAGATATCCTACGAGAAAACCAAGTACATCGAAAATCTACGTCAAAATAGCAAAAGAACGCCACTAGAGATGGAAAACGGCACAATTTCACAGGTGCCCTCCTTGAAATACCTTGGAGAAGTTATACTACCATCAGGATTAGACAGTAGTGTCAATGTAGAAAGAAACAACAAACTACATAAGTCATACAGACTGACGTGGAATTACTACAACAAAAGAGTCATATCGCGTAATGCAAAATTACGACATTACAAGACAGTTGTATTGCCCGAAGCTTTATATGCCTCAGAAACCATATGCTTAGGTGGTCACTCTAAAATTACAGAAATTGAAAAGCAGGAGCGGAAAATTCTCAGGAAAATTTATGGTCCTACGAGAGAAAATGGAATGTGGATTAAGAGGAGAACAGCGGACCTCTACTCCTTCACCGACAGGTTTACTGATGCCGTACAGAAAAGGCGCCTTAATTTCTATGGCCATATCTACAGAATGAACAGCAACAGACTAACTAAAAGATTATTCAAAGTAATCGACTCAAGATCAAAATAAAATGGCTAGAAGAAACTAAGGCGGACCTCCAAGAAATAAATATCACACAGGACATCATGGAAAATCGTGGAGCTTTTAGAATAAAAGTAGCCAGTCATAAATTTAGGGAGAAACCAAAAAAGACAACTGGTAGGAAGTGGTCGACAGAACGCAAGATGCAACACAATGCATTCATGAAGAGATTTTGGGAGGATAAGAAGACACAAACCATCAAACCAACTAACAAGTTCAAACGCGCTCTATGAATGGGCATAACGAAGAAAGAAGAAATAAGTAAGTAAATAAATGCAATGTAAAGTTTAATCTTATACTAGTTTATAGTATCATTTGAAGTAATTCCACATACTGTATATCAGTTGATTATATTTCCAAGTAGTACAGGAGATATTATAAGTAGAATTTTGTAAACAATATAAATTTATTAAGGATGAGCTGTGTGTTTAATAGAAAAAATTGTTAGCGTAAATGGTATAATATTTTATTATAGGAAAATTTTCTTCTCTTGTTAATTTCATATTTAGTGCTTGACAATAATGTATTTTAGTGCAGCATTTGCCACCGAGGTAGACACCTCATTTGCAAATAAAGAGATTTTGAATTTAATACCTTGCGACTCTTACTACAGGGTAAGTTTTAAAGGGCACACAGTATAATATTCACCCTCACAAAACAGCAGAACCGAGCTCGATAGCTGCAGTCACTTAAGTGCGGCCAGTATCCAGTATTCAGGAGATAGTAGGTTCGAACCCCACTGTCGGCAGCCCTGAAAATGGTTTTCCGTGGTTTCCCATTTTCACACCAGGCAAATGCTGGGGCTGTACCTTAACTAAGGCCACGGCTGCTTCCTTCCCACTCCTAGCCCTTCCCTGTCCCATCGTCGCCATAAGACCTATCTGTGTCGGTGCGACGTAAAGCAACTAGCAAAAAAAAAATTTAAAAAATAAAAAAATAAAAATAAAAGAAATTTAAAAAAACAGCAGAACTCAAAGATGCAATTCATCTGAACCTCTAATAATTTTAGAGGTTAATTTTAAAAATTCCTCCTCCTAAAAACTCTCATACTCGAACCCACAATATTGCACTCATTTACCGGGTGTGATATTTGTAGCAAGAAGTGCATCATTGCCTGAAGCAGCTCGAGGGATTTTTTTTCATGAATGATATGTTGGAACTCATTGTAAACTGTACAAACCTTGAAACTGAACGAGAGAGGGGAAATTATACTTGCAAATGAATCATAATGATTTTAGTCCAATACGGATCAATCAAAAATGAAATTTATAACCTGACGATTTATGGATTGTCACGAAGAGGATAATTATTTCCAGTAGCGTAATTATTTTGGAAGGACCCCTCTCCACCACAACAGGATATACTGCAGGAATATTACGTAGTTAGCAGAATCTGAGCCTGTCAGCTGAATCAAGATAAGGTGTTTAAGAAATATTATTCCTGTGCGTGACAAGCTTTTACTTTTATAACATACATATGCTGTGAAGCTAATCAGTATTTTATATACACATTTATTTTTTGGTAACATATCATGCTACTGACTTCATACAACCTAATACGTATATCAATATCTGATACATAAAAGTGAGTAATTTGGTTACTAAAGCAAGTACAATCATAGTTGTCAGGAAGTACCCCACGCCACCTCTCACACTGGAACGAGCGCAACCTGTCTAGGGTTAAATAACAAGTTTGCTGAGGGAAATCTATCCGACTTTTAAAAGGTGTTTAATAATGAAAAGTTTCCAGCTTCCTTAAAATGAGGGAACAAACATTTCCAAGAATAAGGGTGATAAAATTACGTTCACGGACCACTAATGAGCACCTTCATTCCAATCTGAGGCTGGTTGTGTCAGATCTATCTCCAGGCATTTCAAGAATGCCACTTCAAATGAAGGGTAAGTTTATTCAAAGTAACTGAGTACTGGTTGCTTTCCTCAGTTTGTTTTGTATTGTGCGTCATGTTATTGCTCGTATTGCCAAATGCCCGTGAGGTAGGTAGGTAGTTTGGTTGGTTGGTTGACAATTTCCCTTGAAAACTTTAATAAAGAGTGGAACATCCTCCATGCAATAGGTGGAAATAACAGCTACAATGAAGAATTTGTGAATAAAATAATCTCCAAAGTTAAACAGGAAGCAAAGTCAAGCTCAGTTAGAGGCAAAATCTAAAAACGATTTCTCAACATTCACTCCTAACAATATTACCCATCTTATCCCTAACTTATTTAAGAACAATAATCTAAAAATAGCATTGAAAACATCCAATAATAATTACTCCATTTTTCACAATTCTAAATCAATCAAAATGCCTAACAAATACGAACTATTCAGGTATTTATAGATTAAATTGTTCCTATTGCAAATCCAGTTATATAGCAGAAACGAGTAGATGTTTTAATACTCACTACCTTGAGCATACTAACACATTAAAACACAACTGTTTCTCTGCTATGGGACAACACATGGCTGATTTTGAACATAATTAATATAACATCGAACAGGATCTAAAGATTTTATTACGTAAAAAGGTACCTTGCTTAATATTGTCAAGAAATGCTTCACATAGAAGCTATTACATCTAGAGTGTTCATCAGCCGGTAACAGCTAGTTTCAAACACGGTCGCCAACCTGATGGCAAGAAACACCCATGAGGTTTATAACATGAAAGAAACACCCTACAGTCATGTACAGGGTCAGTTATGCCTTGAGACTAATTTTCAATGCCTTACAAATGTGGTCTATCCACTCAAACTTGGGCATATCTTGGCATGATATCATGCCCATCTATATCTACCAACAGGACGAAATGGCTATCTTAACGCAATTTGTAAAGAAGTGTCACTTAAGCACTTATTTGATCTGGGCTATTCAATTAACCTCATGGCTACTGCAGCATTGCTATGTACAAACATTCAAGAGGAATATCCGTATGTCTGCAGAATGGTTTTAAGAAAAAGGATTACTAAACATACAAAGTACACACACACACACTCTCTCTCTCTCTCTCTCTCTCTCTCTCCGTCTCTCTCTCTCTCTCAGCTTTTCTCTTTTTTATCCAGCAGAAATTGCTTGAATCTAAGCAATGCTGTGGTGATAACAGTCTACGGCAAATTGTAGAGTAGTGAAAAACAAGCTTAGTTGTGATGAAGTGGACATCATTTCTGTACTGTAGGGAATGACAACAAACTATGCTGCTTTTGCACGACCCGTCCAAACACTTCATAGTCCACTTTTACAATGTCAGACCCCTGGATTATTGCTCTATATAATGAATTTCTTCATGGTATTTGATTTTAAAATTAGTTAGACTAATTTTGGTTTACAAACTGACAAGAATTCCCGAACACATCTTCTGCTTCCTCTTGTGACACCTTATTGAAATTTTATTTCTAATGTATTTAACATCTGTTCTTACTGTATTATTCCATGCTGTAAGAATAAAAATAACCTCAGCAGGATTTTCCAAGCATGTATAATGTATGTTAATGCATGAATTCATACTACAAATTCCTCGGCGAGCTGAGGAATACCCTCAAGATGACTGTATACACATCATCATCTCATTCCTAGTCACACACTACCGTTCAGGTAGTGATGTGGAGCCTTGTTTTTTTTTTGTTTTTTTTTTTTTGCTAGGGGCTTTACGTCGCACCGACACAGATAGGTCTTATGGCGACGATGGGATAGGAAAGGCCTAGGAGTTGGAAGGAAGCGGCCGTGGCCTTAATTAAGGTACAGCCCCAGCATTTGCCTGGTATGAAAATGGGAAACCACGGAAAACCATTTTCAGGGCTGCCGATAGTGGGATTCGAACCTACTATCTCCCGGATGCAAGCTCCCAGCCACACGCCTCTACGCACACGGCCAACTCGCCCGGTGAGCCTTGGTTTAAGCAATGTAACTTTTAGGTTCTGTGATTTCTCTCTGTTCTGCTTCGCAGTCAATTGAAGTAAGTAAATTCAATAGTTTTTTCTCGAGTGATTGCTAGGGTACATGTTAGTGAATTTCTGGCATTCTTTGTATTATCATGCAGGACTAACTTTGCAATCTACCTCGCTTGCATTTTTCAGATGTCATGGGGATGTTCGATTGTGTTTCCCTCAGAATCGTCTTCATCATTTTAATCACTGCAATTCGGTTTTTCTAAATTTATACTCCTACATTTTTGAACTGAAACTTTCCTTCTCATCAGTCGCAACCTACGATGTGCAGTTGTGCCCTTGCAGGATGTTGTCACCTTA
This sequence comes from Anabrus simplex, assembly GCF_040414725.1. Classification (NCBI taxonomy): domain Eukaryota; kingdom Metazoa; phylum Arthropoda; class Insecta; order Orthoptera; family Tettigoniidae; genus Anabrus; species Anabrus simplex. The sequence goes on from NC_090266.1 coordinate 331,509,088, forward strand.
TTTATCCTTACAGGATTGGATACAGTTTTTTGAATCCACTACCTCTTCTGGTTTACGGCCATTTCTAAATTTATATATACCTTTCTCTTGTAATATTTCTTGCTGACTGCCCTTTCAGCATGAAATTAGCTCCTGAATGTTGAGGCAGATATATCCAATTAGGATTCATTCTGTTATGGCTCCCCATTTTTGTTGGTTTAAGGTAATCAAGTGAAATAAACATTCTTGCTATGTTAATGAATTACTCGTTTCCTGTTCAATCAAACAATCAATCAATCAATCAATCAATCAATACTGATCTGCATTTAGGGCAGTCGCCCAGGTGGCAGATTCCCTATCTGTTGCTTTCCTAGCCTTTTCTTAAATGATTTCAAAGAAATTGGAAATTTATAGAACATCTCCCTTGGTAAGTTATTCCAATCCCTATCTCCCCTTCCTATAAATGAATATTTGCCCCAGTTTGTCCTCTTGAATTCCAACTTTATCTTCATATTGTGATCTTTCCTACTTTTATAAACGCCATTCAAACTTATTCGTCTACTAATGTCATTCCACGCCATCTCTCCGCTGACAGCTCGGAACATACCACTTAATGTAGGATGTTAAAAGGTTTGTTTTGTCACCTATTCAATACATATAAATTTTACAATTTAGGAATTTATTATTGATTCCACTTGAGACATGTTTCGCCCTTCATTGAGGGCATCATCAGTCAAATTATCTCCTCAAGGCAAAAATCAGGTACCTGGTTAGTAGTTGACATGCACAAATCAATACATATTATTAATACACATTACAAAAATTAAGTATGAGAAACAGTTGTACAATAGTGATGGTTGAACATATAGGTTTATAGAATAAGAAGTCAGCACCAATGCGTAAAATTAAAATTGTAGAGTTCAGCAGTGGTGCTCTGGAGAACAGCTGACGCAGTCATAGGAAAATATAAAGTTTTAAAAATATTTACATTATAACAATCAAGGGAGAAAGGGTGTAGTGCTCAGTGTCAATGTTTGTAACCAAAAATGAATGTCAATGGTTGGTAACTATACAGTATTTACATTGTCCAATAGAACAGTTGAGAATTTTACAATTTATTAGTTGGTGTGTAAGAAAGGTTTATGGTAAGTAATGAAGCGTAAATGTTATGTAAATACTATTAACATCTCAATTACAGATAACTTCCACTTCATACAATAAAACTTTCAACAACACGCCAGAACCCAGCGCACATCGGCACGAATATGGCGTGCCACTACGGCTCCTCTTCGCAGTCAGAATGAGAAGATGCCTCATCCCAGCTACAACACTCTGACTCTGCAGTTACCGTATACATTCTAATCTCTCCACTGCAGTTCACAACACAAGCAACTCTATTCTATTTAACCAGACCAGCAACAAAAAACAATAACTTCATCCCGAGGTCCATCATACTTTTTCCACGGAATAATATCAATTTATAATATCAATATAATGGTCCGTTATTGGTATTATAAATTTACTCATTCGGGACAAATATTTTTCGGTTCCCTATGGGAATCAACATCTACATCATAATATCAATTTAGTCTCACCGGCATCTCACACCGATGTCTTCACATAACATTCGAAGCTACAGAAGTCAACTAAAAGAATAAGCGAAAGTTTCAACCCGCAACATATTCCTAATAAGCAATTACCTACAAATAACTGTCATCATTGTTGCCATTCAAACGCACTGAATACTCATGAGTCTCCATCCACACTGACCAGTCTCCGTACCAATCTCGGTGCTGCAACCAGACAACTTTCAGCTTGATGCATATAAAACCTCATTTGGCGATGGAATATTTCCCTACCCCCGGTGATTTTAACTAAGATAAACCACTCTGCATATTTCTGAAATGCCAATGCTACATTCTTCTTCCAACCTTTAAAACAACAGGATGCACTTGGTACTAGATTTTTTTTTATCCTTGCTCACCAAGCTGCTCTTGTGTAAATATGTACATAAATAGTAAAATTCTCAACTGTTCAATTGGACAATGTAAATACTGTATAGTTACCAACCATTGACATTAATTTTTGGCTACAAACATTGATTTACAAGTAACAACTCTCATTATTGTTCCGTATTGAAGATGACGTTAGGCAAAGATATCAAGGATAATTTAATAAAAAACCACCTATTCAATTTGGTCAGGTACATGTTTCACCCAAAATAACGGGTGAAACATGTACCTGACCAAATAAATCTACATAAAATCATGTAGATAATAACAACATTAAACGTGGAAAGTACTGAATAGGTGGTTTTTTATTAAATTATCCTTGATATCTTTGCCTACAAACATTGATGCTGAGCACTACAACCTTTCTCCCCTGATTGTTATAATGTAACTATTTTTAAAACCTTATTCTCAACTGTTCAATTGGACAATGTAAATACTGTATAGTTACCAACCATTGACATTAATTTTTGGTTACAAACATTGACGCCGAGCACTACACCCTTTCTCCCTTGATTGTTATAATGTAAATATTTTTAAAACTTTGTATTTTCCTATGACTGCGTCAACTGTTGTCCAGAGCACCACTGCCAAACTCTACCATTTTAATTGTACGCATTGGTGCTAACTTCTTATTCTATAAACATATATGTTCAACCATCACTATTGTACAACTGTTTCTCATACTTAATTTTTGTAATGTATATTAATAATATGTATTAATTTGTGCATGTCAAATACTAACCAGGTACCTGATTTTTGCCTTGAGGAGATAATTTGACTGATGATGCCCTCAATGAAGGGCGAAACATGTCTCAAGTGGAATCAATAATAAATTCCTAAACTGTACAATTGATATGTATTGAATAGGTGACAAAACAAACCTTTTAACATCCTACATTCAGTATCTTCAATATGGATAACAATGATTTTTATCACTTGCAACATACCACTTAGTCGAGCAGTTCTTCTTCTTTCTCTCAATTCTTCCCAACCCAAATATTGCAACATTTTTGTAACGCTACTCTTTTGTCGGAAATCACCCAGAACAAATCGAGCTGCTTTTCTTTGGATTTTTTTCCAGTTCTTGAATCAGGTAATCCTGGTGAGGGTCCCATACACTGGAACCATACTCTAGTTGGTGTCTTACCAGAGACTTATATGCCCTCTCCTTTACATCCTTACGACAACCCCTAAACACCCTCATAACCATGTGCAGAGATCTGTACCCTTTATTTACAATCCCATTGATGTGATTACCCCAATGAAGATCTTTCCTTATATTAACACCTAGATACTTACAATGATCCCCAAAAGGAACTTTCACCCCATCAATGCAGTAATTAAAACTGAGAGGACTTTTCCTATTTGTGAAACTCACAACCTGACTTTTAACCCCGTTTATCAACATACCATTGCCTGCTGTCCATCTCACAACATTTTCGAGGTCACGTTGCAGTTGCTCACAATCTTGTAACTTATTTATCACTCTATAGAGAATAACATCATCCGCAAAAAGCCTTACCTCCGATTCCACTCCTTTACTCGTATCATTTATATATATAAGAAAACATAAAGGTCCGATAATACTGCCTTGAGGAATTCCCCTCTTAATTATTACAGGGTCAGGTGAACTTGATCATACGGAGCTTGTGTGCCGATACAGGTTGTACTCCCATGTGTATTATTTCAGGTGGGGATTTAGAAGCTTTTCTCTTCAAGCCTTTCAATTTGGTTTATCAGCCTATCTTTATTATAGTCTGGTATTGGTCTCATTTACCTCCCATCTTTAAATTTATCATCATCATTACTGTACTATTTTTTTTATTAATGATATTCAACCCCAGTATCTTTATTAATATTTATGTTCATTTATTTATTTATTACTTATTTATTTATTGCAAAACTTAATAAAAACAAGGGAAGTGTGAGAAAATAAATATACATTGACCTACATGTGCAATGTTATCCATTTTGCACTTACTCATCCAGACCTATGGCCCTTTGCTTTCTTACCCTAAACCTACCGCCCTGTTACAGTTGAGTATCTAAAAATGCTGTTATCCAGTGAATACTTGCTTACAGGAGCAATGTGCTCATCCCACTCCACATTGCATCACTATAAAGATTTACACCCTCAGCTTTCTTAAAAGCTACTTTCCAGGCCATAGAAATGGTGGTGAATGTTACAAAGAAGATTCAGGTCTCAGGGAATAAAGAGGACATTACAGCATTGTATATTAACTGCTATATAACCAGTTCTGCTGTTGCTGCTGCTAATGGTGATCCAGAAACTAAGAAGAGTAGTTAATAAAAAGTCACTAAGCCATAACATTTGACTATGCATCTTCCAGCAGTCTATCATAATACTGAAGAGAGAGAGAGAGAGAGAGAGAGAGGGGGGGGGAGAGAGAGAGAAAAGACTGTTGGGAACGCAAAAGAAGAGATGGAAAAATCAAGAAAGATGCCCCAAGGATACTAGAAAAAGAGTTTCAACCCAATTCACGACACCACTAGATTGCCACTTCCTATACTCACCAACAGTGAGCACTGGAGTTTAGCTTGCAATCGCTTATAATGTTAGGCCAAATATAGCAGAGTCCTGCTTAAAGTTCAGCCCAAAAGGCAACAAAAAATGTATGCAGTGAAGGCAAACACAGGCAAACACAGGCAACAACAACAACAACAATTTGCTCCTGAAAAAAGGAAATACACAGGAGTACAAAGTGACAGCTCCCGAAACATACTAGATTTTCTCCAGAGTAATTACAGCTGCCAATGAACAGAGACAGAATAAATGTTACCGCTAATATTCCATAAACATCACACAGCAGAACAGTCACAAATGATATTACACAAGCTTCCTTTTGCAATGGCATATATCTATATAAATTTGTCCTCTATACTTCTCTTTCAATATTTAGAACTCAAAACATATTTAATGTAATTATTTTCCTCTTTCAAGGTCTACACAGCTCTGAATAAGCAAACTGTAATTTGCAGACAACAGCTGCCTCGGTACTTGCCCAGGTATTTCAGTACACAAGACAATTATTCAGATTTAACATTCAATTATCCAGATCTACCTCAAACTCCAACCCATCAGAGATCTGCAATTGAATTTGTTTTCCTTATTAGTACCTTTTCTTCTTTGAGGAACAGAAATTACAACAAAAGCAACCAGACAGTGTAAAATAATTACAAATTTCCAAACATGCCAAATCACAAATATCTGAGGGGGAGCATGCATTCTAAGAGATCGACAGTCTAGTCAACATGCTGCAACAAGAAAGAAAGAAATATATATATGAAAAAATGCACTTACCTCTTTGGCACTGGATTAATATCAAGTCTATGAGATATCTTCTGGGGCAGGTTTAGTTTATATTCCATACATTAATTTCACAAGAGCTGCTTAAAAATTTACAAATAATTTAAAAGGAACAAAAATAATAATTGTCAAGAAGAACGCAAAAAGGAATTTCCCCCCCCCCAGATAAAACGTATCAAGTCCATACTAACTGCTACATTTTGCTATGCTGAAAGAAAAAATTATTATGTATTTTGAAGAAAATTCAACTTTCTGCACTTGATAGGGTTTCTTAATTAGTTGGCTTCTCCTTCCTTAGAGAGAATAGGAACTTCTCTCCTTGATTATTTCATCCCTTTAATATAAAATTTCTCCTAATAAATCAGCTATTGTTTCAGACAGTTTCGACTAAATATCAACAGAGATCAACCAGGCCACACCCAATTTCAGGAAAATCCAATGCAAAAGCCTGCATTTCTCTGAACTTCATATTTTGTTCCAAATAAGACCACCACTTCATGCAAAGCCAGTCAGATCTCTGTATGCACACATTTTCAGGTTATATCTCAGGATCACAGCTAATTCTTCCATTCTGCAACCATTTTCGTATTAGTGATTAATACATTCTCATAACAAAAACTATATTTGGTTCCTTTCTGTTATTCAGAATACTTTAGTTATTACTTATAGTTACGATATACTACAGATGATAGGTCTTCTTAAACACTAGTAATCCAAAGTGAGGTTCATACACAAATATACACTGACTGAGCAAATGTCATAGGATAGCAGAGCACTGATGCGCAGGTGTGTTGTCTGCGCACCACACACCCCCTGTGCCAGCCGCAGTTGTATAGGAGACCTTGTGAGCAGTGGCTGTGCATGTGACAGGTGTAACATGGAACGTGGACATGAGCTGACACTGGTTCGAACGGGGTATGGTGGTCGGTGCCCGACGGATGGGAAGTGCGATTTTGGATGTGGTGCGGGAATTCGGTTTCACATGATCAACCGTGTCCAGGGTGTATCGTGAATGGTTGAATGCGGGTGTCACCGTCCACAACAGACGAATGACCGGCCGTCCAGCCACCCTCGATGACCGTGACCAGTGACATCCGAGACGGATTGTCAACAGTGACAGACAGGCAACCGTGCAACAAATCATGGCTCAATTCAACACAGGCCGTGCTAGACACGTCTCCCAGTGGACAATCCATAGGAACATGGGTTCTATGAGGTATGGGAGCCGGCGCCGCACACGGGTGCCACTGTTAACCCAACGTCATCGGGCACGGCGCGCATTTGTCGCCAGTCACCCGGGATGGTCACTGGAACAATGGCGTAACGTGATATGGTTGGACGAATCACGATTTCAACTGCACCATGCCGATGGGAGGTGCCATGTATGGTGCAGACCACATGAAGCTATGGATCCCGCCTGCCTCGAAGGTGTGGTCCAGGGCGCTGGTGTCTCTGTTATGGTCTGGGGTGCATTTTCCTGGTATGGAATGGGCCCCCTAGTTGTTCTGGAAGAGACTTTGAATGGTACGCGGTATGTTGAGCTGCTCGGAGACCATCTCCACCCATTTTTGGCCTTCCAACACCCAGACGGTTCTGCGGTGTTTCAAGATAACGTGCCGCCACATCACTCCCACGTCACCCGGGAATGGTTCCAAGAACATGCAGCGGAGGTCCAACGACTGCCATGGCCACCCAGGAGCCCCGATATGAACCCTATTGAGCATATCTGGGATGTCCTGGAAAGCAGGCTCCGTGCCATGGATCCTGCATCCACGAACAGACCAGCATTGGCGGGCGCTCTGCAAGCGATTTGGTGTCAGTTGCGTCCAGAGGACTACCAGGGACTTGTCGACTCACTTCCATGGCAGCTCACTGCAGTTCGCAGGGCCAGAGGAAGCCCCACACGCTATTAGGTGACTATCCCATGACATTTGCTAAGTTAGTGTACATGACTTAAACCACCACCACTTAAGAAGGCAGCACTTCCAAATTTATGCTTTCAAAAATACAGTCTGTTGCTATTTCCATCTAAGACCAAATTCTAGAAGACCTACATACTGGTCTTATGATCATCAACCTACTAATGTTTGCCCATTTAATACCAGCCTGAAAGAGTCTCAGATTCCTTCTCCAGCAAAGAATATTTATTCAAAAATACATTAGTTAACCAACAGTGAAAGACAACAAAGGAACCTAAATTCTAAATTTATAAACAGTGACAAAGTATAAATGAAAAAATTTGAGACACCTTGATTCTTTTATTAATGAAGGTCCTGACAATGACATGAAAGTGCCAAGGTTTTGCGCAGTAAAGGAATTTAACATTATGAAGTGTGAACTTTAACTCAATTGTTCAATTTATTGCTCCAAATTTTTATCTTTCTCAGTTAAAATTGTATTCTTACTCAAATATTTCCTTTCTGTATATTTTGTATGCAAAGTTTTTGTGGGTACAAGCCTAGTAGCAAAGGTTATGGTAGAGGATGCTGAGCGAGTCAATCATCATGCTTGTTGTCATTTTCTCGTATTTACTAGTCTAAGTTACAAATGAAGAATAAGCACGTATTTTCTCATCAAATTAATGGCTATGAACGAATCATAAGCATAAACTTCAATTAAGTTCGGGGGGGGGGGGGGGGAACGATTGCACGTGCCTGTTTTCTCGAACTACTTGATTCTTCAAAATATGTCATGGTTTTGTGATGTGAGAATTAAGATCACATACTCTAGGGTAAAAAATTTCAACTCACCGTAAGAACCCTCCAGTTCTTGTTATTTATTAGGCAGGACAGTCGCGATATTTAAAATTATGTATATTTTAAATTAAAAAAAACAAAACATAGGTACCCATTATACTCAAAATGACACATTATAAAGCAATTTATGCTTTAAATAATGGAAAACAATGTCTTCAAAAGCTACACTGTTCAGACTTTGCGCTCTTTTAAGTCCCCTTGTGCACTTATTAATGCTGAACAAATGTGTGGCATTCTTCTGGTTAGATTTTCCATTGTTGTGCGGTTATAGCTTCCCATGCTTGCAAAAGGTACAACCCTTGATAAGAGATTGTTTTGCCTTACAGTCATCCCACACTCTATGGATGATGAATCTGGTTAGTGAGGGGGCCAGCCTTTTACTTATATAACTCCTGATGACTCTTTCTTACAAACTGTATTTCTTGTACAGCATTTGACATGTGTTTCGGGTCATCGTTCTGCAGCAGAACAAATCCTCTTCCAGTAAGTTGAGTTCCAAATGGTACTGCATTGCTCAACAGAATGCCAAGGTACTGCTCCTTGAAGGTGCCATCCACTCTCACAAAGTCTCCCACCTTCCTGTTACCAAAACAACCCCAAACCACAACACTACCACCCCCGTGCTTCACAGTCTGTGTTGGCAGCCTTCTCCTGGATGGTGGCGGACATACTGATGACTACGGCTAGGATTTTGATGACACGTCATCTTTTTAATTGGTTCACAACACACATTGCTAACTTGTACAGAAATCCTGATCATTGTTTCCACATTGTAGAAATGCTAATTTATTAGGTCATTTTTTTGTCAATTTTCCTCATTTTCTTTTATGTTTAAGGATTCTGAAGCATTTACACATGTGGTGTTTGGTATTATTGCAACTTTAAGTGAGGATTAATACAGAGACTTTAGAATCTTCACAACGCTTTGTCAATCTGTGGACTAAAGAAACTTTGCTTACCCCGTACTTTTTGGAAATGTCCACATTCCAGAAGAGGCATCTGCAGTTGTAACTAATCTGAGAGGGATGTTGAAAGTGAGGGTAGGAGGACAAATTACATTTGGCCAAGAAATGCCAGTATGGTTACATGTCTCATTGTAACCATACATGTGTGGAGTTAACTTTTGTTACCGATTCCATTTTTGTTTATAGTGTACATATGTAAAATGCCACAATTAAAGCCACATAGGGCTGCTAATTTCAAACAAATAATTTTGGAATTCAGGAAGGATACTTTTTCTACCGATTGTGAAATTCTTTTCTGCAAAATATGTGAAGTGAAAGTGGCAGGCGATAGGAGATTTACCGTTCAGCAACATATTGGTTGAGAGAAACACATACGTGGAATCCGAAATAACAGCAGACTAAGAGTTTCTCAGATGTTACTCACACAGAAAACATCCTCCAGTGACCTCACCCTCTCCGTGTTTTTCAAAGACTTATGAGAGGCTTTGGTTTCTGCAAACATTCCCATCTGGAAAGTGAACTATATTAAATTCAGAGATTTCTTAGAAAAGTACATGGGCCACTCAATTTCAGACCAGTCTACTTTGAGAAAGAACTATGTATCCCACTGCTATGAGAGCACTATAAGCAAAAAGAGCACGAGTCTGCAGGGGAAAAAAAAGTGATTCATAACTTGTAAAAAAAATATTTGCCTCTATCGGTGAACGAGCCAAGTTGAGGGCTGTTACATTGCCGATGTTATCATAGGTACGTTGGAAGTAGATAGACCTGAAAAAATATTTTTGCTAATGGCCAAGATTTTGCACTCTGTGAACCACTCAGCAATATGTCTCCTCTTTGATAAACTGATGACACTAATGTGACCTGAGAGTGTAAGACATAACTGTGTTTTGCTCTGATGCAGCACCTTACATATTTAAAGCTGCTAATGCTATCAAAGCATTTTACTCAAGAATGGTACAAGTAACCTGCCTAGCTCACGCATTCCACAGAGTAGCCTAAGTTAACAAGCTTGTGTCACAGACCAAAAAGGTATTTCTTAAGGTTCCATCATGCAGGGAACTTTTTAAATCCCAAGCACTCGACATTCCACTACAACTGCAGCCTTGCATCACACGGTGGGGAATGTGGATTTAGGCCTTTGTTTACTACTGTGACAAGTTGCAGCCAGTGAAACGTAATAGATTCTATCAACAAGCAAGATGCCAAGGCCATTCAGATTGCCCAAGAATTGTTTCAGATACGCAAATAGATGGAAAACTAGCAAACATCAAGGCGAATTTCTGTTCCTTGTCGTCGACGTCTTCAGGAGAGGCGTGGCTCTTAAATAATGATCAGTTTAGTCAGAACACTCGCAGACCAATTAAAATGTGTTCATGGTGATTCTGGTATGACAGTGTCAGACAAACTGAAACATGTTCTAGACAAGAATTCGGGCTTGAATATTTTGTGCTCCATCTGATGGGTGTTGACCGGTGAAGATTTTAGCATCACTGGATTTGAACAGGAACTTATGCAGGGACTTAGCGCTCCTCAAGTATGCTCCCATCACATCTGTAGACATTGAAAGGAGCTTCTCAACGTACAAGGACGTGCTGACTGACAACAGACATTCTTTTCCCTGTGAGAATCTGCGAATGGTCACCATCATCTACTATAATGCGGAATGAGGTAGGACAGTATATCACAATTTAAGTGCATAGTTTTCATGTATGCTCTAATCTGATAATGCATTAGATTAGCTAATGGAAACATTTTAGTGTTTCTTCTTCTTCTTCTTCTTCTTCTTATGCTACCGACTTAATGAACCACACAACAGAAGAAAATTCTTGACAGAAAAACTGAATTTGCAGTATGAAACAATGGAATTATAGGCTATACAAACTCAATAGGTAAATTGATTGTAAAATTTCATCAAAAATGTATATGCCAAAAAAGTTCTTTGGATCATTTTACTGGATTTTTAAAATGTTTTTTGATCACCTTATTGGACTTCTGCCCATCACTTTATACTTATTTTTAAAACATTTTTTAGGCCATGAAAATCCTGGCCCTGCTGACGACTATTTGACTTAAAATTCTCAAATTTTGACTGATCAGTACAGAGGACAAGTTTCCACTGGTCAATGGCCCAATCCCTGTGTTGTTTCACCCAGTGAAGTCTCAGATTTATCTCTGCATGTTAAAAGAGACTTTTCGGCTAACACAAGTCTACACAACCCAACATTACGTAAACAATATTTCATAGTAGACATTGATTCGGTTCTTCTCTAGTTCTGATTTCAGCACAGACATCCACAGCTGTAGGCCTTCTGTTATTCTTGCATACGATCACAATGTGGTTATCTTCAGGAACAGATGTTCTTCTCGGATGTCCACTACGTAGTCTGTCTTTATGAGTGCCTGTCTTTTGTCTTTGCTTCAATGCAGAGTGAACGCCAAACTCAGAAATCCTTAATTTTGTAGTAAATTGCTAGTTTGACCCATCATCTTGCAGATACATGTCATAGAACACTTTTCTTGACTTATCCTAGCTTTTTTTACCCCATTTCTACAGTGAGTCTCTATCCTTTAAAAACTTGCAGCAATACTGAAGACAGGTCAATGTTGGCAAACACTACAAATCAACAGAGACATTCAAGAAGGAGGGGAAAGTAGTTTCGATTACAGCTAACAATAGACGATTTCAACAAAAGACAAAAATCTTAAGATCTGTAAAAGCTTTGGTATAGCAATATAATAAAATCCAGACTGACATTTTGTTCACACAGGCTGAAGATTACATCACTAGTATCACTTTCCAGATACATACGTAACACCTAAATAATAATAGACATGTGTAACAGTTCAACCGAGCAGTGTGTCTGCGCATGTTAACATACTATGGCTATGGGAGCCATTCCGGAGACAAATGGAAGCCCACCATCAGCTGTCCTTAAAATGGTTTTCTGTGGTTTCCCCATTTGCACTTCCATGCACATGCCGGGGCAGTTCCAATTCATATGCCACAGCTGACAGGGTGTGATGATTTAAATCAGTTGATTTTTATAATAAATATCTATGATTAAAATCAGTTGGCTTACTTACCTGGAACTCTTCTGCTCCCACGAGAGCGAATGAAGTCTTTATCTGGAATTTTAAATTATGCGCCTTTGTGATTGTATGTTTTAGATTATGTTTGTAATATTAGACAATAGATGTCAGGAATGGATACACAGGGCCCTTAGTTAGGCTTAACACAGGGATTTGAAATTTTTAAAAAAAAGTTTTGCAGCCAAGCGTGATTTCCATGGTGTTCTTTTCTAAAATGTGTTGACATAGCAATTGTTTGTGTTTCTGCTATTGTAGACATTATATCCAGAAAAAGAATTCAAAATGAGTCTTAAATAGGGTTATACTGTAATTACTAGATAGTGTTGATCCTCTCCAAGCGATAATACTTGAAAAAGTGAAAACGGTGAAACTGGTGGAAGTGAGAGGACAGATTCAGACGCTGATCACCTACGTATTACTGGCCGAATTAAGCATAAGAATTTGACAGAAAGTCGATCATAGTGATAAGGAAATCGTTGAATGCTATGAAGTTACAAAATCAGGATCCAGGACTGCAAACAATTCTACTTTATAACAAAGTTTCAATTTGCTTCCCATTTCAACACATAGTGTACTGTGCATATCTATTAATGAATTTTAGAATTTCAATAATTATACTGTAGTATTAGTGATTATGAATTATGAAGTAGGCAAGAAAGTGAATTACAACCAAGTTTTGTGGACGTAGAATAAATGTTTTCTGACGTTAGTCAAAAGTAGTTTGTGGCATGCCTTGTAACACTTTTGCACAAAAATAGGCAGTCGAGTATTTATTTCTTCCATAATAAATGGATGCCTGCAATACATCCTGGTGTTATTGCTTTTGCGTCCCACTGAATACTTTGATGGTTTTCGGAGCTATTCTGATAATTAGGTATGAATGGCTTATTTATGCTCGAGTACTTAAATTTTCAGTGTGTTTGTATTTTTTTTAAATAACAATAAAATCACTAGAATTAATTAAGCGAACAACCATAAACGTAATCCGCTTAACAAGGATTAATAATCTCAAATATTCTGTGTGATAAGATTGAAGTAACGTGGATGTAAAAATTGAGGTTAAATGCATGTAGCAAGTATTGGTAAGTCTGAAACGATGATGAGGATGATGATGATGATGCCTGTTGTTTCAAGGGGCCTAACATCGAAGGTCATCGGCCCCATTTGACGTATTAGATCCCTACCTTGGCCAGCGGTATACAATATACATGGGACAATTTTTACAGTAGTGTAGGCTTGGCCAAGGAACTCTGTGAATGAGAAATGGCTGTATGTGGGACAATAAGACAGAATAGGGGACTTCCTAAGGAAGTCAGTGAACGGCAGAAGAAGTTGAAAACAGGAGAAATGACTTTCGATAGGGACAATGAAGTATTGCTATATTCATGGAAGGACAAAAGAGTAATTACAATGGTTCCAGCTGTATATTCTGCAGAAATGGCTGAAATACCAAACAGGTTTGGAAAAATAAAAATGAAACCTGTAAGCGTTACTGATTATAATCAGTTTATGCGCGGAGTGGATACAGTCGACCAGTATTTGGCAATGTATCAATTTATGCGAAAATAAGTGAAGTGGCCAGAAAAAAAGTTTTTCTACATTTTGCAGTGTACATTTTTTAATGCATTCAGGCTTTTCCAAAAAATCCAGTAACTCAAAAAATAACTTTCCTGATATTCATGTAGACAGTATGTAGAAACTTCTTACAAGACAGTGAACATGAAGAACCATCAGAAGCCACAAATATTCCTGTGTTGCTGGTCCCCGGCATCTCCGTGTAGTCCACCAGTAAACTCCAGTTAATGTTCCAACATTTCATCTTGATGGGAAAATAAAAGAGCATGTCCTTCATAAAATCCCAGGCATTAAATCAGACTATTTCCCAACCAGACTGCTCGGAGTGTGCGCAAAAAGTAACATCCGGCATGAAACCAGGTGGTTCTGTCGGAAGTGTGGAGTGCCTCTCCACCCAGGTAAATGTCAAATCCGGTACCATAACGTCAAGTACTATTACGATGGCAGATCAGAAAATAAGTTGCACTTCCCAGTTATGGCCATTTATACAACATCTATACAACAGCAACAAGACTATAACGACATACACTGTAATGTCACTTTTCCACATAGTTTCCAAGAGACTCCAAACATTTCTGCGAACGCACAACCAACTTGTCAATGCCGGATACATAGAAATTTCCTCCAGCGTTCTGCAACCATTCGGAGGCAGCAGCCTTCACCTCCTCATCGGTCTGGAAACGTCGACCACCGAGATCCATTTTGAGCATACCGAACAGATGAAAGTCACATGGCGCTAAGTCGGGACTATAGGGTGGATGTTGCCAGACCTGCCACTTGAAACGCTGCAGCAGTTCTCTCGTTTGGCGGGCCTTGCGAGGTGTTGAGTTATAGTGCAACAAAATCACACTGGCGCTCAATTTCCCCCGGCGCTTTTCTTTAATCGCTTTACGCAACCGGTGCAACGTTTGACAATACGACGCGTTGATCGTCGTTCCTTTCGGCATGAATTCCACGTGCAGCAAACCCTCCATGACAAAGAACACTTGTCGCCATAACCTTACCGGCTGAAGGTTGAACCTTGGCCTTCTTTCGTTGTGGTGATGAGGGGTGCACCCATTCCATTGATGTTCGCTTCGTTTCAGGGGTGAAGTAGTGGACCCACGTTTCGTCGCCTGTGGCGATTCGCCGCAGAAACCCGTTACAGTCTGCGGCATAGCATTGCAAAAATGCCAGGCAGGATTGAAAACGTTGTCCCTTGTGCTCATCAGTGAGAAGACGTGGGACCCATCTTTGACACAGCTTACGATATCCAAGGTCCTTGTGAACAATGGCGAACACATTGCCATAAAACATGTTCAGCTGCGTCATGATTTTTCTCAGTTTAATGCACCGGTTCTGTCTAATGATCGCATTCACACTGTTGACCTCTGCAGGGTCCTGGACGTTGCGGGCCTGCCTTCGCAATGGTTGTCCGTGATATCCGTGCGTCCGGCTTCAATTTGCTGACACCACTTTACGATACCTTGCTGGGAAATGGCCCGCTCCCCATACACAGCACTAATTTCACGATGAATGTCCGCGCAATTCTTCTCTTTGGCCCATAGGAATTGGATTGTCGCACGCACCTCATATTTGGAGTGAACGTCCGGTTGATGCGCCATTGCATTTGGCCGCTATTCACACAATACTAGACGAGACACCACAGCGACCTGCGTAAGAGACGTGTGGGCAGAGTCTGTCCCTTTCTCCGCTGTGCCCACGTTTGAGACACACAGTGTGCTGCTATGGCGTGTTAGTGCAACTAACCTTTTGATCCACCTACGTAGTAATCATCCTCAAGGTACGCTGAAATTTTCGATATTGTATGTACAATTGTTTTCATACAGTAACATTTAATGTAAAACAGTGCACTATAGAGATGAGGCAATTTAATGGCTTGGCTGGAGGTTTAAATCACCCGCCGAGGAGCTGGTCGTCAACGTGTTAATGAACTACAGGGGTGTGTATAGGAGGATATACAGAAGGTGAAGTATTCAGTCAGCAGTATGTAAAGATTGTTGGTTAAAAGGAAAATGTCCAGATAGAAGAGGTGACTAACACTAATGAAGTACTGTATTAAAATGTACCTATGATAAAGACATTTACAGTAAGATACAAAAGTTGAAAACTAGAAAAGCAGCTGGAATTGGTAAGATTTCTGGGGATATACTGAAGAAAATGGGTTGGGATATAGTACCATGCCATAAGTACTTATTTGATTACCGTTTGCATGATGGAACTATACAAAATGAATGGAGAGTTGCTAGAAGTTAGTAGCCCCTGTGTATAAAGGAAAGGGTGATTAAAAAAAAAAAAAAACAGCCTTTGACATGTGTTACATGTAAGCTTTGGGAAACATTATTTCTTATTATATTAGACGTGTTTGTGAAATGAATAAGTGGTTTGACAGAAGGCAGTTCGGGTTTAGAGGAAAAGTCCTCTCAGTTATAATTACTGCATTGATGGGGTGAATGTTCCTTATGGGGATTCACTGTGAGTACCTGTGAGTATCCACTGAAAAGAGTTTTTTTTAAATGGTGATGAAAAATGAGTATGAGATTAAACAATCAGTGGATCTAATTCACAATGCCTTATTTTCTACTAAAATAAGAGAAAATACAGGGACAAAACAAGGAATAAGGCATTGCCTGGTAATACAGATATATATACATAATTAACGTTAGACGTTAAGATAACACATTAAAATACGCAACACAAGCTAAAATGAAGTCTGTAGGATAAAGGCGCAATTGACACAAATACACTAGCACAAAGGACATCATTACACACGATAAAATGGACCGCTATCCCTCATAAAGCGGATGACGAGGTCTGCTGACTGCTCGTCATCTCGCAAGATAAGGGAGATTGTACACGGAAGGTTAAGACTACGGCGAAGATCGACCAGGTCCATACACTCTGTAAGAATGTGTACAACGGGAGGATGATCGCCGCAGGTACACACCGGAGGGGGTTCTCCTTTCAAAAGATGAGAGTGAGTCAGGATACCATGGCCGATCCGAAGACGACGTAATACCATGGCTCCCCTCCGTGAAGCCCGAAGGGAAGTCCTCCATACCTTTGTTGTTCCTTTTATCGCTCTCAGCTTATTTGGAAGTGGAATGGCCAGTCACTCCATCTCCCAATAGGACATAACCAGATGCCTCAGCTGAGTGCGAATATCACTTGCTGGAACCTTAAAAGGCAACGGGGGCAGTGTAACTGCGTCCTTGGCAGCCTTATCTGCTAATTCATTTCCCTCTACACCCATGTGGCTAGGGAGCCACATAAATGTGATTCTGGTGCCGGCATCCGAACACCCAGCCAGCAGGTCCTGGACCCGCTGCACCAGAGGGTGTCGAGGGAAACAAGTATCAACAGATTGTAGCGAGCTCAAGGAGTCAGTACACAGAAGAAAGTGTCGGCACTTATTGGACAATGTGTACACAGCAGAGCTCTATGCTATGTGTGAAGCTCTGCGGTACACACTACAGGTTTCCGGAAGAGCAAGAAGAAACCTATCATTGTCGACAACGAACGCAAAGCCCACCTTCGTTTCTGTCCTTGAACCATCCATGTAGACGACAACTGAACCTGGATACCGGCTGACAATGGACAGGAAGAGCCTCCGATAAATCAAAGGGTCTGTGTAGTCTTTCGGGCCAGTGTGCAGATCCAGGATTATTTCAGGTCGTCATACTACCCACGGAGGTACCCCACTTGGTTGTCTGACAGGCAAGGAACCGAAGGTACGTTAAACAATCTGTAACTGCTATCCAAGCGTATTCCAACCGGCCGCGTTGCTCGAGGACAAGCAGCGTACAGCTAACGGTTGCCATTGTTGAACATGCAAAGATAGCTTGGGTGAAGTGAGATCTGTCGCAAATTTGCGGCATACGAAAGTAGGAGCTGCAGACGCCTCAGGTGTAAAGGCGGCACACCAGACTCGGCGAGCAGGCTGGCAACTGGGCTTGTAACAAAAGATCCTGTCGCCAACCTAAAATCCGCTCTGGTGGATGCTGTTCAGCTTCGCAAGAATGCTGGATCTTGCTGAGCCATATGCTGCACTGCCATAGTCTAACCGGGATAAAATATGTGCCCTATAGAATCGCAGGAGCACAGTGCGGTCAGCACCCCAATTAGCGCTGCTAAGAAACTTCATTATATTCAGCTTCCTACTGCATTGCACTTTTAACTGCCGCACATGTGGCTCCCACGATAATTTGCTATCAAAAAGGAGCTCAAGAAATCGGTAAGTGTCAACAACTGGAAGAACGACATTTCCTAAATAAAGCTCAAGTTGTGGATGAAGAGTACGGAACCCACAAAAGTGGACAACAGAGGACTTCACGGTGGAAAACCGAGAGCCATGTTGTAAAACCCACTGTTCCACTCTCCTAATAGCTTGCTGTAATTGTCGCTCTGCGACTGCCGTATTACGCGAGCTATAGTGCAGAGCAAAATCGTCCAAATATAGCAACGGTATGACTGCTGAACCAGCAGCAGCGACAATACCGTTTATGGCAATCTTAAACACAGTGACACTAACAACCGATCCCTGTGGGACTCAATTTTCTTGAACGTGGTATTGCAAACTTGTCCTCCCTACTTGGACACGGAATAGACGGAGGGACAAAAAATTTGCAATAAATACCGGCAAGTTACCTCAGAATCTCCATTGATGCAGGACTTGAAAGGATACCATATCATTACAAGATGTTGGCATTTACTTTAAAACATTATTCAGATGAGACATGTTTCGCCTCCTACTGTGAGGCATCCTCAGTCATTATCAAAAACCTTATTATTTTACCAGGCATCTGGTTAAAGATATTCAAAAATGTGTTTGATGATTATAAGAGAGGTAAGATTATTGATTATTATCCTAATAGCGCCTCACACAGCTTGTCAAACGCCATAGAACCAATCTATAACAACAATAATTCAACAGCCTCATCAAACTTCCATAATACTCTTCAATAGTATAAATTATTAAAATCAACGTTTTATAAAATATATTGTCATCGAAGAAGAACACAACAGCTCTCCAACCTTCACGTCAAAAAACCAAATCAACGTTGAGAATTTCCACCCATCATCAACCCTGCAACTTTCTTGATGACTTAATACAAATTAGGCCAACTATAAACATCTGGTGAAGTTCTTGTCAACGCAATCTTGCCGAATAAATCTAAAATAACCTACGAACTGTTGACCAATAAATATCACGGACAAATGCATGCCAACGTCAAGTAACTTTTGTCAAACAATTGGAATGTTTTTCCTTCATATTTTTTATACTAAGCTTTATATTTTAACTTATATCTTTTTACCATATATTAGCAGTTATTGACCTATACTTTAAACTTTGACTACGGCTTTAAGCCATCAACTGTCATTTATAGTCACATGACGCCTTCATTTTTAAATGTACTGCTTATGAATCTACCAGTTTTTATGTATCAATTGATTGTATTATATATTCTCATTGAACTGATTTCATATGCCTTCCACTATGTATTAGACATCTATTAATGACTACGGCTTTAAGCCGTACAATCATACGACGTCCTAATCAACAAAGAACTACATATGTGTTTATCATTTTATTAGATCTTTAGTCATTTCATTGAACATTTTATATGTACTACCTATGAATCCACTAGTTTTTAGTATCAATTGAATGTAATGTATATTCTCATAGAACTGATATTTTATGCCTTCCACTATGTATTAGACATCTATTAATGACTACGGCTTCAAGCCACCTTCTTTTACTATAGTACAATCAAACAAGTCCTATTCAACAAAGAACTACATATGTTTTTATCAATATATTAGATTTTTAGTTACTTCATGAACATGTTTATAACAAACGTAAATCTTACCTCTCTTATAATCATCAAACACATTTTTGAATATCTTTAACCAGATGCCTGGTAAAATAATAAGGTTTTTGATAATGACTGAGGATGCCTCACAGTAGGAGGCGAAACATGTCTCATCTGAATAATGTTTTAAAGTAAATGCCAACATCTTGTAATGTATTGAATAGGTGGAAATAAACAAAAAAATATTATCCTATATACAGTTTATGAAACTTTCAATACGGACGAAAAATGATTTTCATCACTTGTAATAAGGATACCATATCGCCATGTAGTGTCGTATGCCTTCTCATAAGTCAAAGAAAACAGTTACCAAATGCTGTTTGCGGAGAAACGCATCCTGGATAGAGCTCTCCAGGCGTACCAGGTGGTCAGTGGTTGAACGAGCAGCTTGAAAACCACACTGGTACTCGGACAAGAGTCCTTGCTTCTCCAGACACCACACAAGTCGGCGATTTACCATCCTCTCAAATAGCTTACGTAGGCAGTTTGTAAGACAAATCTGTCTGTAACTTCCTGCATACTTAGGATCTTTGGCAGGCTTGAGGACAGGAATACTATGCCCTCTTGCCACTGAGACGGAAAATCATCCTCCATCCACATTTGGTTGAACACACGAAGGAGATATAGAAGACTGTCCTCACTAAGGTGTTTCAACATCTGGTTACGGATGTTGTCTGGTCCAGGAGACGTGTCCTTGCAAAGCGCTAAGGCGCTGTGGAGTTCCCACTCCGTAAAGGGCACGTTATAGTCCTCTGAAGCTTGAGTGGCAAAACTGAGGTGATTACGTTCTGCCTCTCGCTTCAGAGCGAGGAAATCACGATAGGAATTCCCGGAGCCGGACACATCCGCAAAATGGCTAGCTAGATGGTTAGCAATCGAGGGTGGATCAGTAACGACATTGCCTGCACTGGAAATTCCTGGTACAGAAGATGATCCTTGGATACCCGAAATACGTCGAAGCTTAGTCAACACTTGAGATGATGGAGTATGTGACGTCAGACGACACATATCTCTTCCCTGAAGCCTTCTTACTTTGACGAATAAGAACACGTGCCTTAGCGTGGAGTTACTTAAATATTACCAAGTTGGCCACAGTAGGCTGTCGATGGTAACGTTTATGAGCGCAACGGCGATCTTTGATAGCTGCTGCTATTTCTTCGTTCCACCAAGGAACGGGTTTTCGGCGAGGATGCCCTGAGAAGGAAGGAATGGACTCCTCAGCAGCAGCAAGGATAACTTGTGTTATGGAAGTTATTTCGCTGTCTACGGTCCGTGTGGTATCGCCATTAAAGACAGCTAGGGATGTGAACTTTGGCAAATCAGCATGTTTAAGAATCCATCGAGGAGGAGACTCGACGGATTGTTGTTTCATCAAAGTAAGGATGATGGGAAAATGGTCACTGTCACAAAGATCATCATGTGTGTTCCACCGAAACAGCGGAACCAATGTTTGGCTGCATAGACTTATGTCCATGCAAGAATATGTTGAGTAATGTACACTAAAGTGAGTTGGTTCCCCTGTGTTCAAAATACATAAATCCAGCTCTGTTACTAATGTTTCCAGCTCTCTTCCCCGGGGGCAAGGCATCTCAGAGCCCCAGATGGGATGATGGGCATTAAAATTCCCGAACAAGAGGAAGGGAGGTGGGAGCTGATCTAGAAGATCAGTGACATCATTTATGTTAAGAGGCTGGCCTGGTAGAAAATAAACATTACACACTGTTGCTATGACAGGCAGTGGCACGCAAACAGCTACAGCCTCCAGCGGGGTTCTTAATGGAACCTCTTCACTGTAGGTATCAGAACGGACAAGAATGCCAATGCCAACCAGAAGTCCAGTGAGCAAAATGTCGTTCTGTCGACAGTGTTCCCCCCAGAAATTTTTGTCAGCCGGGTGGCAGGAATAAGTAGCCAGGTGGGGGAATACTACTTCAAAAATGAGTGATAAAATTTCAATAAATAAATTGTTTATTCCCCTCTGGTTGATATAGGTGGGGCACATGCTTGGATTAACAATAATATCAGAGTGGTAAACATAAACTGAAAAATTGATTTCACTGTTATCACCAACAAGACAAAACAATATATAATATATTTTTCTACCAATAAAAAAATTGAAATTTACTTTTTTTTTTTTGCTAGGGGCTTTACGTCGCACCAACACAGATAGGTCTTATGGCGACGATGGGATAGGACAGGCCTAGGAGTTGGAAGGAAGCGGCCGTGGCCTTAATTAAGGTACAGCCCCAGCATTTGCCCGGTGTGAAAATGGGAAACCACGGAAAACCATCTTCAGGGCTGCCGATAGTGGAGGCTGTGACTGGAGGGCTTCCCATTTTAGAGTAGAAATCAAGAAGTAACTCAGAAGCTTCATTCTGATCTGATCTTGACTTTTTGCATTATATATATATATATATATAATATATTTTTCTACCAATAAAAAAAAATTGAAATTTACTTTTAGCATGACATTTTATATGTTGATTCTTCTTTTCTTCTTTGAGGCCCAGTTGCCTGCAGCTCTTACATAATTGAATTCTGTTGAGTCTGGTCCCTCTAGTGAAATCGGCATCAAATTGTTGAGTGTGCGCTGCTTCATACGATTCCTCAAAGCGGTTTTAACTCTTTTCAAAGCCGAAAATTCCCTTTCACATTCAGCTGTGCTCACAGGTATGGACAGTCCAATAGCAGCTAATGTTGCTAAATTTGGAAAAGATTCCTTAAGCTCGCATGCTGTTGCATGCAAACTTCATCATTATTTGTTTAGGTCTCAATCCAATGTAGGACTCTCCTTGGAAAAGACCATTCCAGTTTAGTGCTATTGTAATTTATGACTGGAGGGCTTCCCATTTTAGAGTAGAAATCAAGAAGTAACTCAGAAGCTTCATTCTGATCTGATCTTGACTTTTTGCATTAAACACTCTTGAAAAGTAGGAAATGATGGGCATATCTGGAAATCTGTGTTCTAGATGTTGGATAACAGTATCTCTGTACTTGTTATAAATTGCTGTCTTGAAGGTCACAACATCGACATCTGAATAAGTGATGTGGAAATCTGACCATTCACCAGCAAGATGGTGACTGAGACTATGAAAATGATTTCCTGTAGTGTCTTTCAATTGTAAGACGCTGTTTTGTGGCTTCTAGGATTGGCTCAATTTCTGTTAAGTCATTATCTCTTAGCAGTGTTGCTACTCCCTTTTGCTTACCAATCATGACAGCTGCCCCATCAGATCCTAGAACTACCAAATTACAAGTTTTTAACCCTAAATTTTCAAGTATTTCAGTTAGTTTATTTGTTATGGTCTCAGCTTTACCACCAATGATGTTGCAGGTTGACACAAAACTTAAACTCTTTTTCAAGTTGGTTGACTTATTTTATGTACACAATAAGTTGATTCAGTACAGAAATATCTGTAGTTTCATCACACAGAACACTGAAATAATCAGCTGAATGTATGTTCTTTAATATTTCACATCTAATTTCTGAAGCTATAACATCAAGTAACTCCTGCATTATTCTTTCTGAAGTATAATTAGCATTATCACCAATATTAAGATGCTTTAGATATGTACAACCCATAGCCTCACAGTGTTTGAGCAATTTTCCGTATAATGTAGTGTGTGGTAGCTCATTTTTTGCCAACCAATACATTGATCTTAGGGCTCTGAGAAAAGCATCTTTCTGTAAATTGTTTAAAATTAAAACAAATTTTTCTATTTGCCCAAATCCAGTTTCTTCGAATGCATGTCTTTCACTTAAGTTTGAACAAGAATCGGAATGCAGCTTGCTTTGTTCGTGGTCAACTAAACTCTCCTTTCGAAGTCTTGCACACGGTACAGTCACCCAAGTCACTTCCTTCTTTGTCGGTTTCTTCAATGAATATTTAATACATGTGGAACAAAACATACCATTTTCTTTCACAATTAACCTCGTAAATTGCTTAAACCAGTCATTGCTGATGCCCGATAAGCGGTGTTTAGAAGAATGTTTCACTTGTGGTTTTTCATTTTGAATACTTTCCATTTCACCAGATGAGCCGGCCTCAGCAATGTCCTTTTCGGAAATCTCTCCTGGTGTTGAATTATTACTTTTACTAGGTTCTTTCTTAAAGAAACTTAGAAGAGTAGATGTTTGACGAGATTTCCTGCTCATTTTGAGAACACAGAATTCGGCGTCAAAAACACGAAGAAATGAAACGGGCAGTTCATTTAGGTAATTCCCGCCAAGAGATTGAAAATAATACCAATATTCGTGATGAATTAGAAAGCACAAATGGAAAACACTGAGAACAATAGTTAAAATGTAATTAAATCGGAACTATAATTCAACTGAAGTCCATTCTTAGCAGTAGTAAGTGTTAAAGAAACCAAAAGAACACCGAACAAACAGATTTGCTTCGAAAACAACTAAGTTGGTGACACTGAACACTAACACATACTCTATCGATTCGTATGTTTCATATTCGATTGTAGATCGATATTTTCCGTCAAAATGGCTGCCATAGCAAGTGCGCAACACCAAATATTGTATTGAAGTATTTGGTAAAATGTTGTGATAAGCTAGCGATGGAGTGGAGTCGAGAAAGTCTGTCTCGAGTTGAGTTCTAAGCCTGGAAATGGACACTGCGCCGGAATAGAGTCCATGGGAATACGCATCGGTATCTCTGACCGTTCGTAAAATTACTTGTAACAACGAAACGAGTGGGAATGAAATCGTGATGTAACGAAGGAAGTGTGTGTAAAATAACACTTAATGACTCCAAGACAATGATATGGTTCAATATATGTGAAGTACATACATTTCAAATCAAGAATAAAATAATGAACAAAACCCCAAACTCGGTTAAATCTTAACTTAGGATAATCTCAAATATTAGCGTGGTATTCGCGTTACCACTTCATGAAATTAAGTATGGAAGGACTGAATGTCAGTAATTTCTGTGTAGCTGCTAGTGATATTGTTGCCCGGCTGAGCGGCTCAGACTGTTGTGGAGCTGGCCTTCTGACCCCAACTTGGCAGGTTCGATCCTGGTTCAGTCCGGTAGTACTTGAATGTGCTCAAAAATGTCAGCCTCGGTAGATTTACTGGCACGTAAAAGAACTCTTGCGGGACACAGTTCCGGCACCTAGGCGTCTCTGAAAACCGTCCAAAGTAGTGACTGGTACGTAAAGACAACATTATTATTATTATTATTATTATTATTATTATTATTATTATTATTATTATTATTATTATTATCAGTATAACACTGTTAATGAATTCACCAAGGTGACTGGGAGGATGCCGGTACCAAGCATCACATTGGGATGCATGACTTTAATAATGCTGCAACAGATAATCCTCTCCAATTGATTCGTAAATGTATTTCTATATTGAGAGAATTTTGTGTTTTAGAACGCTACTAATATATTACCACAATCACCATCTCATTCTTATAATGGTCTCTAACGATCCTGGCCAATATTATATGGTGTATTTCTTCCATTTGTATTGCATGGAATTTGTTATAATCGATATTAATTCAAGTATTGACAGAGAATTTTGATCTTCTGGTGTTCTACCGCTCGTTCATAATCGTGTATCATCGTGCTTGGCCACTCCGTTGCTGTGGAGTGCCATGCGGGTTTGTGACGTCATACGGAATCGAGACGAGTGCTCGCAAGGGATTCTACGCTGATCCAAGAGCCGCTCACGCACAACGCTACGTTATAGTGAAGCAAAACACTTAAACTCCAATGTAATTACGCTGACAACAATGAATTTTTTTCATTTAAATAAACAGTTTCACAGTATTTATATTTTAATTCGAAACAACCAATGACTCAACTATGTGTTCAAATAATGTAACTAGCACACATCTAGGTTATATTAGCCGGGCGGTCAGAAAAACAGCCGGGCGGTGCGCCCATTAAAAAGGTCCTGGGGAGAACACTGGTCGAAAATTTCTCAAGATCGTATGATGACCTGGTACGAAATTTGTTTCCTGAATACAGGCTACACTCACCGAATACTTGCTAATGAGCTGGCGCAGCTCAGCAAAAAGCTTATCATAACCATTACAATTCCATTGTAACAGACTTCTGAGGTTTAGGTTAGGAGCAGCGTTATGCTACCTAACCTAATCTACACTCACATCCCCATCGGAAGATGGAGATAAATGCTCCATGTGCATCACCACTTCACCAGACGAGGTAATGTATGCCTTGAATTTCTTCAACGTAGTCCTACGAGGGGAGCACGCAGGTTTTCCAGGAGGAAGACCCGCTGGTGCAGAATCAGGCCCTCCAGGTGGAGGGCGAGGCCCCAGTTGTAGGAGAAGTGGAGGAACGCCTGGTAAAGGCGCTCTTCTTCCTTGCGTCGATTCTTGTTTAGACAGGCTGCGAGATGATTTCCCAGCCCCGGTCGATGATGCCGCCTCCGCCGGCTTAGGGGCGGCTTTTGCCAACCTCGTGGGGGAAGGAGACGTTGTCTTCTTCCTCTTCTGTGCCGGGGTAGGTTTCTTAGCCGGCACAGGCTTAGTGGCGGTCGAAGGCCGGGATTGACCCACCTTCGAGCTCGTTCTCTTTGCAGCGTTGTTCACAGGAGCAACCATCGCCTTGGGTGTAGCGATCTTCTGGGAAGGTGTTCCAGTTGAAAATGAGGAAACCTGGGAGCGACTGTGCTATCATGCTGAAGTCAAGTGTCTTGGCCGGTGCATTCAGAGAATTAAACTTTCGGCACGCTTCCTGGTAGGAAAGACCATCCAGGGTCTTGATCTCCTGGATCATCTTCTCACTCAGATAGGTCAGACAGTTCCGATCTCGAGGAGAATGAAGACCAGAGCAGTTAGTGCACTTGTACGGAGGTGTGCACTTCTCCGTGCCGTGAGCTACTTTCCCACATGTACCACACACAGACTGATTCGAATGAGATACCATGTGTCCAAATCTCTGGCATTGATAGCACCGCATAGGAGGTGGGATGTACGGCCTCACATTGCAAAGATATGTTGTTACCTTGACTTTCTCTGGCAACACTGACAATTTGAAGGAGACTATGAACGCACCCGTGGCAATGTCTTCACTGTTGACTTTGCGCGTAATGCGCCGGACATGTGTCACGCCATGGTGCTTCATGTCTTCCATCAATTCATCGTCAGTGTTCAGAACGAGATCACGGTGGAAAATAACTCCAGGAACCAGATTCAAGGTTTTGTGCTCTTCCACTTTGACGGGGATGTCACCAAAGTGGTCGCACTTAAGCAACTGATCTGCTTGGAGCGCAGTGCTCATCTTTAGAAGCAAACCACCATTGCGCATTTTCTTAAGATCCTCAAGTTCACCGTACACACCTTCGATGTAACGACTAAAAAGAATCAATTTAACCAGCTTAAAACCTTGCCCATCGGTTCTGGTAGCAACCAGGAATCTGGGGAAGTTGGAACCGAGACTAATACGCTGTGCTTGTTCCCAAGGGAATTCCCTTAGGGAATCAAATGTTAAAGACTTGGGTAGCGAACTACCCGAGGTGGCAGGCAGTAGTAGTTTCGACGCCATGCCCGAAATCATCCTCCCCAAATGCCACCCACTCCGATCAGGGGTCTCTGTAGCCAAACCAAGCAGCCAGGGCAATACCCATCTGTTCATAGCCGGTACTGCCCGGGGTCCGATGTTGGCCAATGCCTAATACGGGAGGACTGAGGCAATGAGATTGAGGACTCGCTTCCTCCAGTCACCCGCAGTAGCATGTACCCCATCGCGTATACAGAGCACTAAATATAGGGGAAATAAATAAAAATAATTAATACGAATATGTCCTTCTGGCATTCGGCTGTGCGGGGACCTGTGTTGTCAGGCGCATACTACTGCTCGGGTACATGAAACTCCCACCCGCCACTTCCTGGGTGGTTACTGACACGGACTTTCGAGCATAGTCGCACACGTAGGAGCTCCCTCTCCGAGCAGCACGCACATCGAAAATTTTGAAGTGGTCTACAACTAACCCTCAAAAAAAAAGTAAAGAGGGGACCATGGCTACACGACCCTTTAAGTCGCCTTCTATGACAGGCAGGGATTACCAGTGAATGAATTCAGCCCCTCCCATCCACAGGAGGTCCAACACATTATACCAAACCACAATGCATGTCCGCACCTAGGTCGCCCCTTCTAGTCGCTTCTTACAACAGGCAGGGCATACCGCGGGTGTATTCTACATGTGCGCCCCCCACCCACAGGGGGTGGAGTGAGTATGAGTATGGCCCCAGTGTATTGGAACCTTGCCAGGATTAGTTGATTCAAGAACTGGAAAAAAATCCAAAGGAAAGCAGCTCGATTTGTTCTGGATGATTTCTGACAAAAATGTAGCGTTACAAAAATGTTGCAAATTTGGGGAAAAGGTTGAAAGGTAGAAATTCCCAAACGTACAAGTCAGAATTTGTTATATATTCTAACTCCACCATGGACCAAGATGAAATTTATTACTTGTAACAAGTGGTATGTTCCGAGCCGTCAGTGGAGAGATGGCGTGGAATAACATCAGTAGACAAATAAGTTTGAGTGGTGTTTTTACAAGTAGGAAAGATCACAATATGAAGATGAAGTTGGAATTCAAAAGGACAAATTGGGGCAAATATTAGTTTATAGGAAGGGGAGTTAGGGATTGGAGTGAAGAAAGACAGGCCACGGCCCGGTAAAGTCACGCGATTAGAGTAAAGCCAGTTAGCACATATTATGTTCTTGCGGTGTTACTGCTAGTTTATTGTGAATTATGGAGGTAAGTTACAGAGATTTTGTGTTTATGCAGAATATATGGGTGTTGTGCGACAGTTCCTTACATTGGCAGTATTGTGTATGGAAGTGTAAGTAAATATTTATCAACAAAAATGTGTTCTTAACCTCAACGTTCTCTTCATTCAGCAATGTTAAGCTGCGATACATAAGTTTCTAAAAAGTTGGATAAGTTACAACTTCAGTGCTATGGATTTAGAGAAATTACATTAATATCCTATTTATTTACAGATATGTGAAAATGCCTCGTCACTGTAGTGTCGACTATCAGTCGAATTATAACACAGAAACTGAAAAAACCGCGACCATTCATTTACCATCTTTCAAACCATACGCAGTATATATCCACATCATTTATCCCCACTACCACATCCTTCCACTCCACCTTAGCTCCGTGACAGTTGCTCTGTCTCTACCCCTTCCCTCTCCTCCACTCCGCCTCGCCCCTTAACCTCATGATCGCATCCATCAGTCCAGCTCCGTCCGTCGATCACTCAGGCTGCTCAAGGCGAGTTCATTTCTAGTCGTCTCTAGTCTTTTCTAGACTTTTCTTTTTAATTTTTCCTTCCTATCTTTTGCCTAATTCGATTCTTCCCCAGGTTCCAAAACCCATATTGAAGTGGGAATTCATTCTTTGGATCTAACCAAGTTCATCATATACATGTTTATTTCTCGGAACCAAACTACAGAACACACACAGTGTTAACTTCGTATGACATTAAACTCCGCAGCACAATTTTAACAGATTTTAAAAAACTAAAGACACATACAAGCTGGACAAACCACCATGTGTCTACAACAACGGAGGAATCGTCATTTTAATGGATTTTAAACTGAAATGCAACATCATCATTTACCATATTTTACTTCATGTTCATCTGTGCAGGTGTTATAGTGTGTTTTAAAGTTGTTTTCAAGTTATATTGTGTTTGCCCGATTTGACTTATTGGCTGATGATGGCACAAGTTTAGTGCTGAAACTAGTACCTCATGTGAACGATATGCGACTAATTCACGTTAATAAATATCTTTGTATTGAATAGGAGGAACCCTCTTAATTTAAATTATTGTAATCCCACTTCAATACGGATCATGAAATTTCTTAATATCAAAGGTGTGCTATTTACTAAATGATGAGCCCAATTTAGCACACTGGGGCGAAACACTGACAACCAGGAATGAGTTAGCTGGAAAATTTATAATGTCCAATAAGGGACCAACTCTATTGGTATCATTAACAGGAATTTTAAGTGGCCGTATCACCCAAGCGTTATCTACGGGCTTTGAAGCCTCCCCAATGCATTTACATTTACTTGATCAACACAATACTATGGAATAAAATTTAAAATAACTGATTGGGTGCAAGTGCATTTGATAACAAACAACATAAACGTAGCATGTGACTAATATATCTACCCGGGTGGGTCATAGGCTGACGATATTCCGACTTGCTTGCCTAACCTGACTACCTGTTGAACTGAAGTGGTATAAGGATATATTGGCTGGATTATGCTCTCTCCTAAAATGATACACCGTATTAAAATATATAGATATACTCTTAAAATTAATCATCACATAAATTTACACGTAACATGCCAACAACATACACCTTCCTAACATGAGGCAACATTTAAAACACATTTTTCCCTCATTATACAAAATAATCACTGATCACATGTATATGGATGGAATATGCCACCAATATCCACTTCCATAACATAAAACAAATCATTTGAAACACACACTATTCCCTCACTATACAAAATAATCACTGAATTAAACTAGCTGGTGCGACGACCCTGCTACGAAAGTATCACATTCGCATTTTTACCGTCCCTTGCTTTTCACAGAACACACACACAAAATTACACTGTACATGTTTGACAAAGTAAGTTGCTTTCTTTTTGACACTAATATGTACACAATCTGGCTAGTGAGAAATGGTTGGATCAGTAACTGCCACCACATAACCTACTACAGCACACAGGAATAAAACCCTGCATAAAGCATTGATAACCTTAATCTCGCAATGTTTCATGACCATTTGGTCGAATAACTGTACATATCAATCCTAATATGTTGAATTTACACTTCCCCAGGTAGCCTGAAGCTGGCAATTTATCTCCAAACTCATGAGTGCACTCATATATGCCACTCGAATTTGAGGTTAGGTACCCTTATGCCTTACCACATCTGACGATAATGTAGCAAACACTTACTTGAATTTCAAGTTCATGGTAGGAGACAACAGCAAATACATGCTCACAGTATGAAGTTAAGTTAGCACTTCACAGCACAATTCAGTAGACGTCGCTGTAATCAGTCAGTCAGATGTCCCAGGCAAGACAGTACAAGCCACAATTCTCAAACACAATAGCCCTCCCCGTGAACCAGCCATTAAATAAACTTTCCAAGTCACATAGTTCTTCAACCAGTCATCACCTCCTACCCTTGCAGTTTTCTCCGTCTGGGCTAATCACCACATTGCATTCTCGTCACATGTGACACGCTATTTTCAAAATACTGATGCTAAATATTGGCATACTGACACCCTGAAAACTGTTGGGTGATATATGTCATGTTTGACAAACCAACCTCTTACCCAACTTTCTTTATATTTAGCTCTCTTGCCTAATACAGATTCCCAACTCCTGATCAAACAGAATGTCACAAATATGACATGGCGTTCTTACAATGTAATATACAATGCTTATAATGCAGTAATAGATATACAACCTCTAATTTGGTGTAAATAATGCCATAATTACAAAACTGATTTCTTCATATGGGGTTAAGATTTTGTACAGTTACAACTTCAGTGGGCCAGACAACATAAGGATTGGACCAATGACCAGTAGAAACATATTATACAGTGAGTCAAAGTTTGAAAATTTTGGATGAAATTGTCACCAGTATATCAGCTGTCATACAGGAGAAAGGATACTAGAAGTCTGCCTAACACCAAATGTTAAGTATAGGGGTGGTAGCGTTAGGTAGTAGTCAACTTATTGGAAGAGGATTTGTTTTGCAGCAAGGCAAGGACCTGAACCACACATCAAAGATGTGCAAGAAGTACAGTATGTAAGAAAAAGAAGAATCCCCCATAGTTCTTCAATGACCTGACCCACTCAGTAACCCAATTTATCTGCCATGGAGTTGTGGGATGAACTCAACCATAAGGCATAATTATCTCCTATCAACAGTTGAGAAGATCTCTGGCATTGTCTTTTGCAAGCACAGGCAACTACAATCAAAGAGATTTTGGAAAACGAACCACATTTGTGGGCAGTAATCAGAGAAAAAGTGGGGGAGGGAGAGAGAGAGAGAGAGAGGGAGGGAGAGATTAGCACAGAGTTTCAACAGTGTATCTCTAAAAGACCCTGTTTACCACTATTTGAAGCATAAATTGCTTTAGACTGTGTCAGTTTGAGAATAACGGGTGGCTAGGTTTGTATTTTGATTTAAAATTAATGTCATTAGAAATAGCAAAACTCTGGCTCCCTACTAAATAGCAAGAACTGGAGTTTATTTAAGGTGAGTTGAAATTTGTTAACACGTTTATAATACAAAATTGATGACAGAGTGAAGTGTACATATTATAAATAAATGAGACAAGGAATCGTACTCATGAGGATGAGATGTACCGACTCATCCTACCAACCAAACCTGCTTGAACAGTTTATATGTACTCTCCTATCTGAATAGCTGTTAAAACTCTGTACACTCAATATTTACAGAAGCCTTCAGATTATAAATTTGAATTATTCAAGAAATTCTCCATCATACACAAACTGTCAGATGAAATGTGGGAAATGCCGATATATTTCATAGGATATCTCATTTACAAAAGCTAAAACATGCTTGCAGTTTTACTTGACTGCTGATATCGTGATTAGGTAAATCCAATCCACATGCATTAGCCAGGATTTAAACCACAGTTCTCTTTGAGAGATATTTAAAATTTGACTAATTTATGCAGTTGCATTTAAACATGAACACAGCTTCATACTTCAACATCTCTTACGTTAACTGCAGAACAAGGATTTAAAATTGGAGTACAGTTATCGTAAAACATGCAACAGTTCAAATAAATTTCCTGTGGACACAGACTCCTGTCAGAGTCCTCATCTGCTATAACCCTTTTCCTAGCTTCTAAGTGTCAAAGAGTGAAGTAGCTTGTGATAACCTTTAAACTGCAGGATATATCAACGACTACAAAGTAACAATTCCTAGAAAAAATTCCACAAAATTTCTAAACTGAGTACCAATAAATGAAATGAAGCATTTATGAAGTACACTAAAAGCACGAACCTAACTCGGCTCTTCAATTACAGAACGAAAACAATGAGGCACTTACCTGTTGAATGTAATGAAAAATATTGTAGATGTATATCATTCACTAGTTGGGAAAAACATTTTTCAAGGTCTTACTTACCAATGCTCGCGATACCTAGGTTTATACTGAAAGGCGATTCTCCAGAAATACTTTAAAAGTAGCATTTTTTTAATATCACACACTCAATTTCCAACTGTTGTGGAGAAAATAAATTTTCTGAATATTTCTTGACGTATCTCTTCCAGATGAGATTTTTCCAACCTAATCCTTATTCTGATATTTTATCATACCTCAACTGATATACTATATGTAAATTATAAGACAACATTCAGTGTATTACACAACAAATTTCATAAAATAAAATAAATCCTTCATACGGTTCCTTGTGAAAAAAATATGAGTATTTAACATAATATTTCAGATTTTGTTGAAACAGCAAATATGTTTTAAAATCAGCAGTTAAGAAAGTTTACAATGGTAACTAAATATTTCTAATCGAGCTAACTTCCTCAAATTTCTTCAAACTAAATGAGGAAGTTGTCTGGAAAACCATCTTTCAGGATACAGGAAACTCAAGACATAAAGAGGCTCCAGCTTTCAAACTACTACTAAATGCACAAAAAAGAATTACTTACACAAAGCAAAACAAAAATGAATAACAGCACACCTTCTTAGTGCTAATAACAGCTCCACAGACTATAAGCTAACAAATCAATTTTAAATTAATATTTCAACAATTTCTGAGAATTGGTTTGATACCATATATACATGCGAAACCTAATTTAACAAAGAATAAAGTTCTAACATTAAATTTCAAGGCAGCATCGTTACAACTATTGGAAACAATACCTGAAAATATCAGAAGTTACTTGGCATACCACAGAAATTTACAGGCCAAGTTTCTCAAGATACACTGCAACTCTGGGTAATACTATAGGAAATTCAATCAATAAAAAGTTTTTTTTAAATACTTACTTTTTGAATGACAGTAAAAGGAGTTGATTGTGTACACCCTTCATCATGGGGACTGGCTGGCTTTCGGTCATCACACATTGCAACTAACTTGCAGATTTAACACAACCTTAGTACACCATCCACTGATACATGGGTCTCGAGTTAATACCAGCAAAACTTGTTATGCCTGCAACAGGAATTCAAATTTTCCCCAGCTGCTTCAAAAGACCTACAAAGACACAGAAATAAGAAAACTGACAGCAATATTCAAACTTGAATGAGCAAGAAACACAGCCCAAGATGTGCGTACACACATGCACACTCTCTCTCTCTCTCTCTCTCTCTCTCTCTCTCTCTCTCTCTCTCTCTCTCTCTCTCAAAGCCAGGCTACTTGTTGCATGTTGCTGGCTCTGAGCAAGTCGAGTGGAAAGAAAGAAAGAAAGAAAGAAAGAAAGAAAGAAAGAAAGAAAGACATCACATCATGATTAAATATACAGATCTTAATTCTTATAGAAGATGGAGGTGCGGTCCATTGCTAGTATGAACTTCCAATTTACACTATGTGGTCAAAAGTATCCGGACACCCCCCACAAACATACGTTTTTCATCTTAGGTGGAGGTACTCCATAGCAGAGACCTCAGTAGACATTAGACATCGTGAGAGAGCAGAATGGGGCGCTCCGCGGAAAACACGGACCTCAAACGTGGTCAGGTGATTGGGTGTCACTTGTGTCAGAAGTCTGTACGCGAGATTTCCTCTCTCCCAAACATCCCTTGGTCCACTGTTTCTGATGCGATAGTGAAGTGGAAACGTGAAGGGACACGTACAGCACGAAAGCGTACTGGCCGACCTCGTCTGTTGACTGACAAGAGACCGCCGACAGTTGAAGAGGGTCATAAAGTGTAATAAGCAGGCATCTATCCAGACCATCACACATGAATTCCAAACTGTATCAGGATCCACTCCAAGTACTATGACAGTTCGGCGGGAGGTGAGAAAACTTGTAATAATAAAATAATAATAATAATAATAATAATAATAATAATAATAATAATAATAATAATAATAATAATAATGCTATTTGCTTTACGTCCCACTAACTACTTTTTCGGTCTTCAGAGACGCCAAGGTGCCGGAATTTAGTCCCGCAGGAGTTCTTCTACATGCCAGTAAATCTACCGACACGAGTCTGACATATTTGAGTACCTTCAAATACCACCGAACTGAGCCAGGATCGAACCTACCAAGTTGGGGTCAGAAGGCCAGTGCCTCAACCGTCTGAGCCACTCAGCCCGGCGAGAAAACTTGGATTTCATGGTCGACCAGCTGCCCATATGCTACACATCATGCAGGTCAATGACAAACGACGCCTCGCTCGGTGTAAGGAGCATAGACATTGGACGACTGAACAGAGGAAAAACGTTGTGTGGAGTGACGAATCACGGTACACAATGTGGTGATCCGATGGCAGGGTGTGGGTATGGCGAATGCCCGGTGAACATTATCTGCCAGCGTGTGTAGTGCCAACAGTAAAATTTGGAGGTGGTGGTGTTATGGGGTGGTCGTGCTTTTCATGGAGGGGGCTTGCACCCCTTGTTGTTTTGCGTGGCGTTATCACAGCACAAGCCTACATTGATGTTTCAACCACCTTCTTGCTTCCCACTCTTGAAGAGCGTTTAGGGGGTGGCGATTGCATCTTTCAACACGATTGAGCACCTGTTCATAATGCACGGCCTGTGGCGGAGTGGTTACACAACAATAACATCCCTGTCATGGACTGGCCTGCACAGAGTCCCGAACTGAATCCTATAGAACACCTTAGGGATGTCTTGGAACGCCAACTTCGTGCCAGGCCTCACCGACCGACATCACTACCTCTCCTCAGTGCAGCGCTCCGTGAAGAAAGGGCTGCCATTCCCCAAGCAACCTTCCAGCACCTGATTGAACGTATGCCTGCGAGAGTGGAAGCTGTCATCAAGGCTAAGGGTGGGCCAACACCATACTGAATTCCAGCATTACCGATGGAGGCCGCCAAGAACATGTACATCATGTTCCGCCAGGTGTCCGGATACTTTTGATAACATAGTGTATTTGTATTTATTCAATGCAGTTAATTTCCACAAATTACTGAATTTGCAAGAAAAATGCTTTGTTTTCGTTCATCCTCAGTGTGAAGGTTTGAACGTATACTGCATCTTTCACCTCTCCCCACAGATTAAAGTCATATGGGGTGAGGTTGGGGAAACCAGGTGGCCACATATACCAATAAGAACTCTGTCATCAAAACCATCATCCAAAACTGCCTTAGATTCCTGTGTCGCATGTGCCACCCCATAATCTTGTTGAAATCAAGTGTATGCCTTCCCTCTGTCAAGTCTTGAACAAAATGTACCTATGGAAGGGAAGAAGATTGGCCTCATAATCCAACTTTCATGAACAGCACACTGTATGGCAAATTTTACATCATTAAGAGGAAATGTGTTTTAATCTAAGGATCACTGCTGACAAATACCAATTGTTTTGTGAAGTTTATTACCCTCAGATTGAACCAAATTTAACAGAAAAGACAATCATCTATGAATCTATTCACTGTCTATGTCTGCAGAATCCAATTCCAGAAATATACCCTAGGTATCAGATTGCATGTTTCCAGTTGAAGCACTGTTGTGTTATTGTATGGTTTCATCACACATAATTTCAATAAATCACTACCGATCTGCATTTAGGGCAGTTGCCCAGGTGGCTGATTCCCTATCTGTTGTTTTCCTAGCTTTTTCTTAAATGATTTCAAGGAAATGAGAAATTTATCGAACATCTCCCTTGGTAACTTATTCCAATCCCTAACTCCTTCCACTTGTTGAATCAAGGAATCCTGGTGAGGGACCCATACACTGGAACCATACTCTAGTTGGAGTCTTACTGGAGACTTATATACCCTCTCCTTCACATCCTTGATGATGATGCTTGTAGTTTAAAGGGGCCTAACATCTAGGTCATCGGCCCCTAATGATACGAAATGAGACAAAATAAAATGATAAATTAAAAGCCCCAAGACACCTGACCACAATTCAAAACATGAGGACGAAGAATGAATGGAAGAATGGATATGAATTTAAAATGATCAGTGGAACCGACCCACAGTGCCTCACATGCACAGAAGCTGGCGTAGAACAATAGTATTACTAACTGCTTCTATAGCACAATACTGAATCAATGATACTTGTAGTCGAAAGGGGTCCAAGATCCAAGTCAGCGGCCCCTCACAATGGTACTAGGAAAGTAGAACTATGGTATTTGTCATGTTGCGGTACTAATTAAGAGTAGCGTAGACTCGCGGTATTCCACACATTATGGTACTACTCACAGGTAATGAAATTCGCACATGTATTACAGACCTACACTGTTTCGCACATTGTGGCGCCATTTACAGGCAACGCAAACCTATGGTCTTCATCACATAAGGGTACTAACCACAGGGACTCGTACTATCCCGTGGTGTTCCTCATATAGAGGGTAATAATCATAGGCAAGCCAGAACCATGGGTTCCCTCATCCCATGGTGTCGCTCATACAGTGCTACTAATCACAGGTACTGTAAAAGACGTGGCGCTCTTGTTTGCTACTAATCACGAACCTATTTGGTACCCAACATAGTGGTACTATGTGCAAGTAAAAGCAACCCATGGTGTTCCCAGCGTGATGGTACTAATAACAAGTAGGTTCATGGTTCTAATACAATCATCCCTTGGTCGGCCCATTTAGTCACCTTTTACAAGCAGTGGATACCGTGGGTGTATTCTTCGTCTGCGTCCCCCACCCACAGGGGATCCATTACATCCTTACTACAACCAATAAACACCCTCAGAAACACGTGCAGGAGATCTGTACCCTTTATTTACAATCCCATTTGTGTGATTACCCCAATGAAGGCCTTTCCTTATATTAACACCTAGATACTTACAATGATTCCCATAGGAACACTCACCCCATCAACACAGTAATTAAAACTGAGGGGACTTTCCAAATTTGTGAAACTCATACCTGATTTTTAACCCCTTTTTCATCATGCCGTTGCGTACTATCCATCTCACAACATTATCGAGGTCATTTTGCAGTCGAACACAATCCTTTAACTTATTTATTACTCTATACAGAATAACATCATCCGCAAAAAGCCGCATCTCTGACTCCACTTCTTTACTCAGATCATTTATGTATATAAGAAACGAACGTCCAATAATACTGCCTTGAGGAATTTCCCTCTTAATTATTATAGGGTCATATAAAGCTTTCCATGCTCTAATTCCCTGAGATCTATGTTCTAGAAATATAGCCACCCATTCAGTCACACTTTTGTCTAGTCTAACTGCACTTATTTTTGACAGTAGTCTCCCATGATCCACCCTATCAAGTACCATAGACAGGTCAATCGCAATACAATCCATTTGACCTCCTCAATCGAAGATATCTGCTATATCTTGCTGGAAACCTAGAAGTTCAGCTACAGTGGAATAATCTTTCCTAAACTTGAACTGCCTTCTATCGAACTAGTTATTAATTTCACAAAACACGCCTATCATATCATTAAAAAATGTTTTCCCAAAGCTTACATGCAATGCATGTCAAAGTGACTGGCCTGTAATTTACAGCTTTATATCTATCAACCTTTCCTTTATACTATAGCAACTCTCCATTCATTTGATATCACTCCTTCGTGCATACAATTATCAAATAAGTACTTCACATATGGTACTATATCCCAACTCATTGTCTTTAGTATATCCTCAGAAATATTATCAATTCCAGCCGCTTTTCTAGTTATCAACTTTTGTATCTTATTATAAATGTTATCATACTTTTAATACTTCTTTAGTATTAGTCACCTCCTCTACCTGGACATTATCCTTATAACCAACAATCTTTACATACTGCTGACTGAATACTTCTGCCTTTTGAAGTGACAAGAAAATATTTCTGTGCTATAATACTTCACAACTTTAGAATAGGATACATTCAACATGAATGTCTGCGAAGATTACAGGGAGCACCTCTGGACTCTCCTCCTCAACAGACTTCAGTTTATGCCTGGTTTGCAGAGTTTCAACAAGGAAGAACAGCTCCAAAATATGAAGAGCATACAAACTATCCAGTAACAGAAGTCATACAGAGGGAAACATCACCCATGTCGGGTTCATGGTGAAGATTAATTGGAGGGTGTCTTAGAGAAAGAACAGAGTCTGAACATTCATTACAAGCAATATTATTTTAACCTAATATGTGATTTTTTAACATGTCTCACGCCATTTTCATACATTGTAAAGACAATTCCAGTATTTTCTTTTGCTTAGTTGCGATGCAGACTGCACACATACAAATTTGGGGTGAAGGACCCCAAAATTATGTCACCACTAGGAAGGTCCATTTGACCCAGGACTAATCAATTGCATCGCATATGCCACGAGATTGCTGAAGTTCATGTGGGAATACGTAGTCTTCAGTGATGAAGTTACGTTTTCCTGCGAATATTTGGGGCAGATCTACACACTCCGAACTCACAGCGTACACTGCCAAATATGTTGTCACCTCTCACGCTGCCGGGATGTTTTTAATAATAATAATGTTATTTGCTTTACGTCCCACTAACTACTTTTTAAGGTCTTCGGAGACGCTGAGGTGCCGGAATTTAGTCCCGCAGGAGTTCTTTAACGTGCCAGTAAATGTTTTTGAGAATTCCAGGAACACTCAATGCAGAGATTTACGAACAGCTTTTAAGTACCTGGTTGATTTCCGCATTGGAGATAATTTCTCCAAAAGATCAGCATTTACCTTCCAGTAGTATAATCACCCAGTTCATACCTGAAAAGCAGCTCAGCAATGGTCTGCTTCGCAGTCAAGGACTGAGGTGCTACTTTGGCATCTGAATTGTCATGACCTGAAACTCACTGAGTATGTCTGGAGGACTCTGTGGGAACGTCATCACCTGAGCTCCAAGCGAGAGTGATGGATAATGGTGTTCATCTCTTGGGAAGAACTGGCGCTTACAGAGGCATTCTTTCAGTCCCTTAATGCTTTTGTACCCAATCAGCTTCGAGCGAGTATTACCCTTGTTTCTGGTTTGTTTTATTTGTCGAGACTGATGTTAACTGAATAATCTAGATCCAAACCCCTCTATGGCAGGATTTTCAAATTTTACAGGAGAAGGCAAAACATGTTATGGTATAATGCTTTTATAAACACAAAACTTATGAAAACATTACATCATCCTAAACTGAACTCAAGTGACCATAGTACTCATAGGTAGTAATAATATTTTGAACACAATAATTAATGATAAAATCGTATAGGGGAATTTGTAACTTATTTTCTTGCATAGTGGATTTGGACTTAGCAATGGCGAATGTTGCATAAAATAGTGGATTTTGTAGCAAACTGGAAAATGATAACACACAGAAGTTTTGCAGAACTTCTAGTGCATGTATTGATCCTTCAGTGTGCGAACAACTTATACTGTGATACAGGGTGACCTGATACACCAGGGTGACTTGATACATTTTGTAGCTTCACATTATTTTGCATTTTTTCACTATGATTGTGATCTCCTTGAAACAATTTCATATGAAGGTTGGCAACCATACAGTTGGCCTATTCAACTGTTACAAATGTTTCTACAATATTCCACCAGGTGGCATTACAGTACATTGTTTACTAACATTGTAAAATTCTTGTCATTTTCTAGTTCAAAAACATTTGTATAGGCCTAAGAATAATATTTACAGAAATCGGGACAGATTTGAGATTAACTGGCAAGTATCTCCATATATTTATGCTAATAAAATCAGACATTAGAATAAGAGAGGATGGTTGCCTAATTGTACTTCCTCTTAAAACAATAATCACCACCACCACCACCACCACCATTAGAATAAGAAGAAATGAAAGCTTGAAATCTGGTATAACAAAATTTTAAATATTGTCCAACTTGGGGCAACTTGATACAAGAATGTGAACTCAGTTTATAGGGCATGCTTACTATCAGAGTTGGAATCATCACAGATACATTAAGCATGTGCGTATCACTTAGCTATATGCTAACACACAAATTTTAGTTCATGATAGCCTAATTCACACAGGATGTTCTTTTGCACAGGTTACCATATTGGTGTTCACCACGATGACTATTAATTAAAGGAAAATTCCTAACGGGCGACCTTAAGCCACAAGCTGTCTAGAAAACTTGGAAAAAGCTTTGTATGAGATCCAATCTTCAAAGTTAAAAATACATGCAGCTTCTCTGAAGTATGAAATTGATAAAATAAAGCTTTACCACAGTCTGCATGGCAAACACGCTAAAACAGTAAGCGGTTAGACAGTTCTTTCTGCAGAAGAAGAGGAAAGTTTGACAAAAAACCTGGTAACTGCAAGTGAATGGGTATTTCCACTTTTAAGTCGTATGATATTAGATTGTTGGTGAAGGGCTACAATGTCGTGTGGTCAAGCAGTTTAAAAACAATGTACCAGAATAAGGTTGGGTTAAATTTTTCTTGTTCGAAATGGACAAATAGTGACTGTAAAACTTGCTGAGAACATTAAATGCGGCTGTGCCTCACTGTCGCCTGCCATACTTAATACATACTTCGATCACTTGGAAATGACAGAGTTAAACTAGGAAGCATCATCAACTATGAAGAGACGAACTTGTCAGATGATCCAGGTAGAAAGCGTGTGGTAGTGTTCAAATGAGGGTGCAAGCAACGGGAGCTGGTTATGAACTATTCTAAGGCATCTATAATGATGGCTTCTGGAGCAGATAGAACATTGTTGCCTCCATTTGCTACCTACCATTCTGTGCATTTCTGAGTTTCTTGGACAAATGGAAGTCCAAAGGGAACACATTACGCAAACACCAAATCAGGAAGGATTGACCAAAGGACTTCTAAGGAATGGTTCCGTACAATTGCACTGCCATATCTGAAAACCAAGGCTGCACTACAAGCCATCATAGGTGATAACCTCTCCTGTCACTTAACACTATGAGCCCGGACGAGTCAAGATAGCGTCCCTACCCTATGCCAGCTTGATTTAAACTATCAGAGAAAAATCA
This sequence comes from Anabrus simplex, assembly GCF_040414725.1. NCBI lineage: Eukaryota > Metazoa > Arthropoda > Insecta > Orthoptera > Tettigoniidae > Anabrus > Anabrus simplex. The sequence continues at coordinate 331,550,829 of NC_090266.1, forward strand.
CAGTTTTGTCAGTTTTTGCAGTATAAATAAGCAAATTTATATACATATGCTAGAAAAAGTGGACTATCACATGAAATCAATTCAAAAATGCATGCCTGAAGCATTGGAAATAAAAATGAAATCAGGCTACAATATTAGTACACTGACTGACAGAGCAAATGCAACACCAAGGAGGAGTGGTTCAAAAGGGATGAAAGTTGGGGAAAAAACAGAGTTGGCACGGAAGAATAATTGATGTTTATTTCAAACCGACATGCAGGTTACACAATGCGCACGGCATCGACTCAGTAGGATGTAGGACCACCACGAGCGGCGATGCACGCAGAAACACGTCGAGGTACAGAGTCAATAAGAGTGCGGATGGTGTCCTGAGGGATGGTTCTCCATTCTCTGTCAACCATTTGCCACAGTTGGTCGTCCGTACGAGGCTGGGGCAGATCTGCAAACGGCGTCCAATGAGATCACACACGTGTTCGATTGGTGAGAGATCCGGAGAGTACGCTGGCCACGGAAGCATCTGTACACCTCGTAGAGCCTGTTGGGAGATGCGAGCAGTGTGTGGGCGGGCATTATCCTGCTGAAACAGAGCATTGGGCAGCCCCTGAAGGTACGGGAGTGCCACCGGCCGCAGCACATGCTGCACGTAGCGGTGGGCATTTAACATGCCTTGAATACGCACTAGAGGTGACGTGGAATCATACGCAATAGCGCCCCAAACCATGATGCCGCGTTGTCTAGCGGTAGGGCGCTCCACAGTTACTGCCGGATTTGACCTTTCTCCACGCCGACGCCACACTCGTCTGCGGTGACTATCACTGACAGAACAGAAGCGTGACTCATCGGAGAACACGACGTTCCGCCATTCCCTCATCCAAGTCGCTCTAGCCCGGCACCATGCCAGGCGTGCACGCCTAAGCTGTGGAGTCAATGGTAGTCTTCTGAGCGGACGCCGGGAGTGCAGGCCTCCTTCAACCAATCGACGGGAAATTGTTCTGG